>NC_085933.1:25239416-25565197 GCF_963556715.1 Cydia fagiglandana | reverse complement strand
CCCTAATGGTGTAGAAAAAGTAAAAATATTATTAAGTATCTTATAATAGCTAAACGATAAGTACCGTAAAATTGTTATATTCCCCATCGTTATAAACGTTGATTATAACAATTGAATTTTATATTTCCCACCTGCTGAAATGAAAACATTCGCAGTTAAAATGAAACGTTGGTACGTGACCATTAACTTTGTTACTGTTCTCCGTTGTGAAACGGTGTTATTATTAAACACAGTATTTTAATCGCATATTTTTATACAACTTGTATGACTCTTCTCGTAATAGCCAAGCCTCGGATTTTTAATCGCATGGTAAGATGAAAGAAAACTATGGAGTCGATATTAATTTTTTTTAACTCATATTCATACTGACTGAAAAGGGGTTACGCTTTTGAATTCGGCATATCCTATTATTTTTATAAGATTTCCAAGTTATATTTGGTACTTATACATAGTCTAATAAAAACACGGTCTTCTCTTCCCAGAGCGACACAGGCCTACGTCACACTAACATGGCCGCTATATATAGCGCTATCGCATATTATCATATAGCGCTATCGCATATTATCATATAGCGCTGTCGCATGATGACGTAGGCTTGTGTCAGTCAGGTGACCTAGAAAAGACGGGAAGAGAGTACCAGGCGGAGTATATTATTATACCATGGTACTTATATAAGTACGAGAGGACTTACGAGGTTAACTGTATCAAAGTTTTTTTTCTTAGTCCTTGCAATTTTACACACATTTTTTCTTTCTTCGGCTGTAGTCAGTCATGATACTTTGCATAATACTCATACTTTGAGGGCACTTTTTTGCAATGTACCTACTTTTATAAAATGGACCGAACAAAAAGGATATTTCATTTCGGGCCTCAAATTCTTTATTTTGGAAATGTTTTGACATGTAACGTTATTTTATATTACGATGGTATTACAAACCGCTCTTGAATGGTAAGTAAAGTAAACTTTATATTAGCTTTTCCAAAACCCCGTTCGTGTGACTTATGTATAGGTACCTATAGCAATTTTAAATGTCGCTTTGTCAGCTACAATCTACCACGCCTTTAAGTAAGTCTATTATATTAAACAGTTAAAATATCTTTCACACTCATTCAACTTTATACGCTAGCTAACTTTTTAAATTCTGATCTAGCAACACTGGTAACTCGAATAAGGAATTGAGACTCGAAAAAGTTTTCGGAAGTAACAAAAGAAAGATAACACGCATATAAAATTACCAAAGAGTTTTACGACAGCGCGCAGAATGCGTTCGTAAACGTATCACGAATTCGGATCCTCGTAATAAATTTATACATGGAAGTTTCATATCTTGCGTTATTATCTTTTCAAAATATGGATCGTACATTTGAAGTCGTAAAATAGATGTGAGTTTAACGAGATTCTAACGGAGACCGTTAACCTCAAATATACACTTGAAGTGTTAAATCAACGACGACTGGTATTTTATGGCGTCATGCCTTAAGAGGGAAGTAACTTTTGTCATACAATTTCCATTTCGGGAGAAAACTTTCACTTCTTTTCCACTAACAAATTCTTAACATATCACTTTGATTTTGATGTCGATCGCTTCAACATAATAATTATACTTTAGGTTTCGCTGTTTTTGAAAAAAAACAAAAAAAAATTGTATTGCAAATTTTGAAAAAATGAAAACCTATAAACCTAGATTTTCATTGTGTCAATAACATTTACAAGTGGAAAAACGTTTTCTCTTTTTCTATGGGCGATATTGTGTTATACTTATCACTTCCCTTTTAACTCGACAGTGTAGATGTGGAGCACGATATTGGTTAAATTTGCCTTTTATGCAAGCTCTCATAGAAATATATTTGAGTAGGGCTTCGGTGGCGAGCGGTGCAATTGGCGTAGCGTAGCGTCCAGATTCAAGGGTTGATCAACGTGCACTGGGGCGGTTTGTATGAGTTTGTATTTTGTTTTACATAGACGCTCGAGCTGAAAGGTTCAGGTCATGTCATATTGACCTTCTGGTTAAGGAGTTGGCAGAGGACCGGACGAGTTGGAGAATGCTTTAATACCAACAAAAGCACAGCTTTTAAAATTAAATCGGATCCCTTTGTTTGACATAATTATTGAAAGTCTTTGTAATGATTGTCAGATTATCATTGGTCATAATTCTGAAACCGTTAGCTTTTCAGGGTTTTCGTAAGATTAATCCTATAGAAAGGTTAGTTTACGTTAAATTTGTTTTATGGCAATCTTTCAAAAGTTACGCGTTTATGAGAGAAACCAAAGTGTGACTAACGAAAATGCGGACAAACCATTCATAATGACTTAAAACTTTATGGGAAACTCAACTAAGAGCTATACATTCTTGTTATTAATATAAAACAATGAAAAACACTTTAAAAAGCTCACGGAGGCAGGTCACTCGTTAGTTTCCCACCGTTGTGGTGAATGATCAGAGTTCCGAAAAAATTGGTAAGTAATAATTTTAATTGCGAGTTTCTCAATCTAGTATTTGTAGGAGACAATGCCATCCATTTAAGCTTTTAACTTGCGAAACACATAAAGACTTCAAATAAAGAGAAAACTGTTTAATCCCTCCGCGCCACGTTTTCAAAACCGTATGACAACAGAGCTCCATTTGGTGTCATCGACGCTTAAACGTATAAGCCGTTTTGTGGTTGAACCAACCGAACAAACAATCGTGGGTCCTCATTCCCCTGTTCTTCTTTTCATCTTAAAAGGTCGCAAGTGATGGATTTTTTTACAGAAATAACAGCTTTTTGGGTTTGGTTTGAGTGCTGTCACTTTATTACTTCATTTTACGGTTGGCGGGACCTGGTAATGACCTTTCGTGTTTTTAGATTCGCGGGAGTTTTGAGGTTACTAATATATAGGTTTTGATTGATTGGATTTAAACTGAAGAAGGATATCATTTAATTGATAATGATTATTATTTTGATTATCGTTAACTAATTACATGCACCTACTGTAGAAAATCCATGGGTCAAAAACTTTCAAATTATGAGTTAAAGTTATAAATTTTCTTACTTTATTTTCATAAGCACGTTAAAACCTACTTTTTAAAGTTATATAATAAAAGACTTAAAGAAATTTATCCAAATCTTTATACATTTGTTTTGCTTTTGGTATGTCTACGTATGTACGTGTAAAAGACGCCATTCATCATCCATCAACCATTGACCACCAACCAGCTTCCCTAATTGTGTAGCTTGAATAAGATTTCAATTTATTAAACATGAAATGCCTATTTAGTATTTACTAACTGTTATTAATATGTATCTATTTACCATATAAGCGCTTTGGTTGTATTTACTGTACATAGCTTATATGTCAATCAAATAAACGATATTGAAATTGAATTCAAAGCTGCAAGCGAGATACATTTATGGAATAGGTAAATTTTTAGTGATATATTTTATGTCAGATGAAAAACAGAAAATGGTCCATATGACGCTTGTTATATAGTCATATGGATCGTTTTTCGAAATCAAAAATGCATTGAGAACTTCGTCTATATAGGTATGTCGTCGCTGGATTAGACAGAAAATTTTCAATAAAACAGAACAATTCAAATGCAAAATAACAATAAAACAGAAATACGGACATAAACCGACACCTACACAACACGAACAATGTTATACTAGGGTGTCACAAAGAGCATTGAAAATCGGACCGTCAACTTGTCGCGCCCAGACATTTATTGGCGGGTAGACGAATTGAGTTTGAACGAAAAACGACCTTAACACGTTGTGTTAGAGCTGTGGGTAGCTGCTATAAGTGGATTGTGATTCGGCCACTGTCACACTGGTAGGATAATACGTTCCTAGAAATATAGAAGAATCGGTTTAAATTTCGAGTTAGTTAATTCAAAATCGAATAATGCTTTCAATGGATTGTAATTCCAAATTTAAACCGATTCAATATTTCTGGGAACGTAATTATCCCTTTACTAGGATATTACGTTCCTAGAAATATTGAATAGGTTTAAATTTGGAATTGTTTATATAGAAACTAAACGTACTTATTCAGCGTAATCAGAGCCTATCGCTTGTTGTTTTACATGTTGTGTTTTCGAATAAACATCCGTGTATATAAACAAAGCTTACACAGGGAATACTTACGTTGCATTGCATGTCAACATAATAGGTAATTAAGATTATTTGATACCTACTGATGATGTTGAGTTCGCTTAGCATAATTGTAATTAATAATTATTATACGTTAGGTTTTTATAATGTGTTTATATGTATTTTTTATTGTTTTTTATGTGCTTTTGTATTTTACTTTTATATTCATATTATAAACGACCTAACATAAGAAGAAAAATACGTAAATGAATTATAATTAATTAACTAACTAAAAACATAATTGTAATTAGGTACACTTGACACACGTTACATTTTACAAGACTTTCCACAAAAATCGCCATCGAATATCATCAACATGGTATACTTACAGTGTGTTTTCTGAAACAGGAGCAATAAATTAAACTGTAGGTGTACTCCTCAAACTGACCAACATTTGTTCAGCAACTTTTGAAAATAACTCTTGTTTTGATTTTTATTACACTTTAAAGTTTATTCTAAGACGCAATGTATTGCAAATTTTGTTATGTTAAAAGCGTGACAAGTACAATATTTACAGATTTTATAATATTTACAGATTTTAAGGCCGGGTTTTTATTTAACATGTTTGTTAATTTTGCATGATTTTTTTATAGATAAATATGAATCGACTAATAATGTGAAGCAACATCACTATTTGCCCCCAAACTGAGCACTAGATAACAGGGTGTAGTGAGAAGTAACGTCAAACACACTGATGTCAGCGTACATTGAAGGCAATATTTATTTTGTATGAAAAAGAAGAAGTCTAAAATATTCATAATTTTAAAAGTTGCTGAACAAATGTTGGTCAGTTTGAGGAGTACAGCCTTTAGTTTAATTTATTGCTCCTGTTACATTAAGCGCCCTGTATACATACACATACATATATATCGTTGCCTGTAGTCGGTGTGACCGTGCCTATCGCTGAGCAGACGGATGTTTGCAATGTTTACACGCGCCTGCAGCATGAGATACCGAGCTACTACTGTAGTGTGGTAACATGTCGTTGCGGTGGTAGTAGGTTCGTGTGTCCGGCACTAGGGGCCCGATTCGGATTTTGAAATAGACATCTATTAGATATGATGACGACCGGTCTGGCCTAGTGGGTAGTGACCCTGCCTAAAAGCCGATGGTCCCGGGTTCGAATCCTGGTAAGTACTTGTATGATGATACATGTATTTGTTCCTGAGTCATGGTTGTTTTCTACGTAGGTATTTAAGTATTTATATACATATTATATATATCGTTGTCTGAGCACCCACAACACAAGCTTTCTTGAGCTCACCGTGGGGCTTGGGAAACTTGCACACAGTCGCACTTCTCACCCACTACATAGAAAATATAATCTGTGAAGATGACACAAATCTTGCGCACCTCGATCTCTTTTTTGTGACATAACACGCATTGCGCTAGTTCTGTGCATGCACAGTTGATCTTGTACCTCGGCAGAGGGGAAATAGTACCTTCGAATGCCGACTCCTTCCCATGTTACTAGAAGATCACTGCACTGCGATCTCAAATTAATTTTGAAATCTGAATCTACGATGTACTACTAAGTCACCCTATTTGTCACTTTCTTAAACAAAATTTAATCAATATTAAATTTGTATTTGCCTGAAATTAATTAATGACATTTATCTCTAAATATTTACTGAACTTACCTGTAAAATGAACACCTAAATTAGCTTAAATATACTGTTTATATTTATCAATTCAATTCCATCGACACCGTTTATGAACGGAAGACCGAACATAAATAATTTAATCAAGAATGCAATTAATTCTCTTTCATTTCGTCTAAACGAAATATTTGTTTTCAATTTGGTACATTATTAAAGGTCGTTTATTCCCTTGAAACTTACGGTTCAGTAAGTTGACACAATTATGTTTCTTGAGACCAAATAATTTTACGAGACAATTTTAAAACTAACTCCAAACCCAATAACCTAGTTCAGGTAGGTACCGTAAAATGGGGTGAGTAGGGACGAAATCGAAGTTCAAACCTGGATAAAAGTTTATTTTTACAAGCTTTTATTTACTTTCACCTGACCGTTGTCTGTCTGTCTGTGTGTAATCAAATCTTGCAAGTTAAATTTGATCCACTTCCCGGTTTCCGATTGAGCTGAAATTTTGCATACACACGTAAGTCGGGTGACAATGCAATATTATGGTGTCATTGAGCTGATCTGATGATGGAGACCGGAGGTGGCCATAGGAACTCTGTGATAAAACAACGAAACCTAATTGTGTTTGGGGATTTTAGAACTGTCTCGATGAGTATTAGTTGCCTGTGGAAAAAAATACAGTCGGCGATAAAAGCTTGTACCAAAAATGAAATTTTTGTCAAAAACTTATTATATGTGGCACATTGATTTATATGCAAAAAAAGTGTTCCAGATGTATGAATGTATGATGTACGGATGTTTGTCAATAATAATTTGTTGTTTCATTTCATAACTTTATAGATAAACACGAAATAATAGGAAATCGCAGCTCACCTCGTAGTTGGGGTGACGAGGGATTTCCTACTAAGATGAGTTTTGAAAATTGTTGGATCGACACTCTGGGTTTATTGAACATTATAATAGCTCGAGTTGTTATTAGAATATACAGGGTGCTTCCTGTAATAGGAGCAATAAATTAAACTAAAGGCTCCTCAAACTGACCAACATTTGTTCAGCAACTTTAAAAATTATGAATCCTTTAGACTTCCTCTTTTTCATACAAAATAAATATTGCCTTCAATGTACGCTGACATCAGTGTGTTTGACGTTACTAGTCACGCTTTTAACATAACAAAATTTGCAATACATTGCGTCTTAGAATAAACTTTAAAGTGTAATAAAAATCAAACCATGAGTTATTTTCAAAAGTTGCTGAACAAATGTTGGTCAGTTTGAGGAGTACAGCCTACATTTTAATTTATTGCTCCTGTTACAGAAAACACACTAATTTACGAAGCAGTAGTCCGTAAAAACCAACTCACCTCTCTGTCATCCCTCCTCACCCCATTCATAACCCAACTGCCCTCGTAATCCCTACTCACTCCATTTTACAGTACCAACCAAGTTTCTAATATAAAATATCAAATAGCTTTTACCTTTGCCTGAACGTTTGAAATGACGCATTTCACGAGCTAGTGAACTATAGGTCTCACATCGGATTTATTGGGAGAAATGTATTGCATTCCCGGAATTGTGCAGGATTTCATCTACTGTACGTACGAGTATCAGTGCAGACTTATGACTGGGAAGACAATTTATTAAGTCTGAGCTTGATATAGAGGTATAAGTTAAGTGGCTTAGTAGCTTAGTGTAATAGAAAAGTAAGAAAAAGTCAACCTATCTATAGAGTCTCTTTCTATACCTATTTGCTGTGAGCGCGACAGTAGTAGCGCACTTTTGGCTATGGGACACTTTACTGAAAGAAACATGTGCCCGGTCCGATCTACCTGTCTACCAAGAGGTCACTAACCCACCGCCGCAGCGCACCGCCCCTTACTGCATATAATAAAAAAATATTTGTTGAAATTTGAACTTTAATGGCTGCCAATAGAGTTAAATATCATATCCGCCATATATGGCTTCGTATGCGGTAAGGGGTTAAATCGCGCCGACCTACAAGCGAAGCAGGTAGAAAACTGAGGACTGGCGGATTTCAGCTGGAACAGGCGTGGAGAGAAGAACGGGCGGAGGCGGCTGGTCACCACATAAGTACCCAAAACCCTACTCAGAAGCCGAAGGGCTTCTCACTGCAGAGAAAATACTGGTGCCGCCTCATCAACCGACGACCGGTCTGGCCTAGTGGGTAGTGACCCTGCCTATGAAGCCGATGGTTCCGGGTTCGAATCCTGGTAAGGGCATTTATTTGTATGATGATACAGATATTTGTTCCTGAGTCATGGTTGTTTTCTATGTATTTAAGTATGTATATATTATATATTATATCGTTGTCTGAGTACCCACAACACAAGCTTTCTTGAGCTTACCGTGGGGCTCAGTCACATTTTGTGTAATAATGTCCTGTAATATTTATTTATCAACAGTATCCGCACAGGTCATGGCAGTTGCAATTATATGCGACACAAATGGGGATGGAAAGAGAGCCCGTTGTGTGACTGCGGCCTTGAAGATCAAACTATTGTAGAACGGTGCACAAAGAGACGTTTCCAGGGCAGCCCGGAGGACCTCTACACCAAATTGTGACACCTGATACGATCGATAGGATGCGTAGTCTGGATGTCGACTTATAATTAGTTATACTAGTAGCATGATTATATTGCCTAGAATATTAATACGCCATACGCTTAAATAAATACTTACTGAAAGAAACGTCAAATTTAATATACTTATTAAGAAAATCTCGATAAATTGTCAATTTAACGTTTCCTGCAGTAATGCAGTCGACTGCAGCAGTATTGCAGAGCGATATTACTGCCGATGTTGATGTTCCTGCCAGTAATTTTTATATTTGCGGCAGCAATGCAGTCGGCAGTAATGTCACGCTGCAATACTGCAGTAACGTTGGTGCAGTCTGAATCCGAACGTCATATTTATACTATTGATATAGATGTTAAATAATATGAAAATGTGGGCTCACATCACAAAACCTTACATTTTTGTTACATGAATAGCCGGGTGCTGGCCTTAGGATGTTATTCCCCTATTCAATTTCTCTGTCCAATGTCATTGCGTCTCACTCTTTCATTAAGCAAAATGTGAGATGCAATACACATTGGATAAAGAAATTAGATAGGTGGAATACCACCCTCCTATATACCTACCTGAAGGCAGCAATACAATCACTAATACCTATCCAGATTTTCGGAACTTGAAGACCTTATTATCATTTCCTCATCATTAAAATCAAAATACCAACACAATTCGTGAAATTTCTTTTACAATCGTAAATTATTTTTGATGCTTGTAAACATGACTTTTACGCTCAATCATGTCAATAATTTCACCGTTCCTTTATCTTCTAACAAAGGCTGCCACGGCCACAGAGAACTGTTTTAAGGATTCCCTTTGCCTGCAGGAACGACAGCAGGCGAATCTTCGTCTTTACCAGTGTAATGTGACTTCGCATTCTGTGACAATGGGGTTGGCCGGTGGAAGTTTTTAGCAGATGGCGCCATCATAGCTTGCCCTGTCAATCCCTAGAATTGTGTCAATTTTTTTTTAATACCCTGGATGCCAGCGTTTTAAGCCAAATCTCATAGAAAAAGGGGCAAGCTATGATGGCACCACCTATGCAAATCTTTGACAGTTGCCAGCCCCATTATTGCGCGCGTAAACATATAGTTCGTTTTTTTTGGATTAGAAATAAGGTAAACAATCTTGATGTGTCTTTTAATTCAAAAACATGGTTTAAAAATAAGTCACGGCAAATATGTAACAATTATGAATCTAATACGATCATTTATATTCTTCTGCTTTCATAAGTAATAGTTACTGATTTTTAAAAAGCGTTTTTCAGTTAAAAGAAAGGGGTGCAGAGCCTTCGTGAACCTGTTCACAAGGACCAATCACAGCCGACTCTAAGGGAGTCGCGATGCGACGCGGACGGTTTCAAGAAGGTGGAGAAGAGAAGAAAACCGGCTCGTCAGAATCAGTGTGGTACCGCACCGACTGGACCCAACCATTTGCTGCGTCCTGCAACACCATCGACGCTGCTGTATGTGTCCCGTCTACATTACCTTACAAAGGTCGACGACATCGTAAAGTATGTGAAAACGAAGACCGGATTCATCCTGAGGGTCGCGAAGTTGGAATCTCGACACAATGCGAATTTTAATTCGTTTGTGGTGAGCGTTCCGACTGATCATCTAGCGACCTTCACCAAGGAGGAGTTTTGGCCGAAGGGTGTCAAGTTTCGGCGGTTCCGCGGCCGGCTCCCTGACACTGCGGGGTTGCGTAATGCATCGCAGCCATAATGTGATTTGTAGTGTTTAGTTTTAAAATATATTTTTATAATATGTATGCTAGTTTTAAGGTATTTATGTATGGGCCACTAGTTGCCTGAAATAAAGATTTTCATAAAAGACATGTCAAGATCGCTTACCTTCTTTCAATTTCTTTATTATGCTAAAAAAAGGAAGTATAGACGTCCACAGGGACGCATTGCACGCATCGGATGCATCGCACGAAAAGTGGAGGCATTTGTGTGACTTCCTGTACAAATAATACTACAATCCCTGTGGACGTATCCCTTAAGAAAGAAAAAAGATACGTATTTATTGCCAATGAATCCTCGACTCGTTAAGTATGCGTTTGGAATAGTAACATTGCAGACAAAAATCCTTTGTTCCCTTTCCAATAATAAATACTAGACCACGTTTGTTATTTCCCCGTCTAGAAAAAAAGTTACCTTTCTTGACGATGCATCCGCAAGCAATGATACAAATAATTAATTTGTATTCGTTCGTTTACGGCGTAGTTAAACAAAAGTGTATAGTGTAATCAAGAAATAAATTAAAATGATAAATTGGACTTACACCTCAATTGAAGATTTATTACCAGTTTTCTCGCACAACAAAAGATAAAACCGGCATTGACAGGCAATAATTTAATAGATTTGGATTAACTTGAAATGCTGATGGTTTCAATTATTTAAAAGGCACTTAAATTCCAACCATCGTTAGTAGAATACACAGTTAGATTAAAAATAACTTAAATTGAACACTGAAACTTAAAATGCAGGTAAGTAATTTATAGTTTGCTATTCAGCTCAGCCTGAAACTAATCTCCAAAAAATATAGTACCAAAGTAAAATCACCCAGCACTACAACTAAGCCGGTCCATAAGTTTAATACGTAATTAAGTATAATCAATGTTCTTTATATATTTACTATATATATTTACCATATATATATATATATTTATCCAATACTTTAGAATTTAGAAGAGTCGAAGGACTAAAATATCGTTGCGCGTAGTCGTAGTATATATACGCTGATTTTACCATAGAGCTATGTAACATCTAAGTAAATATTTAGTCACGCCTGAAAGAAGATATATGAGTTAATTTTGGGTCCTAGTAGGGACGGTAGTACTATTAGTTATTCTGTGGTAGAGAGCTTATTAATATGGCCTATAGTGCGGTGGGTTTACACTAACTTATGTTATTCAACAAAATAAATGTACATCGTCAAATAAAAATAATACTTTTCAATATAAAGTAAGCATAAGGGTAATATTCCATTTCTAACCGCAGCTGCTTTACTGTCAATTTTACTATGGAACTTGACAATGACAGCGACGCGTTCAGTACCGGTAGTGCAGCTGCGGTTAGAAATGGAATGTTACCATAAAACAACCAAGTTTTCATAATTCTTAATAAACGAAACGTACAGAATACAAACCCTTATAACCGGCATGTATCGAAAACGTTTAAACAAATCTGAAGAGATACGGCTTCGTATCTCAGCTCGTCAAAACAAAACGAACAAATGCATAGTTGCATTAGCAACAATTCCATACACGATCCAACTGCGTGTCGTAATAGCTTAGCGGGACACACTGCTGATGCTACTGGCCAACTTAAAAACACATGTTTATTTTCTTCTTTACATTTAAGAGCTAATCGCAAATCGTGCTCAATGGCGTGCAATAGGAGAGGCCTATGTCCAGCAGTGGACGAGAGTAGGCTGATGATGATGATGATGATGATTTAAGAGCTGTGCTCTTGTTAGTGGAGCAATCTCCAACTCGTCTGGTCCTCTGTCAACTCCTAAATCTTCTGGCCTATGACACGACCTGAACCTTTTATGTATTTTGTGTAAAATTAAAATGGAGAATTTTTGTTGCCAAGATGCATGATGTCAAAAAGTTTCTTCTAAACCTATTAGGTAAATATTCTAAATATTTGTTAGTTAGGAGTCATGAAAGTTTTAAGTTTTACAAAAATATAATACTCCAACTAAAACTCTGGCTTTTCAAACACTAGCCAGCGTAATGGCGCATTCATTATACCTGCGCTTACCGATATTATGCCGCAATTTAATACCTATAATGCGCTGTAAAATATGTTTTCTCCATCAAATTGCCATGATCAGGGTTCCAAGTGTAGAAAAGATTACCAGAAGAGTTTAGAGGGGGACTCTAGCCCCTACTCAGCTGTAACCTCGGCCATTTTTGAACCGCCAACCGACATAATGGTTCATTATTTATAGGTACCTGTGTTCACCGCTATCAAATGCCAATATGATAAAAAGCATTATTATAAATGATGTTGTCCCCAAAAAGCTGCCATGATCGTTGGCGCAAGTGTCTCAAGGCCCAAATGCTTTCCAGGTTTCTCCTTTTGTATCACAAATATTTAATACCTACTCAAACATGCTGGCAATACTGTTTGTCCGTGTGTCGCGGTCTTCCCCGCCCTGCTGAAACCCTGGCCATTTTTCAACCGCCAGCCGGCATAATGGTGCATCATTTATACCTGTGATCACCGGCGTGTGTGCCAATTCTATTTGTTGTATAAGTGTTAGATTTAAATCTTTATTGTATTTTTCTATTTGCTGTTATTATTAGAATAATATGCTCGAGTTCGTTGCATATTTGAATTGTTTTATTTGAGGAGTAGTTTTATTTTGAATGTTTGCGAATCATGCACTTTATTATACATTTTACACACACATTTCTGGACAACAGCGTGAAATGTTTTACTTACGGCCCGATTCTAACTTTACCTCTTTAAAGATACGTCAGTTAATAGATCTAGAAACGATATGGATTAGATATGTCAGTGTCAAATATGACGTTTCTTCAAACAAAAGCGTCACTTTTGACACTGACACATCTAATCCATATGGTTTCTACATCAATTAATTGACGTATCTTAAAGTTCGAATTGGGCAGTTAGGGTCGATTGCACCAAACCGTCTGCTACCGTTAAAGCGTTCACTAAATGTTATTGTATGGGGACTTTCATACATCTTTCCTATGTGAAGTTAGTGTTCGATGTACTCCTCAATTTAAGCTCTTGTGGTAATGAAGAAACTCCAGGATAGTACTATCTTCTTTTTATTAACTTAATAACTAGATACAAGTAACGTTTAGGTTTTTGGAATATCTATGTAAAAATATGTGTAGCCGCTTCGGCTGTAAGGTGCAGTCTAATGTAGGTACGCGGAACGGGGAGCCGTGACGTATGTGTGTGACGTCATGTGTCGTCAACCGGTCTTCGTACGAGGACGTGTTATGTTGCGCCAACATCCTCCCGCCTCTTAAAGCCTTGGCTTTAAGCCTGATCTTCGTCCAGGAAGGGGCATATTCTGTTGATGGCTCGTCGAATCGTGCCCTTTGTTGTGAGTATATCTGCGACTCTACTTGCGCCATCGCTTCCCGGATACACTGTCTGTATTCGTCCCAACGGCCATTTCAGTGGTGATGTCGCCTCGTCTTTAATCAGGACCATCTGACCGGGCTTGATGTCGGGGCGTCGCTGCTGCCATCGGGTACGCTGCTGCAATTCGCAGATATATTCTCGAGTCCATCTCGACCAAAAGTGCTGCCTTGCCTGTTCAATCCTTGCGTATCTATGAAGCCGATTAGGATTAACATCTTGCAAATCAGGTGCCGGTAGCGATACAAGGGGTCTTCCAATGAGAAAATGCCCTGGGGTGAGAGGTGCTAAATCGGTTGGAGAGGATGACATGGGATAGAGGGGCCTGGAATTCAGAACGGCCTCAATTTGTGCGAACAGCGATGTCAATTCTTCGAAAGTTAAGTGAGTATTGCCTACCACCCTTTTAATATGAAATTTCGCAGACCGGACAGCTGCTTCGTAAAGGCCTCCAAAATTTGGAGCGTACGCAGGTGAAAAATGAAAGACTATCTTATCGTCTACAAATGCATCTGACACAGAACTGGAGGCAGCATTGAGAAATTCACCTATCTCGCGATTGGCGCCTACGAAATTTCTCCCATTGTCGCAAAATATCTCTCGAGGCATTCCTCGTCGAGATATGAAGCGACGCAATGCTAAAATAAAATCTTCTGTGCTCAGAGAACTTACAAGTTCTAAATGAACTGCCTTTATCTTAAAATCTATAAAAACACATAGGTAACTCTTATGGAGTTTCGCACCACGACCTTTCCTGTCACTCACGAAAAATGGACCAGCAAAATCAGTACCTACCACCTCAAATGCATATCCAGGCGTTACTCGCTGAGCTGGCAAGTTTCCCATGATTTGCTGAGCTACTTCTCCTTTCATTCTTTTGCAACGAGTGCAATTGTTGTATGTACGTCTAGCAAGTACTCTGCCATTTAAAGGCCAATAGTGTTCGCGAATGACTGACAGAAGAAGTTGTGGCGGTGCGTGCAACAGTTTGAAATGAAAATATCTAAATAACAATTTAGTGAAGTGATGTTTTGCATCTAAGAGGATAGGGTGTTTTTTGTCGAAATCATAATTAGAGTTATCTAATCTCCCTCCTACTCGAATCAATCCTGAGTCATCGACAAAAGGAGTTAATTTACCTGAACCAATAATAGACTTTGGATTAGTGTCATAACTAGGAAAGCTTTCTTTTTGTGACAAATAAGCTAATTTGGACTCTGCTTGTTCGAGCTCGTCCACAGTTAATGAACTGTTAGCTTCACACTTTTGTTTACGCAGCAAGCTATTGATGAATCGACACATGTACGCGA
Organism: Cydia fagiglandana; assembly: GCF_963556715.1. NCBI lineage: Eukaryota > Metazoa > Arthropoda > Insecta > Lepidoptera > Tortricidae > Cydia > Cydia fagiglandana. The sequence continues at coordinate 25,550,429 of NC_085933.1, read as the reverse complement.
ATATCCTTCGAAGTTTAAGAAAACTGGAATAATTTGACATGTCGATTATCGGTACTGTCGGTTTTTCAACTCTCGCTGCATATACACGTAACTCAGGTAAGCTCTTTTCTGTCGCTTCAGTTTGCTCTGGCCACTGATCAATTGTATCCTGCAGGAATGCAGGTCCCTCCCACCACAGTGACAACGACTGGAGCTCGTCCGGAAACACACCTCGTGAGGCAAGGTCACTCGGATTTTGTGCGGAAGGGACGTACATCCATGCAGCATTCGAACACTTATCATTTATTTCAGCGACTCGATGAGACACAAAAGTACATAACTTGTTTGTAGGAATGCGCAACCAACCCAAGACAATTTTACTGTCTGTCCAAAAATATCTTTTTGCGATATTACAGCGTAAAGCTTGCACAACCTTTTCACATAGACGCGAAACTAGTAAGGATGCACAAAGCTCTAATCTTGGGATAGTCGTCGCCTTCAAAGGCGCGACTTTTGTTTTAGCGCACAAAAGTCGAACCATACAATTTCCTAACTCATCTACTGATCTTAAATAAATACATCCTGCATATGCCCTTAAAGAGGCATCCGAAAATGCATGGATTTGAATTTCAATTACATTTCTACAGCTGGCGTGGCGTGGAATACTTATCTCCTTTAAGTAATGAATATTGTTGACAAATCTGGTCCAGATACAGTTCGGCGCCTGAGGTATTTCTTGATCCCAGTCCAATTTCTGTGACCATAATGATTGCAGAAATATTTTGCATAGAATAACGCATACACTCAACAACCCTAAGGGATCAAATATACTTGAAGCGACAGATAGGACGGCCCTTTTAGTGTATTTTACATGGTTATCTAACAACTGCAATTTCGAACATTTTATTAATATGCTGTCAGCATTTGGGTTCCACTCCACGCCTAGCGTGTTACTTTGATTCGATATTTTTAAGTTATCCTGTTGAGAACTACTTGTCTCCATTACTTCCGCAATAAACTGCTTAGAATTACTTTTTAACTTCCTCAAGTTAAAATGAGCTGAGCTCAATGTTTTGTTGACCCCTTGGTAAAGGCTTAGTAATTGTCCTTCATCATCCGTACCGGTTATCAAATCATCTATATAAAAATCATGGACAATTACTTCCTTTATCAAAGGATCACTGCATTCATAGCCCAGTTGGGCTAGGCATCTCGTGCTTAAGAACGGCGCACTTGAAGTGCCATACGTCAAAGTATTTAGGGCTAGATACTTCAAGCGCTCGCCTTCATTTTCACGCCATAATATCATTTGAAGGTGTCTCTGTGAAGGTTCCACGATTACTTGCCGATACATTTTTTCTATATCTCCTGTAAATATGAAAACGTGCTGACGAAATCGTATTAGAATAGAAAAAATGTCGTCTTGAACCGTGGCACCCACCATGAGAATGTCATTGAGCGAGTAGCCTGAATCAGTCCGAGCTGACGCGTCAAATACCACGCGACACTTTGTAGATTCGCTGTGCTCTTTTAAAATTGGGTGATGGGGCAGAAAGTTGCCCTTTTCAGGCTTCTTGCTCTCTGACAAGTGGTTCAACTGTGCATACTCATTAATAAAGTCTACATATTGCGATTTTACATCAGGCTGCTTTCTAAACCGGTGCTCCAAGGAATCAAACCGTTTCCTTGCTAGTCTATATGAGTCACCTAGGACATCTGGTTGATTTTTCAAGGGCAGCGTGACGCAAAATCTGCCATCAGCTAAGCGTCGTGTGTTTTGCTTGAAATGTTCTTCGCATGCCGCCTCTTCTGGGGACAACACTGGTGCAGCTGGCACTTCCTCCAACTCCCAAAACTTACTTAGCTGATCGCGTATTTCCCTACTAAAACCACAATGCTCAGTTTTTGTTTTACTACTTTTAGTAGTTAACATTTTCTTTCCTACTACTAACCAACCAAATATAGAATTTTGCAATTTAGGCTTATTTCGACCAAGCTCAATTTGTCCATTGCGGATTAAGTCCCAAAATATCGCACCGCCTATTAATATGTCTATTTCCGCAGGCTTGTACCAGCCTGGGTCTGCTAATGTGATATTTTGAGGGATATCAATATCTGAAATATCCACTTCCTCTGACGGTAAGGGTTTCATTATCTGAGAGAGAATGTAGGCATCAACTCGCGCACAAGGTCCGTTAACACTACGATTACGCGGTTGAATAGTTACCGCGCAGTGTTTTTTGACATCAAACGAAATATCTTTAATTCCCGTAATGTTGACGTTTATATCCTCACCCTGCATGCCTAACTTCTCCACCAGCGCCTCAGATATAAAATTAGATTGAGAACCACAGTCGAGATAACAACGAGCCTCATGCATTACATTTGTTTTTTCGTTCTTAACTAAAATAACTGCAGTGGACATCATGACCTCATTATCGTTGCAGACTGCTAACGATACGGGCGCACACACATACTCCTTCTCACTTCCGTCCTTCTGTTTATCCGACGTCATAGTTTTGTGTAGAAGAGTGTTGTGTTTACGCCTACAAATAGCACATGGATTCGCCTTACATTGGTGTGCAAAATGCCCCCCACGGAAGCAGTTAATGCACACTTTTAAAGTTTTTATCAATGCATTTCTCTCATCAACTGACATCTGATTTAATTTTTCGCAGTTATACATTAAATGATCACCGTTACATACACGACATACTCGCGCATTACTTATGTTTGAGTTGCTCGATGTATTAGAATCACTCGCCGCGGCAACAAATGATTTTTGGACTTTGTCCATTCGCTTATAATTAATTTGCTTATTCTCAGTTTTCTCACTAGTAGTTGACGCCGAGATCATTTCCAACACATCGGCCCTCTGACGTAAAAACTCATAAAAATTATCCAGAGTAGGATTCTCCGCTAAGCTATTTCTATACTCTTCCCACTTCGTGCAAGTGGCAGTATCTAATTTACTTGCAAACATAAATATAATAAGTGTGTCCCAGTTTTCTGTTTTTTCACCTAAACTATTTAAAGCCCTCAAATGTTTCGAAACATGATCAATTAGAAAACGCAAAGACTTATCAGACTCCCTTCCTAACAAAGACACATTGAAAAGTGACTTAAGGTGAGTATGAATCAGCTGGCGCTTGTTATCAAACCTATCGCAAACTAGTTTCCAAGCAGCGGTATAATTAGCCGCTGATATTTCTAATGATTGAATAACAGACGCTGCGCTTCCTAATAAGGATGCTTTTAAATATTGAAACTTACAAATATCACTGAGTTTATCATTGTTGTGAACAATTGATATGTAAACATCGCGAAACTCTAACCATTTATTGGTGGACCCATCAAAGCTAGGAAGACGTATGGTTGGTAGACGTACACCACCCGCGTCCGCCCCACTGTGGGACGAGCGCGAGTCGTCGTCCGGGCCACCGTCCAGCGAGGAGCGAGGCTCATTAGCCGCGATCATTTCCTGCGCCTGACTAATTGCACAAAAAAATAACTTTTCTGTATTTTCCCGCTCACTAAAATCCTGCTCGCTAGCTGGTAGTCCATCCGTTTTAACTTTAGATTCAGCCACTTCAATGATTGACTGGATCTTATCATATTCCTCAAACAACAAATCCAGTTTTCGCAACCTTAATTTAATTTCATTGAAATTTGCCTTAGATACCTGTTTTAATTTCTTAAACTCTTCTAAATAGTTCCTAAATGTAGTTAATCGACCCTTAATCGATGCTCTTTTCGCCTTCAATTCTGTGTCAGACATGTTGTAAACTAATTACGAATATAGGTCAAGCGGTTAAATAAAGTGCAATAAATACCTGTTATGTACGATTGCTTTATAAGAAACAGCTGTTCGTCTAACCGGCTGATAACCAGAACAATAGAACTCGGCGCAGGCGACTGAGGGGCCGGCGCGGGCGCACGGGGCGGGAATCCTGGAATATTCGGCCGTAATACTATAATTTACGTAAAATAAACCTATATTCAATAGCTAAATGCGATAAGAGATGCGATACAGTTAAGGATTATACGATATAACTTTAATGTCATAAAATAAATGCAATATTGAAGCACAAAGGCAATGCAGGTACCTATGTCCCGATAACGGTAAATGGCTGATGCAATTAGAAATCGTAATACTTATTTGCAATTTTAAAGATCTTTATGTTTATTTTAAAGCAGGTAGCAACGTAAACAAGGAAAAATATGCAACTAACTGTGGTTTGACGTTAAAATAACGATTATTTTTTGTTACTAAGTGCTATTACCTATTGATTAAGCACGTTCAAATATGCTTTAGCTGGATAAATTATGTAGTTAATTATATATAAAAATAATGAGATCTGCTCGCACAAACGAAGCTTTACAGGGCTAACACAATAAACTAGGTAGGATAAGGAACGGGCTAACCTCCCTTTTGTTCTAGAAGTCGGCTTCAGCGCACACCACTTTAATCGTTGGCACTTTGGTATCACACTTTTTGGTAGGTAATCCTCTTCGCCTCCTCTAGATCCCGGTGGTAATAAAGCAGCTCCGTTCTTCTCCCGTGAATACTTGGTGAGTAGATTGCAGATTCGTGCTACGCGTCCGCATAGCAACAGTAACACGGTCGCCAAAATGTTCGATGTACTCCTCAATTTAAGCTCTTGTGGTAATGAAGAAACTCCAGGATAGTACTATCTTCTTTTTATTAACTTAATAACTAGATACAAGTAACGTTTAGGTTTTTGGAATATCTATGTAAAAATATGTGTAGCCGCTTCGGCTGTAAGGTGCAGTCTAATGTAGGTACGCGGAACGGGGAGCCGTGACGTATGTGTGTGACGTCATGTGTCGTCAACCGGTCTTCGTACGAGGACGTGTTATGTTGCGCCAACAGTTAGTCAATCTGTTGACCACAGTTGGTGCAAACGGCCCTTAAGCTTTAAATGCAATTTTGCATAATTATAAATATTATAATATAAGGCACTGCTGAAAACTACTAGTACGGTGGGTGTGGGGTACCGAAGGGTGTGGTATTTCAGCCATTCCGTGGGAATTTGTCGAATCCTACACCAGAACAGGTGTAGCTTAAAATCTGTTGTGTTACCAAAATTATTTTAAATTTTTAAGATTATAATTATTGTATCCTGCCTGCCTGCGGGCCTGGGCGTGGACGCAGTCCAATACGTTGGTCCGACCAGATCCGCACCGCTCTTGACTCCACAGTCCACAGGGCTCTCCATACCGCCAAGGACAGAACCAGATGGAGAGGAATTGTGAAAGAGAAGGTGATTCTGAAGGGAGGTCACGACCCTCATTACTGAGGATAACGACGCAAGGAGGAGGAATTATTGTATCATATGTAAGTCAGTAAAGTAAGGGGCCTTTGTTATCTGACAATAAATGTTTTTTTTACTATTATTTAAACTCGTACGGCGCGATTCGGGAAATGAATTAGAGATCCACTAGATATGAAATAGTAAAGATATGTGACGTTCCAGAGTAAAAGGTACCATTTCCCCGGCTGAATATTGGAGCGGCGTTAATAATAGCGTAAGCGCCAGCTTCCTTTTGCCGTGGAACGTCACGATATGAAATATCATATCTAGTGCATCTCTAATTCATTTCCCGAATTGCGCCGGTAAACACAATCTCCAAACAGTCATTCAATAAGGCCGTGGTCACATAAAAATAAACAAACAACCGTTTGTCAAGTACGACCGAGGTCACAAATAATTCAAGTGCGGGCTGACCCCTGCAAATAGAATACTTTAGTAGTTCCTTTCAAAACGCGGCGAGTTTTCTAGTTGGTGCTAGAAAATGTAAAAGTGTGGAGTTGTTTGTAACCGCATGTAATTTAGGAAGGTGTGAGCATTTTGTGGTGAGTAGTTTAGATCAGTGTTTTTCAAACTGTGAGTCGCAACCCCCTGGGGGGTGACGAAGTCTCTGCTAGCCTTAACACAATACATAAACGAAACATTTTGTTCGTACTAAGGTGATTGCGTCATGAAATTGAAAAGCACTGATTTAGATTTTAGATGATAAAAATACGCTCTCGGATGCTTTGGATAGCTGTAACGATAAACTCAGTCTTCGGCCATCGTAGGGTGTCAAAGGTTACAGTAGAGACCAGTTTGCTTATTAATACCCTGACATAGGTACCTACATTACTCGTACATAATAACATGTTAGCTGGTACACCTTGACAGCATACCGTTGCAATGTTGCAAAGTGCATGGCAGGGGTCGGAAACCGGTATTTGCTCCATACAAAAATACCGGTATTATTACGTTCGTTTTCGTTCTTTGGTTTATTATTTCATTTTTAATTGGACAATCTAATAATATGAAGTTGTTACCTAAATACATGATTCAGTCCTATCTAAAGAGCATAAAATAGTTCAAAATATTGGACTATTTCGGGGTTTTTAAAAAATACCGGTTCCGAGCCCTGGTGCATGGACAAGAAAATAATCATACTGCCGGATTCGAACTTTAAGATACGTCAGTTAATAGATCTAGAACGATATGGATTAGATGTGTGTGTCAAAAGTGACGCATTTGTTTGAAGAAACGTCACATTTGACAGAGACATATCTAATCCATATCGTGTCTAGATACCGCCTAGCGTGGTACGGGCATGTGATGCGGAGGGATGAAAGTCATGTGACGAGAAAGGTATTACGAATGAATGTGGAGGGAAGTACGAGGAAAGGAAAACCGAGGAAAAGGTGGATGGACTGTGTGAGAGATGATATGAAACGAATGCAAGTGAATGATGAAATGACTGGCGACAGAGAGGTGTGGAAGAGAAAGACATGCTGCGCCGACCCCAAGTGAATGGGACAAGGGCAAGAGAATGATGATCGTGTCTAGATCTATTAAATGTAAAATTTTTATATGTTTCGAATAGATCTTACTTCGTCTTTAACCCAAGCTAATATCCGCACGTTCCGATCGCTTTAGTAACAAAAACTAATTGGAGTTCAAGATTTACCGCCGCCTTATTAAACGGGCGCATGTCATGGGCGAGCAGCGGGTAAGGGCCACTTGCACCATCCCATTAACCCATAACTAAGCGGTTAAACCGTTAAACCGGTGTCAAATTGTACTGGTAACGATGGTAACTCTAGGCTTATCAGGTTAACCCCGGGTTAGTGAAATGGTGCTAGTGGCGCTAAAGAATGCTTCCTGGTAGCAAAGGGCAAGTTGCATAATATTTTCAAAATAGGGAATAGCGCGCAAAACACCGCGTAGGGGGCGCCAATAACACAAACTGTAAGCAAACCGTCTCGCTTGATGCATCAATGTCATATTTATGTGTAGCAAATAATCTTATCTTGTTAACGGTATAGTATATACGTTACTCTATGGTTTACGATTTGTTCTTGTGCTGCCTCTGGCGGCAGAACATTGCAGTATCCCCCCCCCTCCTTACCCCCCCCCCCCCCCTAAGCGTACTCCCTTTTGCTGGAAATTCGTAGAAAGTTTCAGGACAAAGTTCTTATGCAGATTTCCACTTAAAAAAATATCTTTTAGATAGGTTCTACTATCACCAGAAACTAAATAGTCGGTCAAAATCGACAACAAAGTCAAAATGATGGACCTTTAGCTCACTTTGCGGAGAAGATCTTGGTATACAATTTGTTTTTTGGATGAGATGGGAGTAGATGTAAACCTTCGAATGAAAATAAAATATACATACTAAATTCATATATTTGTACATAATTGACCCTACCCGGTACAAGTAGTAGTCTTGGCATAATTGTATAGGTAATTAATAAGAAGATTTTAATGAACGTTTTTACATCTGATTATGATTTAAATTCATTTCAATACCTTTATTTTTTTAACAAAGAAATGTTTATTTCATAGGAAAAACACAGTAGAAAGACAAATAAATAGCTTATGAACTAAATACATCTATAAATAATACTAAATTAATAAGGATTTTAATAAGCCACGTTTCACTTGCCTGCATAAATATCGCTTCCGCTTATAACATGGAGACATGAAAACTTCTCCCTGTTAGTAAGCAAATATTGAGAATAAACTTCAAATGTTGGGTTAATTAAACCAATATTTATATTATGTAGTTTGAAATGCCAAGTTCTGGTTTACCTTAATGTTTACCAAACTAAAGTTGAAACCCTCATTCAGGTAGGATTGCTTCAAATAATTACCAAAATTCGTTACCCTTAACTACATAATTACACTAATATCTGGGAGACCGAGCTTTGCTCAGAAAACATAGAAAAACTCATAAATGCGCGTTTTCCCAGAGATATGACCTAGCTAGATCACCACCGAAAACCCCCATATAGGTAGCAAATGGGTCTCTATTGTTTCCCAAATAGTTTTAAGTCATAATGTATTGTTTGTCCGAATTTTCGTTAGTCATAATTGGTTTTTCTCAGAAACGCGTAACTTTTCAGGATTGCCACAAAACAAACCTAACCTAACCTATCCTATCTATAGAATATCCTTACGAAAATCCTGAAAAATTAATGGTTTCAGTTTTATGACTAACGATAATATGACAAACAATACATTATGACTTAAAACTTTATGGGAAACAAAGGGACCCCGTAGCAAATTTCATCAAAATCGTTATAACCGTTTCCGAGATCCCCGAAACATAAATAAACAAGAATTGCTCGTTTTAAAGGTATTAGATAGGTATAAAGATCAATTCACGACTAATGATTCTTTTTTTGATGATGTTTTTCCACTTTTATGAGCTATGCTTATACGTAGACCAGTACGGATATGATGGTCGTTCTTGTCTACGTGGCAGCGTGATAAAACGGTGTCCCTCCACTTTCTATTGGTAACATTCCATTTCTAACCGCAGCTGCACCGGTACTGAACGCGTCGCTGTCATTGTCAATTTCCATAGTAAAATGAACAGTAGTGCAGCTGTCGTTGGAAATGGTCTGTCACCTTATCCCACGGTGTTAAAAAGTGACAGTTGTTTTATCACATGGATAAAGATGGATAAAGTTATCCATAATACGCCGGCAGGCCGAGGTCGGGCCGGACCTTCCGGCACATCGTTTTCTATGGAAATCGAAAATCACTTTTAATTCCATTACATTAGAGTAAACTTTCGGAATCATCCCACAAATATTATATCATAAAATAAAATAAATCTATGTAATAATATGTTTTAATGTGTCTAATGTCAACTCCATTCTAGGAGCCCAAGTCACATGCATAGCCTAAAAGTTTGGGATCCACCTGTGTTCATGTGTCCGTAAGATAGTTTTCTATTGTCAATAAAAATATTCTATTCTATATTCTAGGTATTCTAATTTAAGTATTCCGAATTCCCCGAACGCCATCTCTGGGTAAGTTAAGTAAGTCATCCATTACCTGCACAATTTCAACAAAACAGTCTACAGCAAACTTTAACTCAAAGACGTCCCACTGTCGCCCTAACTTTATAACGATGGATCTAGAATAATCTAAAATCGGAGTGTGCACTGGATTAGCATTTCGCTATTAGTTTAGTACGTGGATAACGTCATGGGCGTAGATATTTATCAAAATAGATAGTCAGTTGTATGGAAGATAAACAATTTAGTATTGCCATGAACGATTATCATAAATAACTTGATTTAGCACGTATACATTATCATATCAGAATTTATGGTAACATTCCATTTCTGACCGCAGCTCTGCTGCACTACTGGTACTGAACGCGTCGGTGTTATTGTCAATTTCCATAGTAAAATAAACAGTAGTGCATCTGTCGTTGGAAATGGACTGTCACCTTTAGTACCAATACCAATCTTGGTGAAAAGATTGTGTAGGTACGTAAAATAGCTTTAGTAAATTTGTATTTTTTTTTTCGTTCTTAGTTTTTGTAGGTACCTCTATTTACACAAAAATGTCAACTATGTGACCTAACGGTTCATAATCCGCTGACATAATGATAGCTCAACAACAGTCCCTTTGGCACGTTTGCGGTGTCCATTAAAATATGTGTCTATGATCACAGGCTAAATGTATGTACCCCGAGTGTCCGCTTGTTCAGTCTCACTTTACTGACCGAGTTTGATACGGTATGCTGTAGATATAGCTAAGCTTTGGACACTAAACTAAACTTCATTCATTTATCTACCAGACTATGAATAAACCACGTGTCAATGTAGCAGTTCAATTGATAATCAGAGCTGCCAAAAGTACACTAAAGTCGTGTTTGATACATAACTTCTCCTTAACGCGCATTCAATGAACGACAAAATTGATAATGGGGTTTGATAATAGCCGTTCTCTGAGTTAAAAATTATAAAGTGCAATGAAAATGGCTTGTGGAAGTTTTATTGTCCTGTAATTGCTCTTATTTAGCATAAAATACCGATGACACCGATTTCGTATCCGGCTCGCTTATTACGAAACTTACCCCGACTCGATCTGCTTCGTTCCCATTGCACCGAGCGCTTGCGAGTCGGATGGACGATCGGATCGATTTTCCGTGTTCGACGATTACACCAGGATTATCTACTGCTGCAGTAAAATTACAATAAATTTCTAAATAAAAATAAATAAATAAATACTTTTTTATTTTTTTATCTTTTTTCAGGTAACAAGGCAAATATTACATATAGGTAAGTACCTAAGTACTTATAGAATAACATACATACATATAAATTCCATAAACTTAAAAACTAAACAGTATTTTGACGACAGAACGGCTACGGTGAATCGTCTGCTTTTGTTTTGGGTGTGTGTTGTGTAATGCGGCACAAAATTTCTAACGACTATATTGCTGTAGCAAATATCAAGAATTTGGGCAGCAACCTCGGTAATGTCATTTGTGGCAGCAATGCAGTTGGCAACATCACTGCAATTGCATCGCGACATTACTGTAGACTGCATATAGTACTGTCGCAAATGTCGAAATCGATGTTTCTGTCAGGATTTTAGACATTACATCTACATTTTATCGAGAAATTATATTAAATTTGATATTTGCGGCAGGAATGCAGTCAGCAGTAAAGTAGGTACCTACGCGGTACACTGGTTCGCCTCAACCCGCTCGCTCAAATAGGAAGTTTAGCCTGGAACGTTATAAAGTGATCTCCTAAAATAATACAACCCAATTCCGCGCTCCTAAAGTATGTTTTGTACAATTTATAGCTCTATTAGGGTATAATAATTGCCCATTTAAAGTTTGGAATTGTTTATAAAAGAAAATTATTTTTGTAGTTGCGGCTGTTCTGTTGTCTCGCTTACTCGCTTGAGATTTGTTATACATTTACTGTATTTTGTGGCTGGTTTTTAAATACGCTGCTTTATACAGGGTGATTCAGGAGACGTGAGCAGGACTAGCACTGCGCATTTCGTAAATTATAAGCAACTGTTTCGTATCAGTATTAGTGAGGATAGCGTTAATTTTCTAGTCATGTTGAAAAAAAAAGTTATTAATTTATTTACGACATGCATGGTCACCCTACAATTAGAATACTAAACTACCGATATTCTGTGTCAAATTGAATGTCATCACGGTCTGGTTACTTTTGAAAACTCGTATCTCACTCAAGTTTGACAGTTTATTTTCTTCGTAATCATAATGCTGTCATTACGGTTAAAGAGGTTTTATGTTTATTAATTGGGTCTTGTAGGGTGACCATGATTGTAGAGAATTAAATTTGCCCTCGCCAAAAAGTTAAAAATAGGAAAAAGTGTGAATGTTTCACCTAAATACGACGGTGATCGATCAATTATCAGTTACTGAGTGTGCAGGATTAGTCCTGCTCACGTCTCATGAATCACCCTGTATAAAGGCGTAAGATTAATAATTCTAAAAATAATCTTATATCAATTTCAATGATTTTGAAAGTAACTTAATTTTAATCATACTTTATAAGTTTTGTTATTGAATAAATCTTATCAACCTAAAATGTAAGATCATCTGTATGATTTCGTACGAGGAACACTAAATAGTTTCGCCATGTCCGTCCGTCCGAGGCTTTGCTCCGTGTTTGTTAGTAAATATATGTAGGTATAGTGCATATGAAATGTACATCATAACATCCTTGTCTGCCATTTTGAAATTAATTACTCTTTATGGGAATAAACAATAGTCATTTAAATGGCCAGATGAATTTTAAAATTTATTATTAATTGGGATGAAAACGAATCTTTCGAGCGTAAGCCCTATAGAGTTCAACTATTGTGAATATGAAAAATATTTTTTATTGTAAATGTAAATCCCTCCGAGCACATTACCTTAAACAGAACTTCACAATTTCGGAGGATTACCTTTCAACAATGGAAATGGAAATATATTCTGCGAAAAAGAGATATTTTGTGGAATTAACATTTCGATATTTAACTTTGGAAAAGCGTTTACATGCCCGTTTTAACTTTTAACGATTCTGATATCAAAGTACAATTTCAGTGCAGTTTAAATTTCAGTTCGTTTTTAGTGTAAAAGTATTTTGTAAAGCTTTGACTCGCGCCTTTAACGATATTTAAGCAGTTTCGATGTCCAGCAATGTAATGAACACATTATCTTTGTTCAATTTTGCATTTCTATCTTTTAACATCATAAATATCATAACAATATATCAACAAAAGTCATACATTTCTCGCTTTACTCGATTTTTATATATTTGCCACCGTAAAACTACCACGGGAAATAAATTCTCAAAAAATCATCCCATAAAACAGCTAACAAAGGAACAGTAGTAGCGTACTCGTTGCGACTCGTGGTGGCGGGCTTTAAAAATTCCCGCGATGTCCCGGGCGATAAACATGGCCGGCTGCGGGTACATTTTGTAGAGCCGGCTGTTTAGGAGTTAAAAAACCGGCCAAGTGCGAGTCGGACTCACGCACGAAGGATTCCGTGCCATTACGCAAAAAAGGGCAAATAAAGAATGATACGACGTATGGGAACCTGACTTAAATATAAATTGTATTCTGTTGTTAGTATTTGTTGTTATAGCGACAACAGAAATACATCATGTGTAAAAATTTCAACTGTCTGGCTGTCATGGTTTATGAGATACAGCCTGGTGTGAGGCAGACAGACAGACGGACAGAGTCTCAGTAACAGGTTCCCGTTTTAACCCTTTCTGTACGGAACCCTAAAAAAAGAAACTTCTTTCAATAACTATGGCTATTAAATAAGGTTCGATGGGGAAGAGAAATACTGAGGCAAGAGAAACACTAACTTATAGTTAGGAGTAACATGAACCCACTCTATCAGATAGAGTGGAGGCAGATCTCCGTGAGCTCGGTGTCCGATACCGCTCTGGACCGATCAAAGTGGCGTGCTCTTGTGTTGGAGGCCAATACTCATTTTGGGTCACCGCGCCAACCAAGTAAGTAAGTAAGTAAGTAACATGAACCCACCGATCGCACGTACAGTCAGCGGCTAAAGTTGCTAAGCGGGCGAGGTGTTCAAAATTACCTTCACACGCTCTTATTCTCTTAACAATAAAGTCGCGTCAAGATCATTTTGAACACCTCGCCCGCTTAGCAACTTCTGCAGCTGACTGTACTTTCCCGATCTTAACGCAGGTACTATTTCCGATCATAAGCATAAGAGCCCTGCGCGGTCCCGCTTAAAAGCTCAATATAAAAAAAAAAACACCGATAAAATACCACTCCCATACAATAAAAACAAAACAAAAGTGCTTGATCACCTTGGAATACTTTTCCAAGTTGATATACAAATAAGATCTTGACAGTTCGCTTTCAAGAGTGTCTGAAACAGACTAATTAATCTAGGTAGGTATACAAATATCTTGAGACATAAATACGTTTGTTAAACCATCAGATAATGGTAAATATTTGTAACGCATACTGCCGTAAGTATTCGAACTTCAAGATATTCACAAGAGACGACACGTACTAGATCCATTCGAGATACGTTATAGTTTAGATATCAACTAGTTCTCTTTTGCAGCGCAATTCGGGCAACCAATGTCACTTTTACCTTAGATAGCGTAAGATATCTATTAGATGTGAATTGGATCTCTAAGTCATATCCTGTGGAAATCGTTCAAGAGTATCTCCAGAATCGCTCAAATGTCAAATTTGACAGGTTGGATCTTAAACATATCGATTATAGTATCTTGGTGATGTCTAAAAGATGTCTAATAGATGTCTATTTCAAAATCCGAGTCGGGCCCATAAATACGTTTGTTAAACCATCAGATAATGGGACTTAGATATTTTTAATGCATAGTCGGATACGCTACATTTGACAGCAATTAGGTAGAGGAGAGGCCTGGACTGTATAGTGCCCAAATCCACGACTCTTCTCTTTCCGAACCGAGTCCATAAGAAGCTCCTATGTACAGTCGCTATCAGACATATCGGAGCTGCCAAGGTGCTCAAAAATATCTGAACAGGCACTCTAGCGCCTTGACAATAGAATAAAATTAAATTTACAAAATGAATAAAATATTTTTAACTGTATTAAGACTTTTTTATTGTCTGACTAGTAACCGGCTTTAGTTTAATCAAGCATAACATCGAAATATATTAAATTTCGCAATTGTCCAAACAGATTAATTTAATTTTGACTATAAATTAAGTAAGAAACCTTTCCATCTTCTTTAATTTAAAACACTAATGAAAATTTCATAAAATGTTTTATTAAATAAATGCTACTCATAGAAAATACATCTCTGCCCTAACGACCCTAAGGGTCGTAGCCAGGATCCATCGGGTCACTAATGAAGCCTCATCTAGACATAACTTTAATAAGCTTTAAGCTTTAAGGTCCTTTGAAGGATTAAAATACAATCAATAAACTTGATTTTCAATCCTTTTGTACTCGTAAAAGGCATATTAAATGTATATTTAAAAGTTCTCATTGATTGTTTTTTTTTTCAACGTGGAAAACATTTATTTATATAACAAATATAAAAAGTAATATTAAAGAAATTTACAAATTAACAGACTAGGATCCATAGGTACCCGGGTAATGGTAACATTCCATTTCTGACTGCAGCTGCACTACTAGTACTGAACGCGTTGCTGTTATTGTCAATTTCCATAGTAAAATGAACAGTAATGCAGCTGTCGTTGGAAATGGACTGTCACCTTAAATGTGCCTAGCACGCTGCTGGCGTTGCCTCTTGGAACAGCGAAATATTATCATGCTGGACTAAATATGCGTCGGAGCTGGGGTCGCCGCTTTTTTCTCGTCGTTGACCTAACTTTCTTATAAATTATTTGTCTCATTGATTATATTTTTATATACTGCCGTATTCGAACTTCAAGATTTTCACAAGAGACGACACGTACTAGATCCATTCTAGATACGTTATAGTTTAGATATCAACTAGTTCTCTTCTCTTTTGCAGCGCAATTTGGGCAACAAATGTCACTTTTACGTTAGATAAAGAAACAGGCCTATTCGGATTTCGAGATAATCACAAGATCTAGAGACGATTTAGTAATCAACTAGATCTACATTAGATATCGAATAGATGTGACTTGGATATCTAAGTCATAACTTGTCAAAATCGTTCAAGAGGGCCTCCAGAATCGCGGAAACGTCAAATTTGACATATTTATCTTACAAATATCTTTAAATTATCCATATCGTAACTTGTTGAAGTCTAGTAGAAATCTAATTCATTTTCCGAATCGAGCCGATATTTGATTGGTATCGTAAAACCCCCCGACTAATAGACCTACAACTATGGTCCACAAGTTCAATCCTAATTGTTTAATATTATTTTTGGTGCTGTCTGTGTTTGTAAATTCTTCCATTTTCAAAAATATTTTGCCTTAGAACTGCGACAAAAATAATAGTTTCATTGCATCTGAAAATATAATTATGTAGAGTAAATTTTCATTTGATTTTATTTTACCACTGAAGTTTACCAAATCCTACCTGTTTTCTAATCAGTCCATAAGCACTAGATTGTGCGACACTAACTAATCTGAAAATCCAACTCAAAGGAAAAACTTATTGGGATTCTGCCAATACCCGTAATATTCCTCGAAATTTCTTTCATCCTGTGGAAATCAAATGACATTCCGATATTAGTTCCTGGAAACTTATGTGTACGAGCTGCAATTCAAACAGAATGAAAGGATTAAAATTCGCAAGCATAACATAAGTACTAGACGATGCTGCGGATTCATGGGTAACTCAACTTTTTTGTGCATACAACTGCTTGCTATGTATATCATCCGGGCCACATTTTAAGTAGTCATTAAAGTCAATGTGTGAAACACCGGCATACATTTTATATTTTGGTTGGAAAGACCGTCATATTTATGGCAAGAGCTCTCGCCTTGAATACGTATACCCAGCTGCCATGTTCATAAATTGGTTATGCACTTTACGGCATCTAGTACCTCATTAATACACAATCAGAAAGAAGTGGAATACCTATCTGTACAAACGCAAAAATTAGAAGAAGAAAAAGCTTGTAGACGGTCTTACCTTAAAACCAGTCTTTTCTACATAGATTTGTAACTGTTATCCCTTGGCTTATGGAACTGACAACAGCAAAAAACAAATAAATTGTCACTAAAATAGTCTTAAAGTTGTAATTGAGCCATAACACCCGATACATACATCCGCCAAATAGGTTCATCGCGTCAGTTTACCGTCCAGTGACTGTTTCGTCCACTTCAAAGTATACGCAATTCTGTAGCAACTACGCCAAGTAGACTAAAACAGCCACTGGACGGTAAACTGAAGCAAAGACCCTACGTAGCTAAATAAAATCCTTGCTGAAACTACATTTTAAAATCACTTCCCCAGTCAAACAAAAGAGAAATCACCGTGTTCCAAGTTCAAAAATCCCAACAGAAACAAAACACAGTCGGAACAAATCACCCACCGCTTGCGGCCGCCTTCTGAATAATTCATAATTCACGTGCAATAATAGCAGGTGAATATTATTTTTCTTTTATACAGCGTCACTGAATAGAAGCCTGCGACCGAGCGATAATAACTCATCGATTGTTTACTACGAACCTAACAGGGTTGAATGGAACCGCTTTTTGCTCGTGTGTGGATGAGTTGCTGAGTCGTTTCGAATGGCTGAATACTCTGAAAAAGGGCCATTCTTTACGTGTAAAGAACTATAATGTCAATTGCTATTGCAATAGAGTCCATAGAGGGTCAGACGGAAAAATTTCATGGTATCGTAAAATCAGGTAATTTTAGTCCAATACTGCAATAATAGTCGAAGGCATTAAAATACGAGTCTAGGTTTAAAAACATCACACGAGTGTTTCATGCCTAATTATGTACAGTTACATAAACTGCTTTATGATGTGTTCAGGGACCGTATATTACGACTGCCATTGCCACATTTGATCACACAATGAAATATCATCTCCTCTGATGCTAGAATTGAGGTCATATCAAATTCTTTTGTTTTTCAGATATGCGGTTTTGTAGATGACGGGAATGTCATTTTTAAATCAATATCGACGTTATTGAAACAAAACAGTTTGACATAAAGATATGTTAGCCGTAATTTACAGTTTTCAACGCATTATGGAAGGGTAAATTTTAATATCGTACTATTGTTGATTTTAAATCTCCTGACATTGTTAAAAATGTATGCATACTTTCTAGGCATCTAAATATGGGCCATATGATAGTTATATGGTGTTGACCATAGATATCTGACCTGCTAGCATGAATTGCGTTCTCGCGCGCGACTCCATACATATTGAGCAACTTTAAAAAGGTATGGAGTCGCGCGCAGGAACGCAAAATTATGCTAGACGGTCTGTAGTTACCTGAATTCACGATAGGTAGAAGTAGAAATAATTAAAACAAAATTATACAATGACTTTTTTATTATTAACGTCTGCTTAACCTTCATAGTTTTAATTAATTTTATTATTAACTAAATCACGTTTTATTTAATGCACAATAACTTTTTTATTAATGACAAAACATAAATTGGTATAGTAGAATAGTTTACAATTCAACTATATAGGAGTTACATCGATATTGCATTGAGGATATTAACAATAATTTTGAAATATTTATACACAAAAATAATACTTAAAACATACTGCATATAGAATCTTTATTTTTTTTTTAAATCGTCATTTAACCCTTTTTTAGGCATGGAAAGACAAAAAGTTATTTTGTACAAAAATGCGCAAATAACACTTTTACAGCTTATAAATAACATTTTAAGAAAAACTTTAACATCATAAAACAGATTTGCTAATTTTACAAAACTATTTTACCAATATCTATTTACTGAATCACATCTAGGCATAACGTTTTAACAATTAAATAAACAATATTAGTACATCAACTAATTCCTGTATAATCAGTTATTCATCATATTGCTAATATTAAACAATAACAGTAACAATAAACTACTGTAATGCAGGTTCGAATATAGAAACCACCACGGCAGAGTTAAAGACGTTTATTGTCAAGAAAATCGCACCACAGTAAATATTATAGAAACAGTAGGGCAAGCGTTAACTAAAACTAAGAAAATACGAAACTAAAAGCAATGAAATTAATGTGTCACAGTAAACTTTAGCAAAACAGTATGGCAAGTTAATACTAAAAGTAAGGAAGAACAAAGTTAAACAGTAAGCAACAAGCGTAAATTCTTATAGTGCAAACATTAACATTAAACAAGGCAAGCGTATAAGAAAATATCCGTGAAAGTTTACAAGGGGAATAATAATATTGCAAAGCAAGCTAAACTAAAATAATGCTAAGCGTTTAGAAAATCAAACATATGCAAAAACAAGGCAACAGAGTATAAGCTAAAAGATTCTAACTTTAACAATTAAGCGGCAAGCTATAGAACTTAGCGTATAAAATATTTAAATGCACAACATAACAAAAGAGACTAACAAAAATATTACAACTTACGGTTTACTTAACTTAACATGCAAACGAAACGTAGTGCAATGCCAAACAGATAAACCGTGTTACGGAAGTATCGCTTAGCGCAACTACTCCTAAGTACAAAGTGTACGTCCTAGCACTTAGAAAAGTACGTCGCGGCTGACCGGCACGAACCGTGCTACGGAAGCGATACCGGGCGGTCGCGATGCTTTGCTCGTCAAGTCAGCTACTCCGTCCCATTTCAATGTGATCGGATCGCTGCGCGAGACAAACTGAGCGAGCCGGGGCCGCGCTGCGGCTTATAAAGGCCTGGCGCGGGTGACCGTGCGGGCTGTGCGCGCGCGGGGTAAGGCGGGTTCCTACGATACCGGGCGCAGCAAGTAGCGCGTATGACTCATATTATTACTGCGCGCGGTGGTTTCTTTTACGTTGCATTACAATCTCCCCCTCTGGCTCCGAAGACGTCTCGGCGAGGAAGCCAGATTATCTTGTTGACGGGGCTGACGACCACGCGGGCGCGAAGTGCGTTGAGATGTGTCTTTGGTTACAGGCTTCTTTGGAGGACGACCTCTTTTGCGGATTGGTATAGCAGGTGATGGCAATGGGCTGTCTTTCTCGCATTGGTATGGGCGCAGTGCAGAGGCGTGATACAATCCAATACTACAGTTCGGACGGCTAGGGTCGGCAATATGGAAGGAACTTGGTCCATGGCTGCTGAGGATCGTATATGGACCATCTCTACGAGGGGCAAGCTTTGCACTAAATCCTTGAGCGGTTTTACTAACGGCATGGCTTTCTACCATCACTTGATCTCCAAGCTTATAATTTGGACAATTTCTTCTACTCTTGTCGACGTATTCCTTCCTCTTCTCCTCCTTCATTTCCTGAACTTCTCTTACTCTATTCAGCGTTTCCGCTATGGTTAATAACTTTGGCGTTATTTCTGGAATGAAATTTTCTGACAGAATTATCTCCCTTAGATCATGCTCATTGTCATCAGGGGTTCTCAATTCGCGGCCAAATGTCAGATAAGCAGGTGAATGTCCAGTGGTTGAACCCGTTGCTGTGTTCATTGCGAAACGTATACTTGGTAGCTGCTCAGACCAGACACGATGATTGTCACCTACTAGTATGGCTAGTTGCGTCTTGAGATCTCTGTTTTTTCGTTCAACGGGATTGGTCTCTGGATGATACACGGGTGTAAACGCATGTTTGATCTTGAGGACATACGTTACTTGTTGCATAACAGCGCTGACAAGTTGTGTACCATTGTCACTAATCATCCTTCTCGGCATTCCATATCGCAAGAAGATCTCGTTGATAAGTGTCATTGCGCAAACTTCAGCGGTTGCACTCTCCAGTGCGAATAATTCGACCCAACGAGTACACAAGTCTTCAATGATGAGAATCCATGACTTTCCATCTGATGATGTCGGTAGAGGGCCAAATAAATCGAAGGCAATGACTTCAAACCTCTTATTCATAGCTGTCGTTTGGAGTAGTCCAGCTGGCTTCATGTTGGAAGGCTTGTATCTTTGGCATGGTATACAATTGCGGACGTAATTCTCGATGTCCTTTCTCATGCCTTTCCAAAAGTATCGCATACTGATACGATTAAAGGTTTTCTCTGCGCCGTAGTGCCCTGCGGTAGGCTCGTCATGGTAAACAGAGATAACATCTTTTTGCTCGTCTACTGGAACAACAAGCTGACTGTTTTCAGCATCACTGTCAGGGTTATATCGGTACAATATGCCGTTGTTCATGATATATCCTTTATGACTCCAGTATCTTGCATCTTCTACTGAGCTTCCTTCTAAAGCTGTGATAATCTTCTTTATGTTTTCATCTTTCAACTGTTTCTCTCTTATTTCTTTTGGACTCTTTGTAGGTGTATCTACTACAACGCTACAGATTCCACAACTTTCCTTGTTGTCCAAATCACAGTTAGGGCGTGACAACATATCGGCAACAACATTTGTTCGACCGGGTATATATTTTATGGTCAAGTCGAATGGCTGCAATTGTAGAGCCCATCTGGCTAATCTACCTGTTGGAGACTTTAACGTCATAAGCCATCTCAAAGCTTGGTGATCAGTCATGATCGTAATCGGTGAACCTTCTATGTAGCCTCGAAATTTATTAACTGCCCACACGACGCTCAAAGCTTCTCGTTCAGTAGTCGAGTAGTTGCGCTCTGCCTGATTTAACAACCGACTGGCGTATTCAACGGGATGTTCTTGATCCCCCTCCCCCTGCACTAAAACTGCACCGATGGCATAGCTACTAGCATCTGATTTTATTATGTAAGGCTTAGAATCATCAGCCTGTGCCAAAACGGGAGCTGAAACGAGGAGTTTTCGTAAAGTCTCAAACGCAGTCTGCTGTTCGCTTTTCCAAGTCCACTCTGTATTCTTCTTTGTCAAGCGTGTTAGAGGCTCAGCAACTGTGGCAAAGTTTGGCACGAATCTTCGGTACCATGAGCACGTTTGTATAAATGACAATAAATGTTTGAGATTGGAAGGCGCGGGCATCTTCAAGATTGAACTGATCTTATCTGGATCGAGTTCGAGTCCATCCGCTGTGATGTAATGGCCAAGATACTTAATCTTTGCGACGCAAAAGTTACACTTCTCTCTATTCGCTGTTAGGTTATACTCCCTCAAACGAGCGAATACATCTTGCAGATCTTTTAAATGTTGCTCAAACGATGTGGACATAATGATGAGATCGTCGAGATAAACTAAAAGTTTTATATGGCTCAAAGATATGCGGAAACCATCCATGAGTCTCTGGAATGTGGCTGGCGCGTTGCGGAGTCCGAATGGCATACGAAGAAACATATACATGCCAAATGGCGTGACGAAGCTAGTTTTAGATTGATCCTCGTCTTTGACCTTGATTTGCCAGTAGCCAGCACGCAAGTCTATGGTAGACATGAAGGGCGTTCGTTTAGCATTGTGCAGCAGATCATCAATGCGCGGTAAGGGATACACGTCAGGTGTTGTAATAGCGTTCAGTTGTCTATAATCAACGCAAACTCTCGTTCCTCCGTCCTTCTTAGGAACCATAACAACAGGTGCGGACCATGGTGACTGGCATGGTTTGATTATCCCTTCATTGAGCATTTTACTGACTTCCGCTTTCAGTATTTCAGTTTTTGCTGGCGGTAAACGATACGGTGGTACAGAGATGGGTCGATGACTTCCAGTTTCGATCACATGCTCTGTCCGCGTTGTTGGTTTTCCGTTTGGAATAAAAATGTCTTCGTGTCGACTTATTAATTCGTTCAACTGCTTATCTTCCTCAGAGCTGAGAACTCGTTCAGCTATGTCAATAGAGGCAATATCTGTGCTCGGAGTTCCAAAAAGATTTCTGGAAACGGGTGATAACTCTATGTCATCTTCTTCAAAAGCTTTCATCGCATCAAGCTTCAAGGCATCTATAATTGGAGAGTAGCCATCGAGCAGTTCGTTACATTGACGTTTGGGAGGTGTGCGCAGGTCAATCGGTATTAGAGGTCCATAACTCTTAAGAATCTCTTCAGGTGGTAGCTGGCTAGTACTCATGCTCTGTGCAGAGGTAGAAGGGGCTTCATCAGCTAGTTGCGGCTCAAGCTGTCGCTTAACGGCCATCTTTGGGGACACGGTTAACCCAATACTGAAGGAAGGTCCATATGGACGCTCAAGACTCATTTCAGTCATTGATGTGGATTGCTTTGGAGTCACACATTTCTCTGGAGTCGACAAAGTTGGAGAGAGTAGATCTGGCAACGAAACTTCAGATACTATTTGGCTAATAAGAGTTTCTCCTATGTCTTCCAGGATCAAATCGAAAACTTTGGAGGGCTCATCTAAAAATCGGCATGTGAGCTGAGGAACATTGAGGACCATCAGAGCGTCGGTTATATAGTCTACTCCTAATAATGTCTTCGTATTACTGGTCCCTGGTAGCTTAACAAGTAGTGTAGGTACTGTTTTACCATACACATAGATAGGTACGGTGATGGTGAGGACGTCTTGCATCTTCCTTAAACCATCTGCGAGGGTTATATATCTCCGTTCCTGTTTAAACTTGTATCCCTCGTCTGAAAGTCTTCGGTACAATTGGTATGAACAGACACTGGATTTCGCGCATGTGTCAACATGGCCAATTGATTCTATATTATCAATCTTCATGGGAACTGTAGGCCTTCGGCGTGGTCCAGATAAGTTAATTGAGCAGATTTCTTCTAACTTTACCTTCTCAATATTGCACTTCGGACACCGACTACGAACAACGCCTGGCTCACCACAACCATAACACTTAAATTTTGGCTTTGTAGGATCCAAAGGAGTGACTGACGCTGTTGCTGACTGACTAGGCTTTGGGGCCACTTCTGGTTTCTCAGTAGCTTGTTCGTTTCTTCGTAACAACTTCCTGCAAACGTCAGCCGTGTGACCTGGTATTCTACAATAATTACAGCGTGACTTCAATTTTGTGTTGTGACTGGTTACTGGTTTTTCCATCTTCGCCGCTCTTTCACTTAAACTGCGTTCGACGTGTCTGGCCTTTTCAGATAACTCTTTAAAAGTAGTTACTGTGTCTCTGTTAATTTTATCCCTGATCTCAAAACGTAACTGTCCAAAAATCATATCTGTCTCGAATTGTTCTGTAAACCGAGGTGGTGGCAATTGTGCAATGAGTGCTCGCTTCTTCTGTATAAAAATCTCTGTTGGTGTATTCTTGTCTTGCTTAATCTCGATAATATCCTGTAGGATTGCATAAGTAGGTTTCTTTGGAGCGTAAGCGTGTCGTAAACGATTTTCAAATTCCTTCCAGGTATCTATTTCATGCTTAACGCCTTGCCACCAAACTGCAGCATCGTCTTGTAATATCAAGGGCAGCCCCTCTAGGATTGCACTATCTTCTAAATCTTCCACTTGCTTAAAGGTTGAAACGCCTGATATGAATGCTTCTACTGCTGTAGGACTTCGAGTGCCATTGAATCTTGCAGGACATTTGCTAAGTAATGTTTTCTTTTTACTACTACCAACCGCTTGTAGCAGTTCCCTGAACTGTTCCGTAGATAAACTCATGAGCTGGGAAGGCTCCTTCGGAGAAGATTCGGTCGACATCTCTGGTTTGATGACCTTCGTCTTGATGGATTTCTCGACAGTTCTAGGTCTTAAGTTATACCGTTTGGCCCCACGTTGGGCGCCAGATTGTAATGCAGGTTCGAATATAGAAACCACCACGGCAGAGTTAAAGACGTTTATTGTCAAGAAAATCGCACCACAGTAAATATTATAGAAACAGTAGGGCAAGCGTTAACTAAAACTAAGAAAATACGAAACTAAAAGCAATGAAATTAATGTGTCACAGTAAACTTTAGCAAAACAGTATGGCAAGTTAATACTAAAAGTAAGGAAGAACAAAGTTAAACAGTAAGCAACAAGCGTAAATTCTTATAGTGCAAACATTAACATTAAACAAGGCAAGCGTATAAGAAAATATCCGTGAAAGTTTACAAGGGGAATAATAATATTGCAAAGCAAGCTAAACTAAAATAATGCTAAGCGTTTAGAAAATCAAACATATGCAAAAACAAGGCAACAGAGTATAAGCTAAAAGATTCTAACTTTAACAATTAAGCGGCAAGCTATAGAACTTAGCGTATAAAATATTTAAATGCACAACATAACAAAAGAGACTAACAAAAATATTACAACTTACGGTTTACTTAACTTAACATGCAAACGAAACGTAGTGCAATGCCAAACAGATAAACCGTGTTACGGAAGTATCGCTTAGCGCAACTACTCCTAAGTACAAAGTGTACGTCCTAGCACTTAGAAAAGTACGTCGCGGCTGACCGGCACGAACCGTGCTACGGAAGCGATACCGGGCGGTCGCGATGCTTTGCTCGTCAAGTCAGCTACTCCGTCCCATTTCAATGTGATCGGATCGCTGCGCGAGACAAACTGAGCGAGCCGGGGCCGCGCTGCGGCTTATAAAGGCCTGGCGCGGGTGACCGTGCGGGCTGTGCGCGCGCGGGGTAAGGCGGGTTCCTACGATACCGGGCGCAGCAAGTAGCGCGTATGACTCATATTATTACTGCGCGCGGTGGTTTCTTTTACGTTGCATTACACTACAATTAATTTTACAAACGTAAATCTGACGTAAATACTTGTTCATGAATGATGTGAACTATGAAATAATATTCCTAGTTCATTTATTTTGGTATTCAAGTTTATTCTACATAATAATTATTATTGTTTTGTTATCAGATACGAAATCAAACATCGGAACAAAGGGTATAGGTATACTGAAAAAACTAGAGGCATATTCAATCAATTTAAAAAAAGAATCCTGAACGTTCCAATTTTTAACTTAAACTTTATGTGATGGAAGTCAATTTGGCAATGCATGGTAACTCAACAGAACTACGAAGTACGATGTAACAGAAGTTTAAATATGTTCGGACTGCAGGCATTGCATTTGAAATATAACATTACAATATAGTTATCAGTGAATTAACAATAGAAATATGTAGTTGCAAATGCAAAAAAAACGTGAACAGTATTGTTACAAAATTCATAAACAATACATTCAAAATAATGACAGTTGTTTGGCGACACTATTTCTCTATATTTCTTTTTTTAAAGTAAACGTATTTAGGTTAGGGCATATCTTAAATATTTACACGACATAATTACCTTAATTTTGGACTATTACTTATAAGGATTTAAACGTTTTTTATATAATAATAAACATGGCCTTCAATTTCACAAATAACAATGTATTATATACAATGTAAATTATTCTAAAATCAGTCTATGTTAACGGTATCCATAAATCGAATGAAAATGTTTTACAATCAATTTTGATAGATAAAACTTATTGATGAAACTGGATTTCATTTTCTGGAATAGCATGGAATTTGCATAAATATTTCTAACTCGACTTAGAATATAGAAATTTCCTCAAAGGTAGGTAACAAGAGACTCGAGTGATGTAGACCAAACGCTTCTATCGCTCACATTTGTCAGAGAGTGCTACTGTTCCACAGCGTCTGAGTATTTTAAACTATCCGTAGACACATATGGCATTATTGAACTAGAAGTTGGAGTTGAAGCGCCCCAGTGAACTAGTTCTCTGCAACTCATGTGTGCATGTAATGTATTGATTTAATTTGATTCCGAATGCTGAACATGTGATTCTAAATGTGTGTAAACTTTGAAGATACGAAGGAGTTGAACTGATAACACTATTTCAATTATGGTTAAAAAATAATGATCCACAGAAATTATTTGAATCCAACCATACGATTCATGTTCCCAAGATGTTACATGGTGTTAAAGATGTTATAATGGGCATATTAAAAAAATGGTAAAAGTAAAACATATTAAATAATTAAAACGAGTCACTCACGTTCATAGAACTTGACATATTTCGGTCTAAAACGAGGAGCTTCATCAAGAGCCGTTTGCTTCAGCTTAGCGACGTAGACTAATAAACGTAAGTGATCCGCATGAATTTTATTTGATAAATTATTTTATAAAGTTTTTACGATTGTTCATCATAATAATCAGAACACATTTGCTTTACAATAACTACGCAGCTTTGGCCCTCAGTTATTACGTAGTTAACAATAAAGGCCTGTGCACACTGCTTGCGTGTACGTAGACGTGTAAGTGCACGTGCGCGTTGTAATATACATATCCTTATGAGAGACGCCACACCGCTTGCGTGACATATGCGTGCACGGCTCCAACAATTTAGCACACGCGCACGTCCACGTCTGCGCACACGTAGTTAGTGTGCTCTCTTTAAATGACATTGCTTGTTCCGAATGAACTACTTTTACATTAGTTACATTATGCAATCACTAACTAAATCCGGGTTCAACTAAACCAGCTATCTTATTGAGGTCTCGACGTATTTTCCTAATAAGATTTTAAGGAAGAATTGAAGAAGTAGTACCATTATTGTAGGTAGGCGTGTTTCTGCTGCAGCGCCTGTGGAATAAAAAAATAGTTTTGACTTTTTCTCAACTTTTTTGTATTTTTTTAGTGAACTATAATACTGTACGTAGGAAATAGATTTCACAAACAAAAAAAGTTGAAAAATGTATTAAAATTAAATTGTAGCTATCAGAATCCAAAAGATAATTAAAATTTCCATTCTTGTTTACGAATTCCGAAGAAACAAAGTTTAAAGAGGACTTGATCAATAACAGAATTTCACGGTTATCGATATTGAGTATAATAATGCCAGTGTTTAAATGTTTTGTCATTTCGAAATGAATCTTGAAAAACCTAAGTACATTATTATGTATTATATCGGAATTCCGAAATAAAAGGTTCCGATTCGTCATAAGTATTGATATTTATCGATACGATTGTGAGCGATAAGTACTAACACTTTTAATGTTTAGAAGATTTCAACTGTATTCTCAAATAACAACTTTCACCGTCTTAATAAAGATTAGCGAAGGGTCGAATGTTAGGCTTAGATATTCCAACTGTACACCATAGGTGAGTCAAATGATTGAATCAACTAGCGTAATTTGGTACCTCAAATTCAAAAAAACCGAGGCCTCTTCAGTTTTCTATAGTGAAGTGAAATAAAGTGTCGGAAGCATCGGGTCGGTGTTTGACCTTTTAGACTGAGTCAAACCTTACGCTGGCTTCTCAAACCGTTTGGCTCACCCGAATTCAATAAGCGATTGAATTAAAACCCAAAAGTTCACTCCAAGATTGCCAAAGTTGCCGGCAACCTGTAATACCTTGGCCTTGGCATTACCTGTGAAACTTCGGCCTTAGGCATTACCTGTGAAACTTCGGCCTTAGGCATTTACCTGTGAAACTTCGGCCTAAAGCCGAGGCGGGATTCGCGCTCCGCTCTCGAAGCACTAGGGTTTGACTTGTCGACTTCCATACGTCGAATATGGAGGCCTCGCACCTGTAAAATATGAATCTGTTTAATGTTTTCTAATAGACTACAGCTGTATCATTATACTAAAATAATTGTCAGCCTTACCGAATCATTAGAGTAGGCACAGGCGAGAGCGCCGCCGCCTCTAACTCTAGAGTGGCTTGGCTCGACGCGTAGCCATTGCTGAAGTTCAGCACGTGGTTAGCTGTGAAGCCAGGCACCTGGTGACAAGGGCAAGTATACT
Organism: Cydia fagiglandana; assembly: GCF_963556715.1. Taxonomy (NCBI): domain Eukaryota; kingdom Metazoa; phylum Arthropoda; class Insecta; order Lepidoptera; family Tortricidae; genus Cydia; species Cydia fagiglandana. Next base: position 25,522,468 of record NC_085933.1, on the reverse strand, counting down.
TTATGAGACAGAAGAGAGAGCACAAAGAAATTTAGACAGAAATTAATTTTTTTTCTACAGTCACCCGTTGTCCACGTAGGTACGCTGTAAAGGGTTCGAAACTTCGGGATGTGTTTTAAATTCACTAATATAGCTACGCGATATAATCCGTTTAAATCGTTTTATTTCATGAATAACTATCGCGGTAATCAAAGACAATATCATATTATGTATTATTTAAACGCCCTAAAGTTTACAAATCCATCATATTACAGGACACACCAATAGAGCAAGTCAATAAATACAAATATTTAGGAAGCGTAATAACCAATGACTCATGCACCTCTAGCACAACTGGCCGCGACAGGCGTGAGAAGTGACAGATCGGCGCGACTTGGCGGCTTGTCGCGTGTTGGCAGCACAACTCACGCGCGAGAGCCGCGACAAACTCGCGATCAGGTGTCACTGTCAGAAAATGACAACGATCGCGACTTTGAACGAAAATCCGTAGCACAACTGGCTATTTTGAGACAAAATATTCTCTCGTCTTTATGTCAATCCGCGAGTCGAAGTCTACGCGACTTTATAACGCGACTCGCTCTCGCGGGTGGTTTGCTTGTACTTTTTTAACTAAACTCATGATAATTATAACTTAAAAACAAGTTTCATATATTATGTAATAATATAATTTGCATAATTACTTATTGCCCTAAGGAATAAGGAAGTATGGAACAATCACTAAATGCGCTTTACGCACTCTTATATCGATTATGCACGGTGATACCTACAAGTACCACAACACACCCATCATGTTTACAACTTTAATTTCAAACAGCTAGCTTGTAGGTACTCAATTAAGTAATTAGGTACATATGTAGGATTTTTAAATTTCAATTCGGTTCGTAAGTTTGTAGAAGTAATCCTAAGACTTCCTTACACAAAACTTTCATCAACCTAACAACGGAGCCCGCTTGCTTGTACATAAATGAAGCCGATGAGGTGGGTAGGTACAAATGTTCAAAACAAACTATCCAACTGATTAAGTAAGCCATAGTCTTAGTAGTAATATTTAGGATCACGGTTAGATATCTAATTTCAACAATCTCTTACTATTTAGGTACCGTTTGGAACCTTCCTCGACTTCAACAAAACATACCTACATGTGGCCTTTGCCCGCTGCATCGTACTGTAACAGAATGATGTAATACGTGCCTATAACAGGATCATGTCCGGCTCAAAATCATACTTTGTATGAAATACTATCAGTCATCACCCACTAAACCATTCCGTCCCCTGCCAACACCATACCGTGACGTGACTGGACCGAGCCGACCAACAATATTTTGAAGGAGTCGTTACACTCATGTCATAGTCTGCGTAGGTAGCATAGGTACGGTTATCATATGGTCTACCATATTGAAACTCCTCTAGATCATACCCATGTTCTAGATGTTTCACTTCATGTTTGACAGGGGCCTGATACGATCATGCTATGATACGTTGCTGTCAGCATTAGGTATGAAGTGGGCCTTGGGGAGCTAATTAATCATGGCTTCTAGGAGTTCTAGGTACTTACCTACCTACTTTATTTTTGTTTCTTTTCAGGTAAAAATACAGGAGAGAAAAAAAACAATATTTAAATTAATAGTATATTGCTTTGCCTTACCTATATATTCTTGCAATATTCGACTTCTTATTATTAAACCTAATATATATTAACATCTAGAACCACTATAGAGAAATTGTATGAATCTTCTTTATTACCCTTGAAAAGTATTTTCTCTCTTCCTTTTTCTTCGACATGCGGCGTAGGACAATTAAATATCACCCTGGAAAGAAAATTGGTTTGTAAACAAGACAATAAAATATGGTCATGACTTCATCGAGGACTATGAAATAAGCTTTTCATATCAATTTATCAAATCATATACAGTTAGATACACAGTAGTCAGTACACACACATGCCATCCATTATTGGCACAAGAAAAACTATATGAAACTTATTTGAGAGTTACTGTGGCAGCTTAGATAGGTACTACGCCATAACCATTATATAGGGTTATTATTAATAGTTCACTTCCTCGGTGGTGTTCTTAAAGCTAAAGCGCTTCTCACATCTTAGTTAATTTAGAAAAGGGGACAGCTCCGCGTTTGAAACCTACAAGCTTGCCTAGTGTGTTTCTTTTCCTGAATCTCCACTTCGGGTCCCGTTGGCACGTTCCTGTTAATAATATTTTCCTTTCGGTGCTGGGATATCAATCGTGTCTAGGATAATGCTGAACTTATTCTGAAAAAAAAACACTATTTACAACAGGAATATGAGAACAAAACCAATAATAGCAATTCCATTATTATAGTTACTTACAAAAATATTTTATTTAAAAGGTTTATTAAACAGAAATTTTTAAACAATATATATTTTAAGGAATATTATCAATATTAAGTATATAAGGCTCTATTACTTACATTTTTTCATATTTTTTCCCGTAATTAAATGTTAACAAAATTTGAAAATTCCTTGACTTTGACAGGAAAAACTTAACCATCGACAAAAAACTAGATTTTTTACCACCAAAGAACGAATGATTTAGCACATCCCTGGTTTCCGATTCAGTGTTGCCACTTGCAAATATCGATTTGTTTAGACTTTGATTTCGCCGGGTAACACTGACGAGTCGCGCCGCGACTTTGAGTTCTCTACGCGGCTGTTGCAGTCGCGGGTACAAGTTATGCTACGGAAATCGACAGATTTGACAGCCGCGGGAATGGCGACTCGAGTCGCGGTCTGAGTCGAGGATGCAAGATGTGCTAGAGGTGTAGATGCACCGAGGACATCAAACAGAGAATCGCTATGGCTAAAAGAGCCTTCAATAACAAAAAAGATCTGCTTAAGGTGAGGTATGCCCGGGGAAAATTTTCAGATTCTGTCAAATTACCCCATTTCACACACAAGCACGCGTCACGCACACTACCTCACTTTACCGGGACAGGTCAGTGACCCATCCTGTTTTTTTTAAGATGCAAATGAGAGTATTTTGAGTTTCGTCTTAACCACTAGCCTCCTTTGAGGAAGAGAAACTCTAAAAAAGTTCCATTGAAAGAAGGAAGACAAAACAATATATTTTATCTTGTTCTCCTTGTCTGTTCATGTCACATGTGACGTACTTAAATGTAAATTAAGACTGCATCGAGCAAAATCAGCGAAAAAGGCAGTCACCGTTTAGTCGCTAGCGTTCACATCTCTTGATAAAAAAAATTATAATAAATGTCATTATTATCCCAAAGAGTGTGTTTACAACGAATCACCCTTGAAAATCTGAAATGTTTTACAATATAATAAATACACTTATGCAAAGTTGTACCTAAAACGTGATGAACGAGTGTCAGCGTTTAGTAAAATTTGTATAAAAAAATCGATGCTCATGCTATAAAATCGAGTGATTTCGAAAGCCAGATAACTGGACTACAACGAATCAGGCTTTTCCTATTTTTCCTCTTAAAGGCTACAGAGAAATTCAATCGTAAACGTAAACTTTCGTATAATTTCCATACATCCGCCATATCTGTCAAATTCTCCTTCTCCTCAGATGCCCGCTGTGGGCCGTTGGAAGCGGACGCGTACTTCTTTCTTCCAAGTTGACAGTTCGATTTAGCATATATATTGACAGAAATTCATGTCCGTATACGAATGATGATACCAGTGAAAAACTGTGTTCAAAATAAATAGGGTAAATAAATAACGTCACACGGAGATCTAGTCATTAAAATTTCGATTTATTTTTATTCACAAGTCATAATACTTAAAAAATATGACAAATTATTTAATAAAATATATTAATACAACCAAATCAGTGTAATTAGCTTCTTCTTAATTCACTTAAAATGAAAAAAGTTTGAAGATTTGTTATTTCTTATTGGAATAAATTTTCATTGTGCTGGTATTCATATTACGTCATTTTAAAAACATATATGACATAATGTCAATATACTAGATAAACAATTTATCAACAAAATTCTTCACATTTTAGCCTAAACAATATAAACTATTAAAATTTTATTTATGAAGACGAAGCAATGTTGTTCACATAATTTCAGCAATAAAATTCTTAGTTTCAACCAGTTTTGTTGCTATTCTAAGAGCTATCATGTGCTTTGAAAGTTAATGCAATGATATATCATCAAGAAATTGAAATCAAGACTCGACCTGCAGTTTCAGCGGGTTTTTGTGGCTATATCATCAGTTGAAAGAACGATATTTAAAGCCAATATCGCAGTGGTCTGGTTTACGAGTACCTATATTGGTTTCATGTGACGATGTTTATATAAATGTATCTATCAAACAACAACGTGCTTTTATTTCATTGATATTCGGTGCAAAACGATAACTCAGTAACGAAATAAAAGTATCAGAAATGAATTTGGGTTTTTTCAGTGAACGTTTATATTTATGAAGTCGGTTATGAGGTCTTATGTCTTATCGGCGTGGCTTTGGCCTTTGTAATGCTTTGTAATAAGGTAGGTGAGGTATCTAAATCCCTAATTGTATTAACTTTTTTTGAATGAATTACAATTTAATTATTTAAATAAAAAAGTGGTCCACAAACATACACATCTGCTTGGTCCGCTAAAATAATTTAAGTGCCCTACATAATAGGTATATTTAAGATTAACAATCAGTAAACATCATTAATTACGCTCAAATGCTTATGTTTCAGTACAAATTGGGTGAAATATTTCCGACATAAAACCTAAAGGTAAAAGTACAATTTGCTAAGTAAACTGTCAATCTAGATTAATTATAATAGATAGACTCTTATAAGTTAGCTTACTGAAGATTTTGAACAACATATAGGTACTAAATAAAATACAATTTGTTTTTCCATGACTCATGTAGGCCGTATTTTACTATAGACCATGTTAAATTTAAGATGAAATTAATTCATGATAAAAGCTAATAAGGCCCGGTAGTATTTTCTGTTATTCTTGAACTTGTACTATGACTAATTGTAAGAAGGCCCACTGTCAGTGCCAGTAACAAGGCCCGGTTCCGAACCAACATGGTATGTTTTTTTTATAAAATGGATTTTTCAAAAGCGCCGGAATATTTTTATATATTCTTTTCGCCGATGATATTGGGTTCGGCCACTAACTCCTCGATCGCGGCATTTTTCCAGATCCTCCAGGTGCCGTCATCTCTCTGAATAGGTCCCAGGATCTTGCGATAAACTTTTCTCTCTGCTACCAGGAGCTGACCTTCTTCTTTTAGTGTTAGGGACTAGGCCTCACAGCCATACATTAGGATAGGCCGTATAACGGTTTTATATATCCGTAACTTTGTATGTTTGCTGAGAAGCCCGGACACCAACACTTTGTGGGGGGCTGCACTGCACCGCAGGGCGTTTTGGATGCGTATTTTGATCTCCTCCTCTCTGGTGTTTGTGTCGGTAACAGTAACAGTAACAGTAACAGTGTAAGAAACATGAACAAATGAGAAATATATATTGAATTGGTTTGGTCATAATATCCTGATTATTAATAAAACTATTTCAGTTAATATAAAGGTGGGCCTTATATGCCTCACCTGACCTTATTCGTTCACATTTAGATCCTATAACTATATTTGGTCACTTTGGCCGTCACTATCTATTTGATGCCGATTGTACTAACAATTAAAAGTACAGCTCATATGTACTTTTACCTATACTGAAACTTAAGCATTTGAGCGTAATTAATAATGTTCACTGATTATTAACATTACGTGTTAAAGAACTGTGTCCCGATTTGGGCCATGGTGCGTCCATTAATGAATCGCATACTAACGGATAGAGGTTTACGAGTACATTCACAGAAAAATGATTATAGGCAACCCAATACTAGTGGCTTAATTGCCGTTTAATGATTCTGAATCTGAAGATTCTTCTTGGATACTGTAAAATCTTATAAAATATGTCACCCATTTCTGTTCATGGAGGTTTTATTAGTTGTGTTAGATGCCTTGCATACCGTTATTACCAAATAATGGGCTGATAAGGCCCGGTAGCAACGAGATCGTACCGTATAACAGATATCAGAAAATTTCGAATTGATATAGAGAGCGCGTAATCCAATGAGTAAAATACATTAATATATTTTTTTCATAAAAGCAGAAATATCCCAAACATTAACTTTAAACCCTCCCATACATTTAGTACGACGACTCACCCCTCAAAGAACGTTGGTGTCGTAAGAGATAAAACTGCTTGAGATTCATTATTTGCGATAATAAACTGTAATAAAATAATAAAACTACCGTTTATGAAATAATAAATCCAACATTGATTTTTTAACTACACCGCAAAGTTCATTTAGAAATATTTAAGGGGGCCCGTCAATGTATCGCACAAGAAGGGCGTCATTTAGAGAAACTACTGTAAACAAAAAATGTACTTCCTTTAAAAAGAAATGTTGGATGTATTATTTAATAAACGGTAGTTTTATTATTTTATTACAGTTTACTATCGCAAATAATGAATCTCAAGCAGTTTTGTCTCTTACGACACCGACGTTCTTTGAGGGGTGAGTCGTCGTACTAAATGTATGGGAGGGTTTGAAGTTAATGTTTGAGATATTTCTACTTTTATTTAAAAAAAGTTATAAATGTAATTTTACTCATTGGGTAATGTACTTTTGATATCAATTTGAAGTTTTCTGATATCTGTTATATTTACGGAATTATAGCCTGGCTACACTTAACGATTACACACTGTATAAGTTACTTCAGGACGCGTGGACCAGAACCCATACTATCCGGGACACAGTTCTTTAATATTATGTAGGGCTAAAAAGGCCCTCTGTCAGTGCGAGTGACAAGGCCCGGTCCGTCCTGGGCCTTATTGAACATATGAGATGAAATCATCATCATCATTTCGGCCTATATACGTCCCACTGCTGAGCACAGGCCTCGTCTCATGCGCGAGAGGGCTTGGGCTATAGTCCCCACGCTAGCGCAATGCGGATTGGGATGAAATGAGATGAAATAGTAAATTTATATATTTTAATATAGGTAATTATGAGTTATTTGATTTCCCAATAAGTTTTAAGTAAGCATCACTTACTGACTTACAAAAGTATAAGTGTAGTACCTGAATTTTATTAGATGTTTTTAAAGCTTTATTATTAACAGAGCTTTAAAAATTAAGTTATAAGTGAAATATAATAAGCGTCTTTAGTTGTAAAAAAATATGTTACGAGACCTATAAGTAATAAAGGGATAATTTTAGATATAGTCCACTTTTTTCGAGTAGGTAAAATAGATGATTTCTTATATCTTTAATAATAAAACTCCTAGGTTTAATTCGGTCTGTCTACAAACCGCATACCTACAATTGCCCACCACCGCACTGTTAACTGACAGTCCGTAAACCTTATTACAAAAGGCATAAGGTCCACCGATGGACAGTTAAGAGCGTCGCCGTTTTGAACCTATCTTAATACAAAAGTCAACAACGAAAATAATTAATTACCTAATACGTCACATACCTATGACATGACATGAACAAACAAGGAAAGCTATATATAAAAAAGTGTTTTTTCTCTGTCTTCTCACAAAGGAAAGCTGTGACAGTTTGAATTCCTCAAAGAAGGTTAGTAGTTAACACTAAACTCGAAACAGCACCTTTAAAAAAACATTAGGGGTCACTGACCTGTCCCAGTAAATTGAGGTAGTGTGCGTGAGCTGCGTTTGTGTGTGAAATGGGGTAATTTGACAGAATCTGAAAATTTACCCTCCTCTACGCCCTCTTAACTAAATAATAGAATTCATTAGATACTCGAACTAAATAAACCGAATAAATACAGAAGTCGTCAAATGAAAAACGTTATTTAGGTACTACTCTAATCAATAGGGCTTTCGATAAGGCACAAATCAATTCAATGACAATTTCATTAAAATCATATGTGTATTCCGATGATGTTATTATTATATAACTTACCTTAGCTTAGCTTCAGTTTGTATATATTTAGTTATACTACCTAGCTACTAAGAAAAAATTGCATGCTTCTTCAAGTGAAATGTAGGGGAGAGCGGGGACAAAAGTAACTGCGGGTGGAAAGTAACTATTGCTCTGTAGGTTTATCTAATAGACAAAATACCACTCCGCTGCTATTAAGTGATAGACAGTGGTGCCCCCTTCACTCAGTCAGCGCATTCAGTCGAAACGGTCGCCACGTGCTATTAGGTTGTGTGAGAGGACGCAACGTGATTTTTCGAATCTAAAGTACGTTTTTTGACTTTTAGTTATTTGATGTTTATGTTGTATTAAAATTCATACATTTTCTGAATATTTGCATATCCCCTAGAGTGGCATTGTCTGGCTCCCAGTCTCTATGGTGGCGGGGAGCCGGGAGACGGACAGTCATAACAAGCCGTTGAATGGCGGCGCCTCAGATTTAACGGTGGCTTGAGGTTGAGTGGCGCGGCCAATTTAGAAAAATATACGTCTAGTGGCGTGGCCTCCATGGGTGGTCATCGCGAATTTGGCGTGTGTTAGAAATATGACCATTTCTTTAAAAATATGTATGAATGATATTAATTATGTATCATTGAATTCAGCATAAAATGGCTTATTTGATTGTATACCAATGAATTTCATTATATTTATGTGAATTATGCTGGACTTGATCAAATCTCATAATACCAATTTTTTTTTCTTTCATGTATAAAAATACGTATAATTAGGAAATAAAACAATTGATTGTAGAAAAAGCAGCCTTTATGATAAAACATTACATTTAACACGATTCACACAGTTTATTTCACTTTTTATCACTGCGTATTCCATTTGTATACCTTTGTAAGGACAATGTTTTTAGCAAATAAATTTCTGGTTTCTAAATGTTCGCGGCTCGAGAGTCGGGTTCCGTAACTCAAAAAGAAAAAACGGAACCCTTATAGGATCACTCGTGCGTCTGTCTATCCGTTTGTCACAGCCAATTTGCTCCAAAACTACTGGACCAATTAAGTTGAAATTTGGTATACATAATTATGGAAGTCTGCTACCCAAAGACGGACATGTAATATAAACAAATGAATTTTAAGTATAGGCGGCTATTTTAAGGGGAATATGAGTAAATAGTGGAAGAGCCGGCCGCAAATTTTCTAACCGACTTGATACCACGATGAAATGCACAATGGTTTCCCATAAAAGTGATGCTAAGTCCGAATTCGATAGTCTGCCACGGCGGAACTTGCCGAAAGTACGAAAAAGAAGGCCACTTCCGGTGCGAAAAAAGGGGGCTGATTTAACCCATCTGATACCGAAATAATAGTTATGGCAGCAGTTAGAAATTTACATGTAGACACATAAAAGCGAAGTCTGCCAGTATTTTTTTTGCCGGAAGTGCTTGGCAGACGCTCTCAAAGGTGGCCAGCGGGACCCCTAATTTAACCCATCTGATACCACCATGAAACCAATTCCAGTCGGTAGGTATGAACCCTCATGTCAGGAATATATAAGTCTGCCAAGGCTTTTCCTGCCGAAACACCTTGGCAGACGAGATTATGTAAGCAAGGTCGGCATCGGTTACCCTACACTAACCCATCTGATACCACCATGAAACCAATTCCAGTCGGTAGGTACGAACCCCCATTTTAGGAATATATAAGTCTGCCAAGGTTTTTCCTGCCGAAACACCTTGGCAGACGAGATTATAAACAAGATGACCATCGGTTACCGTACACTAACCCATCTGATACCGCCATGAAACCAATTCCAGTCGGTAGGTATGAACCCTCATTTCAGGAATATATAAGTCTGCCAAGGCTTTTCCTGCCGTAACACCATGGCAGACGAGATTATGTAAGCAAGGTCGGCATCGGTTACCCTACACTAACCCATCTGATACCACCATGAAACCAATTCCAGTTGGTAGGTATGAACCCCCATTTTAGAAATATATAAGTCTGCCAAGGTTTTTCCTGCCGAAACACCTTGGCAGACGAGATTATAAGCAAGATGACCATCGGTTACCGTACAGTAACCCATCTGATACCACCATGAAACCAATTCTAGTCGGTAGGTATGAACCCTCATTTCAGGAATTTATAAGTCTGCCAAGGCCTTTTCTGCCGAAACACCTTGACAGACGAGATTATGTAAGCAGCATCCACATACGAGGGATCCGTATTTTGGGATTATACAGATTACGGACATTATTAATAGCTGTAGGCTTATTTATTACTTTATGCTTATACATATTTGTATATTATTATGTTATTAATAAAATATATTTATAATTTATTAAACCTAAACTTAATACATTGCGAATTCATTACCTGCTTACGGCAGTAGTAGGGATAAGTGGGTCAGTTCTGGCTCACTGAGCCAGGCCAACAGTCCCTCCCCCTTTTTTCCCTTGTTGAGGCCCTGCAACCTTGCCTTGAACCCAAACTAATGTCATTGTAGCTCGAATCTAACCTAAACTATTTTTATTGCTTTTAGAATATTTCAATTATCTACTTTTGCAAAGTTAAAGGTTGAAATCTCTATTTCGCAAAATGGAATTTTAATGTGACTTTAATGTATGTGCAGTCTACTTAGTAATTGGGTTTAAAGATATAAAAACACACATTTTATTTCCTATCCTAAGTATCCTATCCTAAGTTTATTCAAATAATATTCTGAACATATATAGTAATTAGACTGGTCATATTTTTCATAAAATCGATTTCGACTGGCAAAGCATATAACTTTTTGGCAACCGGATTTTTTAACCTAATTAGACCCCGCTGAATCCGAATTTGCCGGTTGCTCAATCGAAATCTTGACCGGAAGTGAGATATTTGACATTAAAGGTCCCTTTTTTTAGTTTTTCGTAAATAACTCTTAAACGGTGGCACATAGCAAAAAATGTTCTATTACATAAGTATTCTGCATAAAATTGCCTACAAGAAAGATTCAGTACAATTTTTCGCTAGGATCTATATTCAAAGAGATTTTAACGCGGGAAATTTAATTATAATCACTTCTAAGGTCCCGTTTTTTAGGTTTTCGTAAATAACTCATAAATGGTGGCCAATATCAAAAAATGTTGTAACGCTACGTCTTACGTAGGCGAACAACGCGCGAACGCGGCGCGGCGCGGCGCGGCGAAATCAATCCTTTGATGCCCATAGAAGTGTCCTACGTAAGCGCTCTCGTTGCGAACGCGGTGCGGCGCGATTTGCACGCGAATGTCAGGCGGCGCGGCGCGGCGCGGCGCGGCGGCGGCCGCTTTCGCCGCGCCGCGCCGCGCCGCGTTCGCGCGTTGTTCGCCTACGTAAGACGTAGCGTTAGACGTTAATAATCTACACAAAATTTTTAACAAAAAAGATTCAGTATACTTTTCGCAGGGATCAATATTTAAAAAGATAATAAAGAGGGAAAGTTAATTATAATAAATTCTAAGGTTCCTTGTTTTTATTTTTTCGTTAATAATTTGAAAAGTATGACTCATAGCAAAACAAAAATCTTATACATAAATAATAAACGTAAAATTTCCTACAAGAAACATGCAGAACACTTTTCGCTAGGATCAATATTTAAAAAGACAAAGCAGCGGGTAAGTTAATTATAATCAATTTTAAAGTCCCTTTTTAGTTTTTTGTAAATAACTCGTAAACGGTGTCCCATAGCGAAATAGGTTTTTAAGAGTAAATTATCTACATAAAATTTCCTCCAAAAAACATCTAGAACACTTTTCTCTAGGATCAATATTTCAAGCGATATTAAAGGAAGAAAGTTAATTACAATCAGTTCATAGGTCACAATTTTTTAGTTTTTCGTAAATAACTCGTAAATGGTGGCCCCTTGCAAAACAATATTCTACATAAATATTAAACATAAAAGTGTCCACAAAAAAGGTTCTGTACACTTTTTCGCTACGATCAATATTTAAAGAGGTATTAAAGGGGGTAAGTTAATTATAATCAATTTCCAGGTCCCTATTTTTAGGATTTCGCAAATGACTCGTAAAATAAGGCTCATAGCAAAATAAGTTCTTAATGTTCTTGTAAATAAATAATCGATATAAAATTTTCTACGAAAGACATATGGAACACTTTTCTCTTTTTAGGGTTCCGTACCTCAAAATGAATAAAAACCGGCCAAGCGCCAGTCGGACTCGCGTTGCAAGGGTTCCGTACATTACCCAATTTTTAACAGTGTATTTTATATATGTTAAACGCGAGTGAATTGCCTTTAAAAAACCTGTAGGGATCGGTTCAAAAACTAAGTAATGTCCGACTCGCGCTTGACTGCATAATTCAAATAGGTTTTCCTGTCATCTATAGATTCTATTCTGTATATCTTTTCAAAATTTTAGACCCAGTAGTATCGGAGATAAAGCCCCCTTCCCCAAAATAAAACATTAAAATACAAAAAAATACCACCCCCCCCCTTTATCTCCGAAACTACTGGGTCTAAATTTTGAAAATAAAATTAAAATAAAATAGTTCTTTACCTATATAGACGTAAACCTAAAAATAGGAACCTGGAAATTGATTATAATTAACTTACCCCCTTTAATACCTCTTTAAATATTGATCGTAGCGAAAAAGTGTACAGAACCTTTTTTGTGGACAATTTTATGTTTAATATTTATGTAGAATATTGTTTTGCAACGGGCCACCGTTTACGAGTTATTTACGAAAAACTAAAAAAAAGTGACATGTGAACTGATTGTAATTAACTTTCTTCCTTTAATATCGCTTGAAATATTGATCCTAGAGAAAAGTGTTCTAGATGTTTTTTGGAGGAAATTTTATGTAGATAATTTATTCTTCAAAACCTATTTCGCTATGGGACACCGTTTACGAGTTATTTACAAAAAACTAAAAAGGGACTTTAAAATTGAGTATAATTAACTTACCCGCTGCTTTGTCTTTTTAAATATTGATCCTAGCGAAAAGTGTACTGCATGTTTCTTGTAGGAAATTTTACGTTTATTATTTATGTATAAGATTTTTTACTTTTTAAATTATTAACGAAAAAATAAAAACAAGGAACCTTAGAATTTAGTATAATTAATTTTCCCTCTTTATTATCTTTTTAAATATTGATCCCTGCAAAAAGTGTACTGAATCTTTTTTGTTCAAAATTTTGTGTAGATTATTAACGTCTAACAACATTTTTTGATATTGGCCACCGTTTATGAGTTATTTACGAAAACCTAAAAAACGGGACCTTAGAAGTGATTATAATGAAATTTCCCGCGTTAAAATCTCTTTTAATATTGATCCTAGCGAAAAATTGTACTGAATCTTTCTTGTAGGCAATTTTATGCATATTACTTATGTAATAGAACATTTTTTGCTATACACCACCGTTTAAGAGTTATTTACGAAAAACGAAAAAAACGGACCTTTAATGTCAAATATCTCACTTCCGGTCAAGATTTCGATCGAGCAACCGGATCTGATTCAGCGGGGGTCTAATTAGGTTAAAAAACCCGGTTTCCAAAAAGTAATATGATTTGCCAGTCGCATCAAGAAGGAGAGCGATTTTGAATTTTTTTGTCTAGTATAAATATCATTACTTATTCTGTGTACAGTGGAGAAAACGAATGAAATCATGCAATTTGATTTTGCTATTTTTAAATAAAGAGTAACTAAACAGTATTTTCCACAGTTGTTGGTAATGATACCATCTCTTACAATTTCTCTTCATGAACATTTTATGATACCTAACCTTCCAGTTTTCGCCCGAATTAATCAAAAAATTCACCAACTCCATTTACACCAAATAGAAAACGGGTCCGTGTCCGAATTCGCGATCTCGAGTCCGGGTCCGCGTCCGGGTCCAGGTTCAGGTAGAAGTCGAATTCAAAATCTTGCTTGTTTTGCCAGTGGGGTAACTTGCTTAACAATCAATTAGAAAAAGACAAGTCGTCGAGGAGTTCCGTTCTGATCACCATCAGCAATACCACTTCATCAAATGCCACTGTTCTTAATGTAAATCCTTGTTTGCCTGATGAAAATACAAGAGTCACTATACAATGCCATTAAGATTTGTAGAGTTCCCTCGATTCCTTCTGGATCCCATCATCAGAACTTGAGCTTCACGAAAATATGACTTAAAAATCTAACGTGCTTAACAAACATAACGAAGAGGACAAATCCCCAAACATGAGCTATGCGTCGTTGAAGAGTTCCATTCTGATCATCATCAGCAGTTTCACTTCATCAAATGTCACAATTCTGAATGTAAATGCTTGGTTTGTTTAAAATCCACCAGTATCACTATATGTTAGGGTGGTTCAAAAAACATTGTTTTTTCCTAAGGGGCACCCCCTTATTTTGTTACACTTATTATGTTGATAAATTGAGATTATAGTTGAGATAAATTAAGAAACTTGGTGTATAAGTTTCTTAATTTATCTCAACTATACTTCGTTTTTTTTTAGCATTAGAAATTAGGTAAACAATCTTGATGTGTCTTTTAATTGAAAAACACATTTTAAAAATAAGTTACGGCAAATATGTAACAATTATTAATCTAGTACGATCATTTATATTCGTCTGCTTTCATAAGTAATAGTTTTTGAATTTTGAAAAGCGTTTTTCAATTAAAAGACATGCTAAGATCGCTTACCTTCTTGCAAGTTCTTTCTAATGCTAAAAAAACGAACTATACAATAGTGATGGGTAGGACATCAATTTTAAATGAGTTTGTATGAGTACCTCAATTTCTAAAATGAGGTGTTACAATGTCTTACTTCAAATGAGGTGAGGTACTAGCATATTTTTAGCGTCGACTATTCTATTAATCCAACGGGCCAACGGTGCAAAAATATTTAATAAATATACATATTTATGTATTCATCACTTCCTTTGTAAATTAATAAATAATAATAATTAAGGAGTGCAATTCTGGAGGTAGAAGGTAAGAATAGAACTTATAGGAGAAAGATCCCACATAGTAACTTAATTTGCTGCTTTTATGAAACTTGTTCTAATTTAGCTCTTTTTTATTGTTAGATTGTTTTGTCCTCCTCCTTGCTACTTGATATAGTTTTAAGTATAATAATCACTACCCGCTCCGGCTTCGCACGGGTTAACAAATTATACATACACCTAAACCTTCCTGAAGAATCACTCTATTGATAGGTGAAAACCGCATGAAAATCCGTCCAGTAGTTTTTGAGTTTATCGCGAACATACAAACAAACACACATACGGACAGACGCGGCGGGGGACTTTGTTTCATAATATGTAGTGATATATTTCATAACCATAAACTACCACATTTTTAACAAACTAAGGAGAACAAATTCAATATTTTCACAAGTCATTATTATATAGAAATGACTAACTTACCACTTCAGATAATTTAACAGTAATATCATCAATATGATATTAAACAAAGCACCATTCGCTCCGGACGCCGCCGGCTACATTTACATTTCATTTTTTCATGCAAAAGGCACCAAGGAAGATCCGCGGGTAAATTTAATGGCGAAAACGATGTCCATATTTTGTTATTTTGGTATAATTATAAGAATTATCACTAGGTATTAGGTATTAGAGAACTAAAATTAGCTACAACGACGTACGAACGAACAAAATAAATAAAAATATGTCACAATCATAATTTGTCAGTCCGAAGTCGTTTACAAATAATGTTAATAAAAAGTATTGCAAATTCAAATCGTTATAATTTACATCTACATGTTTATTTTACCTATGCAAATTATACTTACTTTTTATTTAATAAACTTGAAACTTATTGAAATGATCATATATTGTGTACGCTACAGTATTATATTTCAATAATATTTTAGTCACTAAAGGATTACTGTTTATAAGCAAGCTTCGTAAATGCCTGTCTGGTATACAGAGTGCGTACCGCGATCCATGTTCGTCATGTTGTCTCCCTGTCACACTTACGTAGGAATTTACAAGTGCAACAGAGAAGCAACTTTTCTTCATTTGAGACATTTTGAGTTTTGTATGTCGGCGAGCAGGCGAGCACCTAGCGCCTCGTGCCATCCAGGGACTCTTTTGCAAGTTGTGAGGAGCGTTGAGTTTTTGAGGTTCGCGAGTGAATTTGTAAGGATAAGAGTTTTTTTGAAATTTGAAGTGTGTGAATGATTTGTGTGGCAAGAGGTGTTTGTGATGCGCGCGAGTAAATGAGTAAAATGAATAGAGGAGTGAAGTAAGACATTTTTGAGTTGAGTGGTACAAATGAGGTGCCTCGCGAGTGAGCGACTCAACACTACTATACAAGGTGGTGCTTAACCACGTTGAAATTTTGTATGTTGTTTGAAACCCAACAAAAAGAGTAATTATGATTCAGAATTTTATTTAAAATATCTGGTTTCACACTATTTGCACATGTGATGTATAAGTTTTGAAGTAGAAAAACATTTTCTTACAAAATAATATCTTTTAAATCACACTTTCAAATAATGTGAAAACTACTACTTACATAAAAATAAAAAAAATAGTAACTTATTTATTTTTTTGATTTCATACAATTTGAAAAATTTCAATGTGTTTGAGCACCCCCTTGTAGTTAAGATTGCAAGATGCTTGGCGTATTTTGTCAACATAATAAGTGTAACAAAATGAGGGGGTGCCGCTTCTTCTAGCTAGAGTTTGAATTTTTCCCATACAAACGTGAACCACCCTTACAAGATTTGAAGAGTGCCCTCGATTCCTCATAAATCTCACCATCAGAACTGGGTTTTGACAAAGACGGAACCAATCTGTATGTATATACTTACAAGTTACAACTCAACTAAAAAAATAATTTTCAAAATCGATCCCAAAATGACGGAGATATCAAACATTAAAAAACCGAATTAATACCTCCTTTTTAGGGTTCCGTAGCCAAATGGCAAAAAACGGAACCCTTATAGATTTGTCATGTCTGTCTGTCTGTCCGTCCGTATGTCACAGCCACTTTTTTCCGAAACTATAAGAACTGTTGAAACTTGGTAAGTAGATGTATTCTGTGAACCGCATTAAGATTTCAACACAAAAATAGAAAAAAAAACAATAAATTTTGGGGGTCCCCCATACTTAGAACTGAAACTTAAAATGTCTTTTTCATTAAACCCATACGTGTGGGGTATCTATGGATAGGTCTTCAAAAATGATACAATACAATACAATACTTTTTATTGCACGCCTCACATACACTTAGTTTACAATAAATGGACAATAACATAAAAAAACCGGGCAAGTGCGAGTCGGACTTGCGCACGAAGGATTCCGTACCATAATGCAAAAAAAAACAAAAAAAAGCAAAAAAGAAACGGTCACCCATCCAAGTACTGACCCCTCCCGACGTTGCTTAACTTTGGTCAAAAATCACGTTTGTTGTATGGGAGCCCCATTTAAATCTTTATTTTATTCTGTTTTTACTATTTGTTGTTATAGCGGCAACAGAAATACATCATCTGTGAAAATTTCAACTCTCTAGCTGTCTCGGTTCGTGAGATACAGGCTGGTGACAGACGGACGGACGGACGGACGGACAGCGAAGTCTTAGTAATAGGGTCCCGTTTTACCCTTTGGGTACGGAACCCTAAAAAGACAATAGAGGTAACAACAGGCGGTCTTATCGCTTATGATATTGAGGTTTCTAATATCATTTATTTCTAAACTGAATAGTTTGCGCGAGAGACACTTCCAAAGTGGTAAAATGTGTGCACCCTCCCCTCCCCCTTTAACTTCTAAAATAAATTTAACTTCGCACTGAATGATGACATCGTACGGGGCTTAAAGCCCCCGTAACGCAGTGAACGTGTTAAAGTCACATTAAAATTCCATTTTTCGAAATAGAGATTTCAACATTTAACTTTGCAAAAGTAGATAATTGAAATATTCTAAAAGCAATAAAAATTAATTAGGTTAGATTCGAGCTACAATGACATTAGTTTGGGTTCAAGGCAAGGTTGCAGGGCCTCAACAAGGGAAAAAAGGGGGAGGGACTGTTGGCCTGGCTCAGTGAGCCAGAACTGACCCACTTATCCCTACTACTGCCGTAAGCAGGTAATGAATTCCCAATGTATTAAGTTTAGGTTTAATAAATTATAAATATATTTTATTAATAACATAATAATATACAAATATGTATAAGCATAAAGTAATAAATAAGCCTACAGCTATTAATAATGTCCGTAATCTGTATAATCCCAAAATACGGATCCCTCGTATGTGGATGCTGCTTACATAATCTCGTCTGTCAAGGTGTTTCGGCAGGAAAGGCCTTGGCAGACTTATAAATTCCTGAAATGAGGGTTCATACCTACCGACTAGAATTGGTTTCATGGTGGTATCAGATGGGTTACTGTACGGTAACCGATGGTCATCTTGCTTATAATCTCGTCTGCCAAGGTGTTTCGGCAGGAAAAACCTTGGCAGACTTATATATTTCTAAAATGGGGGTTCATACCTACCAACTGGAATTGGTTTCATGGTGGTATCAGATGGGTTAGTGTAGGGTAACCGATGCCGACCTTGCTTACATAATCTCGTCTGCCATGGTGTTACGGCAGGAAAAGCCTTGGCAGACTTATATATTCCTGAAATGAGGGTTCATACCTACCGACTGGAATTGGTTTCATGGCGGTATCAGATGGGTTAGTGTACGGTAACCGATGGTCATCTTGTTTATAATCTCGTCTGCCAAGGTGTTTCGGCAGGAAAAACCTTGGCAGACTTATATATTCCTAAAATGGGGGTTCGTACCTACCGACTGGAATTGGTTTCATGGTGGTATCAGATGGGTTAGTGTAGGGTAACCGATGCCGACCTTGCTTACATAATCTCGTCTGCCAAGGTGTTTCGGCAGGAAAAGCCTTGGCAGACTTATATATTCCTGACATGAGGGTTCATACCTACCGACTGGAATTGGTTTCATGGTGGTATCAGATGGGTTAAATTAGGGGTCCCGCTGGCCACCTTTGAGAGCGTCTGCCAAGCACTTCCGGCAAAAAAAATACTGGCAGACTTCGCTTTTATGTGTCTACATGTAAATTTCTAACTGCTGCCATAACTATTATTTCGGTATCAGATGGGTTAAATCAGCCCCCTTTTTTCGCACCGGAAGTGGCCTTCTTTTTCGTACTTTCGGCAAGTTCCGCCGTGGCAGACTATCGAATTCGGACTTAGCATCACTTTTATGGGAAACCATTGTGCATTTCATCGTGGTATCAAGTCGGTTAGAAAATTTGCGGCCGGCTCTTCTACTAAAATTAGAAAACCAAGTTTTGCAAACCATATCGTGTTACATAATAAAAGGGCTTATTTTGAGGATCTATATATTTTTTTTATAATTTTATATGAAACAGTTTAAAAGTTATTTAAGAAAATAGGCAAAAAATGACCGTCCCCCCCTCCCTCTTATCTCCGATAAAATTGGGTCTAAAATTTTGAAAAAAAATACACAACCTTCTACCTCTAGATGACAGGAAAACCTATTAGAAATCTAGAGTCCAGCGTGAGTCGGACTTAAGAAAAAAAACGCGGTTGGGCTGTTTTAGGGACACAGCCGCAATTGTTTACGTGAAACTGAAACGTGGTGCGGACAGCTAGTGCGAAGGTCGATGGCCAAGCTCTGCGTTGGGCCGAAGGCCTGAAGCATCCGAGAGAGCCCATACAACCATTTCCAGTCGCCGTTACGACGCGGTGTAGACACATCTTGTGTCGACACCGTCTGTTTCGGTCACAATTCCAGTCGCAGAGTCGTCGCCGTGTCGACACAGTTACCAGAAATGGGGAAGGGTCGACACATGACACAAAGTGACATAAAGTGTGGTCGCCGTGTGCACACATTGTTTCGAGTTTGCGACTACTTTATGCCAATATCATTCGTTCATTCGTTCATTTTGTTCCTGTCAAATGGAAACTGTCAGATGGAAAAATTGTTAAATAAAAATAAGTGACATTAATACGCCATCTCTAAAACGGATTACAAGACGTAATTATATATTGTTTGCATTTATATTACAATAGGACTAAAATTATAATGGGGAATTAAACTGCTCGAGTGATTTGATAAACTAAGTGTAATATAATCAACGCGCCACCACATTGTTTTAGTTTAGCCGGAAATGAAATTGTTTACTTCTCAGTGCCTGTGTTCATAACCATATTATTTGATGCATTTTTAGTACTTCGATGCGTATACTATACTTAAATAACAGAAATAACGCTTTACATACTACGAAACTTGTTAATTATGATGTATAAATATGGTTTAAGGCTGAGAAATATTGCAGTCACAAAGTAGTCGCAAATGTTTCGACTTTGTGTCGACTCTGTGTAGACACATGACACGCGCTGTCAAAAGTAATAACAAAGTTACTGGATTTGCAAAATGGCTCCTTGTGTTCATTTGTTTTCAGATATTCTCAAAGTGTAAAAATGCCGTGGTCAGAGATGGGACTTAATAGATTAACTGTTTATTCGACTAATTAATGGAATAAAAAAAGTTCATCCTCAAATTATAATCGCAATTAGTTTAGTCGACCTATAGATAGAAATTGAATTAATCTGAATATTAATCGAATAAATCTCGGTTGGAAGTTGACAGGGGGCCATTTTTGTACGTAAAAATAATAGAATAATAGAAATGTCTTGCATGCATATGGTAGCCAAACACTTTGTCATAAAAGTCGAGATGGGTGTCGTTTTATACGTTTTAGGGGGCCCCAATTTTGAAAATTATCACCATTTTGGAATCCAAAATGGCGGCCATGCACTATGTCATAAGAGTCGTCATGGATGTCGTTTTATAGGTTTTGGGGGGCGCAGATTTAGAAAATGATGACCATTTTGAAATCCAAAATGGCGGCCATGCACTATGTCATAAAAGTCGTCATGGGTGTCGTTTTATAGGTTTTGGGGGGCGCAGATTTAGAAAACGATGACCATTTTGGATTCCAAGATGGCGGCCATGCACTATGTCATAAAAGTCGTCATGGATGTCGTTTTATAGGTTTTAGGGGGCCCCGCTTTCGAATATGATGACCATTTTGGAATCCAGAATGGCGGCCATGCACTATGTCATAAAAGTCGTCATGGATGTCGTTTTATAGGTTTTAGGGGGCCCCGATTTAGAAAATGATGACCATTTTGAAATCCAAAATGGCGGCCATGCACTATGTCATAAAAGTCGTCATGGCTGTCGTTTTATAGGTTTTAGGGAGCGCAGATTTCGAAAATAATAACTATTTTGGAATCCAATATGGCGGCCATGCACTATGTTAAAAGTCTACATGGATGTCGTTGTATTGGTCATGGTCATCATTTTCGAAATCTGCTCTTCCTAACACCTATAAATCAACATCTATGACGGCTTATATGAAAAAGTGCACGGCAGACATCTTGGAATCCAAAATGGTCATCATTGTCGAATTCTGCACTCCCTAAAACCTATAAAACGATATCCATGACGACTTTTATGACAAAGTGCACGGCACACATCTTGGATTCCAAACTGGTCATCATTTTCGAAATCGGCACTTCCTAAAACCTATAAGATTATATTCATGACGACTTTTATGACAAAATACGTAGCCGCCATCTTGGATTATAAAATGATCATTATTTTCAGATCTAACAAATTGCTACAGAATACAAAGGACAAAAAAAGAAGCGAGGAGGTAACGAAACAAGCAAAAATACAGATGATTCCTCGACGCAATTGGATGCTTCTTAAATTGTGTCCAGATTTTTTTGTCATAAAAGTTTTTATTTTTCACATATTACTCTCACAAGTTCCGTGATATTTCGACCTTGTAATTTTTAAGTAAATGTTTTTGTTTATCTATGAGAATCTCACTAGAATAATATAATCAAGGTATGTTTATATTTGATGATTGAAATAGTAACGCGAAAAAAAAATATATATTTGTGTCTTATATTCCTGCCGAAGACTTTTATTTTTCCTTTTCCTTATACACAAGTTTGGCCAAGTAATAAGAATTTAGGGCTCTCAATTTTATTTTGACTTCTACAACAGTAAAGCTACGAGGCCATGTTTGGTATCGTTTTCGTATAAATTCGCAGTACCAAATTTAGTTATGGTATCACATTGACACCATTCCAAAGTAAAACATATAAACTTATTAAAATACTTTCTTTTAAACTCCTCTTCACGCTTAAACTGCTGAACAGTTTTAATTTAAATTAAGTACACATATATTTTGAGTCCCGAGACAGGACATAATAAGTTATCTCAAAAATCATCCTTTAAAGGTGTGAAATGAGGTGTAGGGGGGAATTCAGAATTGACTTCTTGAAGTTAATACTGTTTAAGTTTAGGTTTGAAGTCATGTTTTTTTATCATTTTTAACTATATCAAAGATGTAGACCATCCCAAATTTCATATAAATCGGTTCAGCGGTTATTGATTTCCCGTACAAATTTCCACGCCACTTTTCACACCTTCAAAAGATGATTTTGGTTATAAGATCTATCCTATGTCCTGTTCCGGGACGCAAACTATTTCTATACCAAATTTCAACGAAATCGGTTCAGCGGTTAAGCGTCAAAAGGAGTTTTAAAAAAACCGGCCAAGTGCGAGTCGGACCCGCGTGTTAAGGGTTCCGTACATTAAGTCCGACTCGCGCTTGACTGCACATTTCTAATAGGTTTTCCTGTCATCTATAGGTAAAGAACTATTTTGTGTATTCAGACGGACAGACATACAGACGCACGAGTGATCCTATAAGTTTTTTGCTTTTGAGGTACGGAACCCTAAAAAGATTTTTTTTTAATTTTGTGGAATGGTGTCAATGTGATACCTTAAATGGATTCAGCAACCCAGATTTATACAAAAACGATACCATACACGGCCTAGCACCTTCACTGATGTAGATATATGAAGATAAAATTGAGAGCCCTAAATAAACTTTCAAGAGCGGATATCTCAAAAACTATTCAACATATCGAAAAAATTGACTGAATAAACTTGTAACAAAACTTAAACTTGTGGAAATTAACTTTCATTTTGTATAAATGGCCATGTCGCTAAGATGCATAGTTTCCGAGATAATATCGAAAAACCGGAAAATGGGACCTTCAAACAAAGCCCCCTCTCTTCCTCCCGCTTAAGGGCTACGGCCGGGGACTTTTGATATGTTCACCTCCTAACTTGCCCAAACCAAGTTACAGAGTCAAAAATTGTGTTCCGAGCATTTCCCTCTACAACTTTTTGGAGCATTCGTTGGCTGACCTAAGTAGCTTATTGCATTTCTTTAAAAACTTTTCTGTAAAAGGTTGACGGGTGTTGGGTGTTTATATGGTTTTGGTCAATTATTATCATTTGCATCGCCCATGATGACTTACTAGAATTACTTACGAGCACACGAGACACTAATAGTAGTTTGACAAACCTTGGTTTTCAAGAGGTATTTTATATTGACATTTGCTGTCACAAATTTGCTGTCAGATTTAGTCGCAAACCGCACGCAAAGTGCACACAAATGTGTCGACACCTTGTTACGGAAAAGTGTACACACGGCGACGACACTTTGTTTCGAAACAATTCTAGACACATTGTGTGGACTCTGTTACGACACATCTGACATTTAGTTACCACTTTGATGATTCTGCGACTGGAATGGTTATATGGGAGGTGCACCTCCACGCAAGGTCGAAGCATGAGCTTTAGGAGGTTAGTGCTCAAACAGAACAAATAATTGGTTTAAGTACGAGTAGCTAAGTGAGAAGGCTGAACTGCCGTATATCGCGACCATCGAATTTCGCAAATTGCGGGGATTTTTCTTTTACACCAATGAAACCGTAGGTAATTAGCATACCCCGGCCGGCGAGAGCAAAAATGCGTTGACAGCTTAATAGTGCGAGGACACACACTTTGGTCGATGTCGATAAAAACAACACGATGTACTGGACCACCGTTATGATATGCAGAAGTATTAATTATTGTTGTAAACAAAATTAAAACCAAGTGTTTGTATTTATTCAGTATTTTATGTAATTTTCGTAATATACAATTAGCATTTTTTCTAAATTTTCTGATTTTAAACTCCTTCGCCTTGCCGATAAAATCCATTTCATCCAACTAAAGGACCGTTCTAAATCTACTGTAGTAATCGGAGCAAAACGAAATAATTCATAGTGATTATGAATTTGCTCTGTATTAGGTAGTTCCACTTCTCTGCCAGATATCAATTTATTTAAATTGTTTAAAGTTAAAATGCCAACGTTCTTCTTCAACACATTCTGATACTTATTGTGAATAATTTTATAATAATAATAATTTTATGTTGATAGAAAATTGTTTTAGGGTTATTCTTAGAAACGCGTGGAGGTATCAAGTTGAAATAAATAACAAATACTAATGGCTCAGTTTAAAAAAAAAAATTGTGCTTAATTAAAAGTCGACTATTCTATCGACATCCATATGTCGATAGAATAGTCGATATTTAATTAAGCACTAGGAGCAGACGCATTTTTGCTCTCGCCGGCCGGGGTATGAATTAGAGTGACAGAGAGAAATGCCAGCAATTTGCGAACTTCGATTGCCGCGGTTATAGCCCTGTTATCTTGAATTAACAGAGATACGCCTAACAATGAAAAAAAATGTAGGCACTATGCTTAACATAATACTTGAACAAAAAAAAATGGGTAACTAACTATCCTAAGATAGCCAGCCGTGTGTGGACGAATTGAATAAATAGTTGAATGTACTTAAGAACTTCGCTTTGCTCGCTCGTTCAAAAATGTGTGCAGTACTAAACCCTTGGGACGCGAGTTCGACTCACACTTGACCGGTTTTTATTTTGATTTGATATGTCATATTATATTAAATTACATCCCACTGTGTCTTGTTACTTTTGACCCACAACGTGTTACTTTCTGCACGCCAGCGGGGTCATTAGTAACAAAAGACGATTTTTTTAAAACAAAATACACAATTATAATGTTAGTCAAGACGTTAATGTCCAGAACATACACTGACGTTATACAGTGTGTTTTTTTTAAGTGGGACAGTATGGGGAAATCCCAAAGTATAAGAGATACAGGGAAACTGTCTTAGGAAACATTAGGTACTTTTTTGTGAAAAAAAAATGGTATAGTCAAAATTTTGGTCAAGTGTATTAATTTTGATGAAATTTTTTTTTGACGCACAATTACTCAGTTTCATGAGGGGATCATTTTATTGTATGGGAAGAAAAAAAATCGGGACAGCAGAAGTTAGTCAAATTTAAGAAAATCGTTTTCATTTTTACAACCCGTGTAAATTGAAAACCACTGCCCACTGCAAGGTTTTTATTTAAAAAATATTGCCTATTCCAGTTTTACATTTGAATTTGGAACACTTTATTTGGTTTAAAAAGGATTAAAATACTTTAAGATATTCTTACGCGAGCCTTACCTTACAAATCTAATTTAAAAAAAAAACAAATTTTAAATTTGGAACTTCTTGAAACAAACAGTATTTTACTTGATATTTCATTGTTTAAAGTTAACATTATGTTAAGTTTTCGTCATGGAATTACCAAACTCGCATAAAGTAGATTTAATTGAAGCGTATTTTGTAAATTATCGTAGCTCTGTGAATGCGTTACAGTGGTATCGGGAACGTTATCCGGACCGCGATCAACCGGACCGCAAAATTTTTGACAAACTGGTGAAAAATTTAAGAAAGGGAGGCTGTTTTAAATTAAAACGGAAGAGACGAGCCACAGTAATAAATGAATTTACAACTATCGCAATCTTAGGATATTTTGAAGCCTACCCAAAAGCCTCATTGAGGGAAGCTGCTAACACTATCGGTGTGCATAAATCTACAGTACGAAAGGTATTGAAGGCTTACAAGTACAAGTGTTACATAGAAGGTCATCTTGTACAAGCATTGCTTCCAGGAGACACTGACCGGAGATTAGCATTTTGCCAGTGGTTTGTAGCATGCTCGATTAGAAACCCGTCTTTTCCAAGCCGGATTATTTGGACAGATGAATGCAATTTTTCAAACAATGGCATGTACAATAGAAAAAATAATCATTTTTGGGCACGTACAAACCCCTTCCGAACTACGGCAACCCATAACCAGGTCCGCTTTTCCTTTAATTGTTGGTGTGCAATATTAGATAATAAAATCTTTGCCATTAAAATTTACCATGGAACATTGAATAGTCAAAAATATCAGGAAATATTAAACATGGTTGTGGATTTAGTAGATATGGCAATTCCATTAAATAATTTGAATAATATCATCTACCAACAAGACGGCGCCCCTGCCCACAATAGTATCGCTACGAAACAGTTTTTAAATGAACATTTTCTTGATCGCTGGATGGGCACAAATGGCCCTATTAAATGGCCACCACGTTCACCCGATTTAACACCGTTGGATTTTTTCATTTGGGGGTACCTTAAAGGTCGAATTTATGCAGATACTTACAACTCGGTACAAGAGTTAAAAGACGCAGTGCATTATCATTTGAACAACATACATCACAACGCCTTGTCTAAAGCTACCAGAGGTGTTCTGAAACGCGCTCGTGCCTGCATTCGACAAGAGGGAGGCCACTTTGAACATTTACTTTAATGTAAAATTATTTTATTAAATTTACCTAACTTCTGCTGTCCCGATTTTTTTCTTCCCATACAATAAAATGATCCCCTCATGAAACTGAGTAGATGTGCGTCAAAAAAAAATTTCATCAAAATTAATCATTTTTAGGGACAACTCACACTTGACCAAAATTTTGACTATACCAATTTTTTTTTCACAAAAAAGTACCTAATGTTTCCTAAGACAGTTTCCCTGTATCTCTTATACTTTAGGATTTCCCCATACTGTCCCACTTAAAAAAAACACACTGTATACGAGTATGACTACATTAAACTCATCAAAATAATAATGGTTAACCAGAAACTAAGGTCAAAGTACATAGTGTTACGTTTCTCCCCGCTCTACCCTACGCATCCAAAATTACTGTCCACCTATGTTCATCACTATATTTTTTGCAAATAAATATATCGTTATCTTTATCAATAAATAAAGTCCTGGCAGGGTGGAAATTTCATTTTGGCGGATTCTTTCTCTCTGCATCTGACTGTACCTACAGCTATTACGGCATTTTTTTGGTAAACTTACGGTTATATGTTCAGACTCTGAATCTCTATAGTTAATATTTAAGATAAATGGACATATCGGTATCGGCATATTTAAGATATATGGTCCTTGAACTACGTCCAAAGAGAGGTATGGGAATGGGAACTGAGAATGACATCTCGCTTTGTGTGGTAGGGCACAGCACAGCGGATGTCATTCCAGATCTAGAGCAGAGCTCAACCTTACAGAAATCTGCAGCCAAATAACACTAACACTAGACCCTACTCATAGTGTCCTTCCTGCCGGTGAGTATGGTTGCCAGTTATCAACGAGGGGTGCGGAGTGTTAGACTCGGCAACGCGCATGGAGTTGCAGGCATCCAAAGGCTACGAAGATTGCTTATCATCAGACGGGCCGTATGCTTGTTTGTCATCGACGAGGTATAAAATTAAATATGCACAGAATATCATTGAACGAAAAACTTTGTTTTATTTTATAGTAAATTAGTATAACACTCGATACATAGGCAATCACAAACCAGGCACCGCAGTGGTTTTGGGCTGTAAGCCTCGTAGGCCAGTATGTATAATGTATATCTCGGCCTCACAAGCCGCAAAAACTCGCTGAGGCTAGACCATAGCCGTTTATTTATTCTTGATTTCATGAAGGTTTGCAGAACAGCACGTAACCGCATTATACATCTATCTTAGACGGACCTCACAGCAACAAAATAGGTGTACCACTGCACGATTTTCAAGTAGTACACGAAATATTTACATAATGTTCCGTATTAATAGGTAATATTTGAAGATCAAAAGTTCTCTAACATAAATACAAGATCACAACATTGTCATCACAGTTCATTGACGTTGACGTACAAAGGTACGTCAAATAGGTATGCAATATTAATACCAGCATAATGATAATTAATTCCAATCAATAAGTATGAGTCTTCAAACTTTTTTCATTCTAAGCCGGGTTTCAAGGAGCAAATTACTTAAATGATATTGGAATCGTATTGTTTTAAGATAGTTTACTGCGTTTTTCAACCATTATGCCCCAACAAATCAAATCTAAGATGAGACTCGAGCTCCATGTGATGATAATTATTTACCCTGTTTTTTTAAATACTAATTGTCTACTGGTATACTTTTTCGTATATGTATATGACTTAATGTCGAAATAAATGCGAAAACCAACTGTCATTTTAATTAAATTCGCGATACGTGTGCTTTGATCCGAGCCCAGCGGGCATCTGATCAAAGAAGTTGCGTGCACGGAACCGCTGATATCATATTTTCGAACTTATTTAGTGAATGTGAAATTAAAAAAAAAAGTAATCCTGGTAGTCGTTCAAGCATACAATTGCGCGTACATAGAAGCAGTTTTCATATTTCTATCTTTTGTGCACAAATTGTTACGAATCTTTAAAGTCCGTTTTAGACCTATGTTCGTGATCGTTTTCTATCGAGCAAAAGTCAAAAACTTAGGATTCTAATCGCTCCACTCACTAGAAAAAGCCCTCAAGTTTGCTAATTGAATGTATGGCAGCCGTATTGTGATCCAAAAAAGAGCTACGGCTTTTAAAAAACTCCGTTTTCTGAACTCACTGCACCTTAAGGCACGCATTTCAAAAATAGCCAAAAAAAGATTGATAAAGGTGTTTATCTGGAGCATTGCGTTGTATTCAAGTGAGGCATGGACACTGAGACAACAAGATAGAAAAAGGTTGGAGGCTTTCGAAATGTGGTGTTGGCGGAGGATGGAGAGGATTAGCTGGACGGAAAGGAAGACGAATGAAGAGGTCCTGAGAATGATAGGAGAAAAGCGATGCTTGTTAAATGCAATAAGAAATAGGAGAGGCATGATGTTAGGACACCTTATACGGCATGATAACTTTTTCCTAAACATCCTGGAAGGCAGGATTGAAAAGACAAGAGAAGAAGGGAGACCTAGAATCACTTATCTCAGCCAAATAAAAAATAATGCGTCGTATGTGGAAATTAAAAGACTGGCACAAGAAAGAAATGATTGGCGATTGCTCCACCGACAAGAGCAAAGCTCTTAAGTTATGATGATGATGAATTACTTTCACGTTCCTAAAACTTTTAAATTCAAAGTTTTAAAAATTTCATGAAATAAAATTTTTATAATAGCTTTTATTTAGACCTTGAGCGTCATTCAAGCATTGATCTCAATTACGAATTTTGTGTTGTTCCCGACGAGATGCGAAATGAAAATGAAAATGAAATGAGTGATGTCCTGATGTCAGAAGGAGAACCTTACTCGACTCGCGACCAGCCTCACCATTACGTACCTACCTATCACATATACCTCTTGAAAGTAGTTTGACAACTGCTTTTTAGGGAACATAACGTTACAGCTATTTTCAAGAGAATAATCTGCAGAATCAGCTAACTATTGTAACGTTGTGCAAGGTCATATTTCACGCCTTATTGTGTTACGGCCTAGGTAGAAAGTGCAGTTTGAAATCTGCTAGTTGACGTACCACATGCCTGGTCAAGATGGCGGCATGCAGCGCTGAGCAGTTCACCTGTATGTGGTCGCCGCCGACGTACGACAAGCGGTCGGACGACACGTTCAGACTGGTTTCATCTTTTAGTGCAAGAATAAAACTCTAATACATACATATCGCCCAAACAAACATTTGAAGAAAACTCACCATCTGCTCGTTGACGTACCACGTGATGTTGGCCGCGGGCAAAGATGGAGGCGACGAGCAGTTCGCCTGTTGTATGTGGTCGCCGCCGACGTACTAGAGTAGTGGACCAACGACACGTTCAGATTGGTTTCACCTTTTAGTGCGAGGATGAAAGTCTAATACATACATATCGCCCAAACAAAGATTTGAAGAAAACTCACCATCTGCTCGTTGACGTACCACGTGATGTTGGCTGCGGGCAAAGATGGCGGTGACGAGCAGTTCGCCTGTATGTGGTCGCCGCCGACGTACGACAAGCGGTCGGACGACACGTTCGGACTTGTCAGTGGGGGTTCTGTTGAAGAACGTTCGAATTAAACATGTGCCAGACGGCAGACAACCACAGTTTCTGCAAGAGGACCTTGGTAAAAAAACAGTGGTTTTAAGCCATGTAGCAAGTGGATGAAACCAAATTCTGTATGACCTTTAAACGCCCTTGGTAGACAGGCGTGCTCTGCCAACCTGAAGTTTTGGGCTTGTTGTAAACCATGTAGACAGCCGCCGCCCTTCTACCAAGGTCATCTTGCAGAAACTGTGGTCATCTGCCGACTGGCCCATGCTTTAAAGTTGCATAGCTGCCTGATTCGAACTTTAAAATAGGTAGGTCAAAAGAATAGCACTGCAATAGTATTGGAGCGGCGTTAATAATAGCGTAAGCGCCAACCGCCGAGGTACCTTCACCCGTGGGACGTTACATATGTAGGTAGTAAGTATCCAGGTCGTTAATATTTAGGTACCTATTGTTTTGTCTAGAAGTGACCTTGTTTGTCTGAAATGTGTTTACCCGTACACCTCAATTCATTAATAAAGATCCTATTGTAAATAGTAAACAAAGAAAATCGAGTTGCTATTCCAGGGGAAGTAACCAATTTCCTTTTCGAAACTGGATTGGGCCGACGACCTCTTGCAAAATGAATTTTCCATTTGAAGCGACCGAATACACACTCATCCAGCCGAATTATTTGTCTTTGTGAAACACAATTATTTCTACTGTCTTTGGGAACGAGTAATGAATTTTATAGACATTGTGGTTATATTCATTGTGGAATATTTGACGTATCTTAAAGTTCGAATCAGACAGATAGGACCACAATTTCTATAATAAATTACTGGTTCCCAAAGACATATCTAATCCATATCGTATCCATAAATATCTAGAAATAATATTTGACCTATCTTAAAGAGAATCGGGCCGAAAATCTCGCCTCAAGTTAAATATTATGGTTGTGAAAAAGTAAACTAAGAGAGCCAAATCAAAATTGTAATTTTTTTAGACAGACCATTCTTTTTTATAGAGCCTTTTACCTTCTATTCTTGATAAGTGAAGACATTTTAGTTCAATAAACATTTTAAAAGTAATTTTGTTTTAACCACGTGGCGTATCAACAGAGTAGAACTTTACTACCTCTACCGTTTCGTTACCTCTTACGGCTCGATTCGGGAAATGAATTAGACATTAGCTAGATACGATGTAGTAAAGATTTGTGACGTTCCAAAAAGGTACCTTATGGCGGCCGCAATAATATTGGAGCGGCGTTAATAATAGCGTAAGCGCCAACCACCATAAGGTACCTTTTGCTGTGGAACGTCACATATTTTTACTATTTCATATCTAGTGAATCTCTAATTCATTTCCCGAATCGCGCAGTTAGTCTCACATGCAATATTTCACCGCTCCTAATAAAATATTCCGTGGAAGGGGAAATATCGTGAGTGGGCAGATGGGGACTAGAATAAAAAGGTGCAGCTGATACGCTAAAACGTTGCTTCGGGCGAAACAAGTACTTAAATAATAGAAATTGTGTGGTGACAGGTAAAAGATAAAGACTGTTAGCCTATAGGGGAGACCCAGATGAGTTGTGACAGAGGAGAGTTGTGACATCGTAAATTTTTTGGAATCTATTAAATAAACACTAGATCGCAACAGTGTGCGTTTGTTAGCTCGTAACTTGAACTAACAAACGCGCGCTATTGCGCGATTAGATTCCAAAAAATCGACGATGTCACAACTCTCCTCTGTCACAACTCACCTCGGTCTCCCCTACCACTCAGGCCAATTCGGACGCATACTGACATTAGAATGAATATTTGTATCATGTTATTATTATATTCATATATTTCGTCCTCGCCAATACATGTACGGACAAGTACAAGTGAAATGCACGATAACAAAATAACATGATTCAAATATATCATTAAAATATCAGTGTACGTTTGAATTGGCCTGATAGTCTACGGCCTCCTAGCCTAGTCGGTAGGTAATGATCCTGCCTAGTCTCGGGTTCGAATCTTGGTAGGGGTATTTATTTGTGTGCTCATTACGGATATTTGTTCCTTTAGTTATGGATGTTATTTAATTAATTAAACCTTATTTCAAAAGGCGTTATGTTAAACGATATAAAGGGGCCCACTGTTTACCAGTACGCCGGACAATATCAGCCTGTCAGTTATACGCAAAAGGTGACCGTTCCGACCAACTAAGAGTATGATATCGTCGGGCAAAGTGACAATCTGTGGACCCCTTAATAATGTGATTTGCCTCTATCTCACTTATTGTGAGTAACACGTGATGCCACAATTTACAACAATAAAACGAAGAACACATTCATAATTATGGACATGGACATTTTTTAAGTTGAAGTGGTCTTTGTCCGCAGGTAAAAAATAACGCTCAAAGACAGACCGTATTTAAATTGAACAGAAGAAAAAGAAAAGAAAATCTTGACTCAAATCCAACTCATTAGAAAAGCTTTTAACTTAAAAAATCCATCATTAAAATCCAAGAGAAATTTATGCAATTAAACAGGGATACAACTACGAAAAACAGAGGGAATTAAAGGAGGAAAAACGGGATTCCCGTTTCCCTGGACATTAACCCCATATCTCTGAGCGGGGAATACCAGTAATTATTTAGATGGGCCAACTCTCGGGCGAGGCGTTGTTGCAAAGTAGATTAGTAACAGTATGGTAACGTTAAATCTTACCTGACAAAAAGTTTGACTAAGAAGATTTATGTTGGTTAGGTTTAATGATATTATTCTTTCTCATAAAATACATACAAGTCACTTACACGAGAACAGGGTACAAAGTAAATAAAAGTAATCCTATTTACGGTAACATAAGGCTGTATTGCAATGGAAAGTCCGTCAGCTGGTCACGTGAATACTTAAAATGTAAAAAGAAAAATATCTTTTTCAGTCAAGGTTAGTTTAGATGAAAATTGTTAATCGTTAACGCTACAACAATTAAAACCTTGGCTACGCGTACTAACCCGGTACCTAAACAGTACCTTCAGGGTGACTTGGTGTACCTAAACAGTAAATATTTTGGTTAGGTTAGGTTTGACTACATGATGTGGCCAACCGATCATTTCATGAAATGATTGCCACGTCATCCTGAAATGATCAAATCTAAGATCTGGTCACTACACGAAATGAAGTGAAAGTCTTGCGTGAGATGCGCGTCAATCACCAACCCGTTCGTCAAGGTCGTATCAAAACTATACTGGAAGACGTAATTCAAGACCAAAAAAGTAAGATAATGTTGCCACTTCATACTAGAGCGTCTTCTATAAAAATAAGTAAATAAAAGTACTTTTTTTAAATCGTAAGAGTAAAATTACCCATAAATAAATTATCTTAGCGTGTTTATTTATAAAAGGAATTTACTATTTTACAAACAAATTATTGCAGTGGCAACATTGTCTTACTTTTGTTTGGTCTTGAATTAAGTTTCTCAGTTTAGTTTATAACCGTAACAAGTCGTTAAATCTGAATCGAGATCCTGTACCTAAATGTGATATGATATATATGTCTTCTACTTCCTGGGTATAACTAAAGTGTACAATACATTGTACAAAATATAAAATCACACCTACCTACTTATTCTTTACTACTGTGCTCTTGTTGCATTTTTAACACTGCCACAGATTAAAATGAAGTTTACTGTTTGTGAATAACGGAACACCTGGCCTCGACCTTTGCAAGCACAATTTCCAGTAAAAGATTATAAATTCAAACGGATTTGTGAGGTTCTCTCAGTGTGAAATATGGATACTCGTTATTTTATCAAAAACTGTAATGGGTTGTAGTTGTTACTGTTTTTGGTATTGATTCTTTCGAAGCTACTCTAGTCATGCGGCCTAGCCCTAAAAATGTCTATAAATTAAAAATTAATCAGCAGATAGCATCATACCTCCACCACACCACGGTGCCGTATTATAGGTAATATAGGTGGATATAATATTCTCTGATAACGACTTGACTCTAAAGAAAACCAAAAAGCTGAGCCTTGAGTGCTCGGCTTAGTCTCTTTTTCTTTATTATAAATTTATTTTAGTTAATAAATTAGGAGAAACTTTATCTTCTTCTTCAGTCGGTCCCTCAATGCTGAGGATCGTGACGTCATGTCCTTATGTTGAAGACCAGGTTCCTCCATAGGCTTCTATTTTGGCCAAGCGCATAGCTTCGTGCAGTTTTAACTGCATAGGTGCAGTGATTTGCACACCATCTAGTAGGAGGGCCCTGATGTCTGTTGCCTTCAACTATACCCGTCATAATAACTCTCTAGTCTATCCGAGGAGAGACGTGAGAGAAGTGAGGAGGAGAAAGTTTGTAGAACAGAACTTACCTACTACCACCATCTCGGCGGCTTTAATATCCGTGTGGAAAAGCGGAGCGTCGGCTGACACTTCACACTGGTACTCTCCCGTCAGAGTTCTGTCCACTTCTGTTAGAATCACCCGGTTCGCGTCCGAGCCTGCCACCTGTGGACATAAAACAATTATGTACCCCTAGTGTAAATTTCATTCGATAGCGAGACGTGACATACGCGTTAGCATTAAATCTCATTTTCTACCTCCAGCTTGGCGCGCTGTTGAAAACCCATAAAAAATGCTGATTATGGTCTTCCGGCGTTATAAAATCTGTCAGTGTCAAAATTGTCATTTCTTCAATCAGTCACGTTGTTATAGATATAAGATAAAATAGATAAGATAAAGTTTTGGACCATAATAGTTGGGAACTTTCAGACTAAAGTTGGGTTAGTTTAGTACGTATCGTCATGATTTAAAAAAAAGTGTCATGCTTGTGTATAAAATAAAATAAAAGATTTCCGATAAGCGCTTATCGGAAATGTCATTTTTTTCATAAAGTTTAATTAATTAAATGCGCCTGTAATATAAAAAAACACGGATCAAAAATGACAGCGCAGGTAAAAATACCGCGTATCCCGTGTGATGTCAGGCTGCGGTGCGCTATATTCAGTAAAGCCCCGTGTCACAGCCGTTAAACTGAACAATTTTATTCAAAAACAACCGGTACCCTTACTATGAGGCTGATTTGAACTCACAAGTTAATGTCTATTTCGTCTGTCTTCTTACAAACTATATTTTTTTCATACGTTTTTTGAAATAACTACGCAATTACGCATTATCTTTTTTTGGCATTTACATTTATTTTCTTGATAATGTATCTTATAAGATACATAATTTTACACCCTCTTTTTGTATTTTTTCTACGAGTATTTTTTGCTCTACCAGGCTTGCTTTTTTATTTGTTAAGAAAAGGGTTAAGTAATTTGTAAATATACAAATAAAATTATTAAATAATATTATAAATGATTCCTGCCAAGTATTTTCCGCTTCTCGGAGATGTGGTTAGAACCACAGTTGATGAAAAAAATATTTCACTTTCTCAATAATACGGTAAACAATTGAATGGGTTTATGTTGTTAATGTCGGTTTTTCTCGCATTCGCTACCGGTGTGGTCGGTGTGAGCTATGCGCTACGTTTCTTAGCCGATTATTACTGCCGATTGCTACGTTTCAATTTCCGGTTTGAAAAGAAAAGTGCCTACAAAAAGAGAACCCGCTTAGCGGGTTACTGCTGGCTGGTATATGCGTTTTGGGTCCTAGTGGCCGTAGACTCACGTAAACTCATGGTAAGGGTATACATATTACCGGGCGGGGTAAAAAAGCCTTAACTTTGTTAAATTCCAATGGGAAAAAGAGGTATTTTTTCATGACATTTTTTTACGGTTACGTAAATATAATTGTTGTTTGTTCACTTATGTATTACGTAAATCATTAGATATGGTATGGTAAATTATTAGATAGGTAATAATTATTACCTAGACTATATTTCTGGCACACATTTGACATTTGGGGATCTTGAAGAACCGCCGCCATCTTGGAAAATATTATGTTTCAGATTTTTCCCGAAATGCCACAAATGATTTGGACTCTGGGTCAGTCGGGCAGAATGTATTATGTGGCAATTTCTCGTATTTCAGAAATCATAGATATACTTACGTCAACTTTGATCTCAGCCACGGGGAACACTTTAGTGGCCGGCGACTCCTTCGGCACGTAGCGGTAGAACTCCATCATGTTCCGGTACCACCGGATGGAGTACAGCTGGGCGCCTTCCAGCTCGTAACTACACATCAGCTCCGCGCTCGTGCCAGACAGCACAGCCTTTGGTACGTGGATGTGCAGGGATTTCAGCGTGTTCACTGTACCTGGAACAAGGATATAAGGATTTTGGTTTTAGGGCATTTTCTAAAATAAATATTGAAAACCTGATTGATCCTGGTGTTAGGGTTCATTCCACTTAGAATCACTAGCATATTCTGCTATATACACTTAGGACATTATACTAGCATACAATATAGTATAGCATTATAATAGCTTTCACTAGCATATTATACTGATGCTAAAGAAAAGCTCCAAAAATTTGTATGAAAATTAAACTTGTCACACACCTACAACTCCTACAAGTAAAATATTTTTCAGACTAAAACGTGACCTAATGGAATAGACATTTTGGGACATCTTATTTAATGGTAGGATGGAGAATGCTGTCGATTCTGAAGTATATCCAAGAATATCCAGATTTGAAAGACCAAGAACCACGTTCGACGTGTTGCCTCTCTGTCGCACTTTTAAATTCGCACACAAATGGGAAAGGGAGGCAAGACGTTGAACGTAGTTCGCGGTAGGCCCTCTGGTTTTCGATATACAAAACGCCTTAAATAACTTTTTGAACGCGACGCTTATCGTGCGTGGCGCGTCATCATGAACTTTATCGGAATGCACGAAGGTCGATATTGGGATGTAGCTGCGCGCGTCAGTTGACGTTTTTAGCGGTCAAAGGGTTAAGATAAGATAAATGTTTTTGAGGAAGATTAATGGTGTGGCATATTGCAAGGTGCAGTTGGGTGGACTGAGAATTTATTGGATTTTTCGGAATTGCAGTGTCATAGTTTGCGAATAGTGTGCGGTCATGGGAAATATTTTATTCAACTCGAAGTCTATAAGACATGCTCAGGTGAAATCTTACACAGAATGGAACATATTTTCTAGAGGCTATGCTGAAAGGATAGTATTATTTGAAGTCACAATCAAGTTATTACAATCGCAAAGCTGGATTAAAAAGTAAAACAAAATCATGAAAATGTCATATTTTTATATCAGTGACAACCCTACCACTACAAAATTATTTACATTTCAAATTGACACATGTCATTAACTTATTTAAGGGGCCCACTGATTAACAGTCCGCCGGCCGGTATCGGCCTGTCAGTTAGAACAAAATGTTGACAGTTCCGAACAACTGACAGGCCGATACCGTCCGGCGGACTGTTAATCAGTGGGGGGCCTAACTTTACGTTCGATGCTCGGATCTACTTGCTAGGGTTGAAACATGCAGATTATTGCACTAATGTTTAACAAACTGTATCTCACAAACGGTTAGAAATTATTAACATATTAGCATGATTAATAAGTGCAAAATACTATGTAGCCTAAACAATTCCCCGATTGTATAAAAGTCATTCGTTCTGTTCCACCCGACATATAATGACATCTCTTGATAAAGTAAATCATGATCGTTCGTATCTGGTAAAGATTAGAAAAGAATAGAAATAGTTTATTCGTGGCTTAAAAAATAGGTAACAGACAAAAGAGGGAAAAAAGAAAGAAAAAAGAGATAGATTAGAGATTAGATACCTCATTTAGTACTTAAAGAGCGATTGGACCTGTGTTCGAAAGGTTAAAAGTTAGGTTCGAAATTTCCCGACTCAGTGATTTTTTTCTTTAATGAAAAAATCTGAAGCGTTAGCTGAAACACCTTTTAATCGCCAACCACAAACATGTTTAATTATAAACTACGTTACATCACACTAACAACATAAGTAAAATAGTTTTTCAAAATGTCTCTTAAATTTTACATAAAATTCTAAAATACATTATTTCCAAAGTAATCCAAAGATTACGACGTCTCGTAGCTTAGCGCGGACCGCGGAAGAAAGGTCATTACTCAACTTTAAAGTGACAGCAACTTCGGAGAATGAATAACGTTCACCTTCATTATTTTACGATTTTAACGCGGATGTAAAAATCAAACAATGTAAATCCATTGTGAACGTCCAAGTACGACGTGATTATGTGAGTGATGAGCGAAGACAGTTTTGATAATTATGTTGTCCATCTTAAACAACAACGTCGATGTTATTGTCAATTTCCATAGTAAAATGAATGGTAGTGCTGCTGTCCTTGGAAATGGACTGTCACCTTTACGTTATTCAGATGCAGGCAACTACGAGTACCTACTCTTTTAACTATAGAACGGTTCAAAAATATTTGCCCAAAACCCACCTCACTATAAAAATGACTAAATTTAAGGCATTTGTCGTCACAATTTGCGAGTGCAACATTCCACGTCCATTTAACGAGCGCCGGGAAAATAAAACATGGCGGCTATAAAACATAGATTACCTGTTAGATGGAGCATAACATAAATGACACTACCTTTTCATGCAACAACGTTTCTGCTTTAGCGTCCAGCAATCAGCTCATTCAGCAATGTCAATCATCTTATATTTAATTACACAAACGGGTCTACCGCGATATAATTTCATTGTTTTTACCTTTAATTGCGACGTTTCAGCTGAGTTACACCAGCTGTGGTCACGGAAAGACTGATGAAATTATAACGGGTAGACCCGTTTGTGTAATTAAATATGGGTGCAAAACGCGAGAGATTTAAGTGACAATCATCTTGATAAAATGTGTCACGTATTGAACGTTCTAATCACGACAGCAAAGCTGCAGAAATTGACAGTGACATTGCCCTGTCCGTTACTGCAATGCTACACAAGCAGCGACGCAGCAGTATTACTGCTGCAGTCGTTATTTGAATGCCACCTTTACTGTCGTGTCGTGGTCGTGCCTGCATGTGCACAAATAAGTAACGAATGGTGCCTATAATGGTCTACTCATTTGGATGTCAACTGCAGAGCGGCATTACTATTGTGACTACTGCTGCGACTTTGATGCAGCCGCTACATCTGTCAATTTCCTTGATGAAATAAGTGACGTTTGCTGAAGCATTACTGCCGCGATCCGTCACTCATTTTATAAAGGAAATTAAAAGATACAGCGACGACGGCATACGATTCCCCCGGCTGAATATTGGAGCGGCGTTAATAATAGCGTAAGCGCCAGCCGCCATAAGGTACCCTTTGCCGTGGAACGTCACATATCTTTATTATTTCATATCTAGTGAATCTCTGATTCATTTCCCGAATCGCGCCGTGAGTTGCGTTCTCGCGCGCGAGTACATACCTACTTGAAGTCGCGTTTGATGTATGGCATCGCGCGCGAGAACACAACTCATGCTAGAACGTCAGGACGTCACTTTACTCTTCGTCAACGCTTCACATCGCGGAATCTACAAGGAGGTATTCTACACAATAAAATGTTGAGCACAGAGTGAAAAAGCAACACACGTGGACATCGCAGCAATTGCCGCGACTGTCTAAATAAAAACTAACGAACTAGACGTGTGTCGAAAATTGTTTTTAATTGGATTGTTCGGTGGATGGTTGCGGATTGAAAAGAGCAAAGAACAGAGCGGTAAAATGTGAACCAAAATTAGATCGGCTATCCAACATCAACATTTAAAAACGTATGTACCTACCTACCTAATAAATTATGTCGTGAGGTCAATTTTATTCGAACCTATATATGGATAAATATCAAAATTATGTATTTTGTTATCATTTGTGTTTGCGTTTTGCTCGTACTTGTCCGTACACGTATTGGCACGAGCGAGACGCAAGCGTCCGATAAATAAATGACATCAAAATGTACGTTCAAATTAGCCTCTGTGTTTAACAAAATAATATATGTATGAAAGTTTTATCATGAAAATATAATAAAATTGTAAACATGAGCTGAAGATTTCTCCAACAGCATATAAATATTAAAAACATAATTTGATATACCTAGGTCCCGATAAAACAAGAAAATGGGAGTGCACTCTTCAATATTTACGATCATAAATTCTACAACAAACACACACTGCGAACGGCCACCAGACAAACAGTGGAGAAATATCCATAGGGAATAGAACCCGCTTCTACTAGCAAACATGTTGGCAAAAATGTGCAAACAATAGCTATTACATGGCAGGCTTCGTTTGTACCTAGCAGGTTAGAATCTGCAGACAGATGGAGTGCATTATTTACATCATATTTTCACGGAAACTTAATCACGAACGAACGTGTCTTGCTATTTCTGTCAGTCTCGGTACAAAAAGTACTGACATTAACTGAAGTAACATGACAAATACGAACGTTCCCGAGAAAATACGATGGAAAACAGTTATGCACTACATCCTGTACCCTCTCGTGCCGTCCATCATGCAAAATTATAGCTAGGGAACTTTGAATCTAGTTGTATTTTTATTTTGGGTTGAATTTCATTTGTCTGAAAATTTCTGTCGTCGGTAATGTAACTTGGCTTATACCTACACTAGTGACCCGCCCCGGCTTCGCACGGGTTAGCAAATTATACACCTAAACCTTCCTTAAGAATCACTCTATTGATTGGTGAAAATCGCATGAAAATCCGTTCTGTAGTTTTTAAGTTTATCGCGAACATACAAACCCACAAACAGACAGACGCGGCGGGGGACTTTGTTTTATAAGGTGTAGTGATGAAACATATCAAAACATGAAAGAGTTGTTTTTTTTTTGCCTCGACTTGAATCTTGCTCATATATATGTAGGTAACTGACATTAATTAAAATGACATGTCGTTTTGAATACGAATGCCGCTTCAGATTTCTCTGGAATTCTCACAATTAACTGCAGCAATATGTCGAGGCAGCGACATTTTCAGAATCAACATAAACATGTGCAGAATAATTAATCTACAAACGTAACGCGTGATAAAACACAGAAAACATGGCTTCACTCTGGTAAACTTTGCTGAGTAATCAAAACGCGTGAGTCTGCATAAAATATTCCCATTCGGCGCATATTAAAATAATATCGGGTCCGCAAACTCTAGGATTTCCCAAATAGTCTGTTTCATTTCAACAAACAAACCATAAATTTGGAGATTTAAAAAGCTTTTATCTCTTTGTTTGCCAGGTTTTGCTGTGCGATACCCGACTAGCATAAACTTCAGTTGTTAAACTGTGACACGTTTTAAAGGTTTTCCGATATCAGTGCTGGTTTGACTAAGTGGCTTGTAAGCGTGCCAAGTCCTTAAAGAAGGTGAAAAGAGTAAAACCAGTGCACACCGGATGAATGTCGTAGACGTGATCTAAAATGTTCGATTAGTGCACGCGCACGTTACGCAAGTGGTGTGCCGGCACTCATAAGGATTCGTATATCACAATGAGTACGTGCACGTGTAGGCACACGCCACCGGTGTGCACTGGCGTTATGAAATGGCGGCGAAGCAACGCTGTACAGTTATAGCGATAACATATCAAAAATACAGTTGTCACTGTCGTTTTTTCATGCAAATGTTTTAATTACCTATATTAGTGTCTTTATAACAAGGCTCATATGTATTGCAGATTGCTCATGCTACTTAATATATTGGTGTCACTTTAGCGTAATATCGCCATGACACGACATTAATTATGATAGAAACTGTCTCTCTGTCTCAAAATAAAGTCTGCTAATGATCCAGTTTGCGTTGAATTTCGTGTTAAGACATCTTGACAA
Source organism: Cydia fagiglandana (assembly GCF_963556715.1). Taxonomy (NCBI): domain Eukaryota; kingdom Metazoa; phylum Arthropoda; class Insecta; order Lepidoptera; family Tortricidae; genus Cydia; species Cydia fagiglandana. Next base: position 25,480,687 of record NC_085933.1, on the reverse strand, counting down.
TCTGTCCAATTTGTCGCGGAAAGGGCTTAGCTGTCTGCCCGAATGACATGACAGATAACATCAATCCTCATTATAACTTTTTTAATCTTCAAAAACAAATCATGCGCCTAAATGTACCAGGCAATAATAAGTTGGTAGTACTGTCAGATTTGGAGAGCAAAGAGGCGATAACAGCGGCGTCGTTTAGCGTTACGACCCAAGTTCTAACGACGTGCCATAAACTGAGTATTTACTTTACTCACCTTCGAGGCAAAGGTTTTGAGGGAAAAATGTACTGCACGGCTATCGTAAAATGTAATGCCTCGCGATCTCTGCTTTCCTGGTGCCCGAAAACCTTTGTCTCTCTATTTTAATCGCTTCCTTTTTGTGGTTGTAATAAATGATGGCTGGCTTTTACTTTAATGGGGTCGCCACAAAATCTTTTTTACTAGTTTCATAAAACGGGTGTATGAAGGTTAAAGCTCAACATGGGTATTAATTTAAAACTTTGGAGGCGAAGTACAGTTTTATATCGTGTGCTATGATGGCATTCATGGCAGATAACAATTACATCCCGGTTGACGGTAACACTAAAAAAATCTCAAAAGGAAACAGGAAAGTAGCAGTTTTCCACCCTGGTCCCTTTGTAAACACAATGGATCAAAATGACGTATAAATTACCAAGTTTCGGTACACATTTACGTAGCTTCACATTCGGGATGTTAAACGATGCCCGCCGGCAATGCAGAGCGACGATATACGCAAAGTACCTGAGGGCCTACCGCGAACCACGTTCGACGTGTTGCCTCCCTGTCACATTTACGTACGAATTTACAAGTGCGACACAGAGGCAACACGTCGAACGTGGTTCGCGGTAGGCCCCCTGGGTATGTGTTCCTGTTGGATGCGAGAGTTTCGTTCCCGACCGGTATGATGTGATCTAGAGGCCCGTAATAATTACCTACGGTTTAACGATAAATACTGCTGACCTGTCTGGCTCGGTGGCTGGTGACCCTGCCTATGAAGCCGATGGTCCCGGTTTCAAATACTGGTAAGGGCATTTATTTGTATGATGAGCACAGATATTTTTTTCCTGAGTGGTATTTTCTACATATATTATTAGTATTATGTGTTATTAGTATTAATTTTTTAAAACAAAAAAACACAATACCTACGTATTGTGTTTTTGTGTTAGATTCTAGTTTGTAAGTATTTAAATATGTACTAAATTTATATATTAGTTATAGGTATGTATTACATTTATTTTGTGGTCTAAGTAGCCACAACACAAGTCTTATTGAGTTCACTGTGAGACTTAGTCAATTTGTGTGTGTCCTATAATATTTTGACAAACTTTAAAATGTGGACAAACAATACATTATGAGTTACGACACTTAAAACTTTTTGGTAAACAATAGAGACCCGAAATTTACACTAGGGGCTCTGATTATGTCACTTTTGGTTAAAAGTGTACATAACATAACAGATGCCATGTCAAAGACAAACACGAGGGAGGCGTTAAGCCAGGAAATTAAAAAATAAAGTTTAGGGTGTCGTGTATATGATGATCAAAATATAATTTTTGCCGCTTTCCAGAATATAAAGGTTTTGGATGTTTGTAAAATAGGCCAACGATTAGAATCAAATTAGATAAATAAAATCATTTTGGGGAATTAATTCCTACCAAGCTAGAAATCATTTTAATACCTTCATTAGGTCCTAAATTCGTATAATCCGAGTTAGCTCCATCCCAGGAGTTGTGGATTTTATTTCCACAACTCCTGGAATGAAGGAAACTCGGATTACGCTAATTTATTTAGAACTAAATGAAGGTATTAAGTAAGGCGATTTACAGCTTGCTGGGAATTCATTCTTGGAAAAAAAATAATTTGATTGGCCTAAAATACCAACAGTGATGTTTCTTCAAACAAAAAGGCAGTTTTGACACTGACATATTTAATCCATATCGTATCTAGACGTAATATTTGACGTATCTTAAAGTTCGAATCGGGCATTATACCAACGTTACTGCAGCAGTATTGCAGCGCGATATTACTGCATTGCTAACGCAAATGTCAAATATCCGAGCAGTAACATCGATTGTCAAACTTGATAAATTTCATCACAATCATGAGAGCACATTAATAATCCGAAAAATGCTCACATATCACAATATTTCCCACTCAAGTGTCAATTAACTTAATTAATAAATAGCGAAGCGGAATCACTATTATTTGGTCGCGACGCAATAATTCTCTCTCGTGACGCAATAATTTCTCGTCACGTGACGCAATAATTTCGCGTCACGTTAATTATGGTCTCCGCAGGAAGTGCCGACTACGACACAATTTGTTTGTTTTGTTTATAACTGCTGGATCATGTGTAGGGTGACCATGCTGTGGGATAGTTTGAGGAAATCCTCGAAACGAAATTTCCGTTTCCGCTTTTTGGAGTAAAGATAATCATAGGATGCTAGTGTTTTATTCCATCAAACTAATTGGAAAATTCCAACTCTGCATGGCATTTGCAAAGACAAAGTGTGGCCATGCTATCATTAATGGCAAATTTTTATATTAATTTCTATGAAAATATAATTCTCACTTTTTTCTGCCTAAATAGGTGAAAAGTTAGCTTGGTCGGACTCAACTTCGTTTCGTTTTGTATCGGCCCTTGAATTTTAAGAGCCCCTATTACGTAGGTACCCTGTTGCATCAAATACTATTTACCAACCGACTCCGTTAAACGGTAGACCTATAATTGTTATGATTAACTACATATATGCCCTATAGGTGTTGTCAATTGTGGTGTCATTTTAAACAGTATTTCTAAGACAGACTCGTATTGACACATAGTATATTTCAGCTAATATGTACTAATAATGACGTAGGAGACAAGACTGCCAAGCTGATGTGAGGCTGGGTGGGTTACTTCTGCCGCAGGCATTCGGATAGGTAGGTTAGTATTATATAGCAGTAGGTAGTAGTAGTAATCACTTGTACACAACACAAGTTTACGCCAAGTGGATGCCGCAAATAAGCGCGGACGTGGTTGGTGGGACAAATTACACACTTTCATAAATTACTGGCCGTAAACAGCACAACAACGAGAGCTGTGGAGATCAAGGGGAGAGGCCTTTGCCCAGCAGGACACTATAACGGGCGAAGAAAAAAAAACAACGGGTTGAACTCCGGGAGAAGTGAAAACTTAATGACATTGTAACAGTTTTTCGATTAGGTCACGTATCCGTCTTACGAAGCGTCTTACGTCTTAAGTCAAAATATTAATAACAGCGCCATCTAGTGCGAAATGTCTGCAGCACTATGTATAATTGAGGTTAACGCCATCTAGCGTTATTTCGTCGCATTACTTGAAACCCCTAAGCACATCACCGTTAGAACTAGAGTTATATTAGTACCAGTTAGAGGGAAACTCAGCAGGCATTTAAATCAATAATAAAAAACTCAATAACATTGTAACAGTCAGGTCACGTGTCCCTCTTACGTCTTACGGTCACGTGACACCTGTTACGAGTTTAACATTTTTTCCCCATCACAAAAAGTGCATAGCGCCGCTAAAGAAGTTTTCACTTCAAAAATATTCGGTTATCCTCAAACGTGTGGTCACCACGCGCGGACAGGGTGACAAGAGAAAATTTCCTGGGGAAGTTGTGATTAACTACCCCGACGCAGGCTTCCGTAACTGATTAGCAAGAAATTCGCTTGCTGGCTACACTACTTAATTTCTTTTACTTTTGGGGATTCTGGCTGGTCACTACATACCAGTAAGATGGAAGTAGACTTTCTAAAGCTGACCACTGACTAACAGTCCGCCGGACGATATCGGCCGGTCAGTTGTTCGGAACTGTCAAATTTTTGTTCTAACTGACAGACCGATATCGTCCGGCGGCTTGTTAGTCAGTGGTCGGCTTAATAAAATATCATCAATATCATCATCATCAGTAAGTATTTAAGAGCTATGCTCTTGTCGGTGGAGTAATCGCCACTCTTCTTTTTGCTGGGCCAGCCATTTGGCTCCCTCGTACGACACGGCAGTAACTCTATCTTTTATTTGGCTGAGATATGTGAGCCTGGGCCTTCCTCTTCTGGGTCTTTTCCCCTCAATCTTGCCCTCCATGATGTTTAAATAAAATTTAATACTAGCAATAAATGTCACGGTTGGATGTCAACTGCAACTGCATTACTGTGGCGGCAGTGATACCATTCTATGGTTTATTGTCAAAACAACATCAATTCATAGCACAAAATACTGGTTCTCTGTGCCGGTTCTATACTTAGTAATAATAGTTCTATATTTCTAACCCCCTTGCTTTATCTACATGATGTAAAGTTCCAATGCTAAAGGGGCCTACAGATTATCAGTTCGCCGGACGATATCAGCCTGTCAGTTAAACGCAAAAGGTGATAGCTCCGAACTGACAGGCTAATATCATCCGGCGAACTGGTAATCTGAGGGCCCCTTAAGATTGTTTTCGGCCCGCTCAAGGAGGGCCTAATTTATCGTCTTTCCAGACCGATTAAACACCGAAATGATTCGCACCATTAACCTTTGTAGGCGGATATTTAATTTTGAATGGGTAAGTATTTGAGGGAAAATAGGTTAAATGTGTAATTTCTCTAATTTTGTCCAGAATACGATGTTTCCCTTTAAATTTTATCATGTGTTTTATAATTTATAAAGAAAATAGTCTGTATACACGGTGGCTAAAAAATAAATGCTTTCCTGTTGCCAGAGAGTAATATTACTGTTAACTTGTCACCGACTTCTCATAACAAAATTATCCGGTAGTTAGCAAAAGTTGCCATTTCTCACCAGCTACTGGCGGTAGCTGAAGGCTATAGCAATCGATTCCAACTAAGAAGCTATCAATATCATAGAATTCATAGATTAAGTATAGTATCATTCTATGTTGGTAGTTGTGCGCCCACGGTTTAATTTTTTCTGTGTTACTTCTTCCATTCATACAAACAAATTTCAAAAAATAGTCGCGAGCAAACGTAGACTATATTTAAGTTGGCTTTTGACCATATAGTTGGTACCTTTTGGACTATAGATTTTACGGCAGGTCTCGTTTAGGTTGCGGTATAAATCCATAGTCTTTAGTCGGGCCACTCTATTTGAGCGACTAAATCACAAACAGTTAAACATAGACCAGATCTACGATTAAATAGTTACATATTCATACTCCGTATGTTCTGCATTCAAGCGAGAATAATGCACTCCACAAAGCGATGTTTAAGACGAAATTATCAAGCGTTTGCTGCAGGCCAGTGGGCTGCAGTTATCTCGAATTATGTCTCATGCCACAAGGAAATGTAGTTTGTGAAATGAGAATACTATAATATAACAGAAAATATTCTTCACAGGAAATTGGATACACATTTTAGAAATAAACGGTGAAATTATAGAAACCGGCAGACAAATTGAATTACTTTTCGAAGCCGTATGAAAATATCTTGGAGTAGGTGCCTATGTTTTATAGAATTTATAGGGTTTGCACACGGGTAAAAGAAATGTCATTAGCTTTGGTTCCTAATTAACACTTAGACTATCTTAGGCTCAAAGGGCGTAAGGGACAAAATGGCGAAAATGAGTTATAATGCACTCAGTTTTTTTCAATAACGAATAGTAGGTATAGACCGGGAGATAGTGACACATTTTACTGGGTCATTTGTACCAGTATGGCGGTTCGTCAGGGGTCTAAGTACGTAATGAAGGAAAGAAAAATGATGGTCATAGCGCTGGTACCGGCGGCCCAATCGCGTGGGCGTTAGTCGAACGTGTCGGATAAAATACGAGTGTCGAACGATTTGTTCCACAAAAATCCTCGTATTTTCCGGTAGTCCATAAAAAAGAAGTAGGCGGTAGCCTAATGCCATACTTCTCCGGTGTGACTTACAGCCCGCCATACTGAGGCGAACACATTAATAAAAAAAAAAACAATTCAACCATTTGTGCCAAGCTAATTTTTGCACAGGTGATCATCGTCGTGCAGCCATTCATGGACATCACCATGCCATACTCTTCGGACGGTTCCAAATGGCCGCCATACCGCCGCAAGGGAGTTTATTTTTTTTTTGCTAAACGATTTGTACCAGTATTGCATTTAAATTTTTGGAAAGTATTTGAGAAAATGTGACCGTTATTATAATTGCCATACTTATAGTAGGGGGAAAAAGTGCTGCCATACTTGAAAAACTTATTTAATCGACACGTTTCAAAAATACGACTATGTATACGTAAAATAATTTTTTACAGCATGGCATCATTATATTCTGTTTGTTTGGATACAATCATACCTAAAAAAAATTATTCCAGATTATAACTACGGGGCTACGACTGTGAAACTTAAGCCAAGACTTAAAACAAAAAAAAAATTGACGATTTGTACCAGTATGGCATTTGGATTTTTGGAAATTATATGATGCAATGTGACCATTATTATATTTGCCATACTTCTAACAGGGGGAAAAAGGGGCACCATACTTGAAATAAAAAAAAAATATTGTACACATTTGCCACCTCCTACAGGTATGTCATTATGAGATTTCCATTTATGATCACACAGAAAGTCTTGAAAAAAAATTTCAAGTTGGTACAAATCGTTTAGCAATAAAAAAAAATTAACTCCCTTGCGGCGGTATGGCGGCCATTTGGAACCATCCGAAAAGTATGGCATGGTGATGTCCATGAATGGCTGCTCGACGATGATCACCTGTGCAAAAATTAGCTTGGCACTAATGATTGAATTGTTTTTTTTTTTAATTAATGTGTTCGCCTCAGTATGGCGGGCTGTAAGTCACACCGGAGAAGTATGGCATTACGCTACCGCCTACTTCTTTTTTATGGACTATCGGAAAATACGAGGATTTTTGTGGAACAAATCGTTCGACACTCGTATTTTATCCGACACGTTCGACTAACGCCCACGCGATTGGGCCGCCGGTACCAGCGCTATGACCATCATTTTTATTTCGTTCATTACGTACTTAGACCCCTGACGAACCGCCATACTGGTACAAATGACCCAGTAAAATGTGTCACTATCTCCCGGTCTAGTATAATCAACGTCGCGATAGCTTTAAAACCCAATGAAAACATTATACTTGAACACAACTTTCCAACGCATTTTAACGACACGTATCTATCATTTTTTTCTAAATGACATGTTGACGTAGCTTCGTGTACCATACGCCCTTTTGGTTCGCTACCTCGCTATCGAGTTTTACGTGCAGGTATTAAGTGATAGCTACACTTTTATAGTTACTTATTATATTCCAAGTTACAAAATAACAAAATTACGTCAAACACATTCAGAAAACTTTAATCAGCAAGAGTGCAGTAAAATATTTTGTAGCTACACTGAAGAGAAATGGCGGGGTGCGCTGTATAAAAATATTTTATGCATGAAGAACGTTCTGGGTTCTAAGTTAGATACGCCGCTATGGAACTAAAGGGATCCTTTACAGTTTTCATCGAAAATATACACATAATTATGGAATAAGTACATAAACTTGCCAGAGCCATTTGAGGGTAGATTTTGTTTAAGTAGGTACTTTTATTATTTCATATACCTAAAGATACAGAATATAGAGGTTCTGTTTATCTATTCTCTGAAAGTCAGTTTTTACCGTCCCCGTTCTTTTGCAATATTAGCCACTTATGTAACTTTGAGCCTTTGAAACTTTGCACTCCCAATTTCGGGTAAAATTTTCACCAGCGGAGAAGCTAAGTATCAATAATCCAATCACTGATAGGTACGAGTATGCTAGTTGGAAGTTCTGTAACGAACATTATGCTGTATTACTAGCTCGACGAGGTAGCATTTAACCTGTGTTGTAATGACTTTAGTTCGCCAGTTTGCGTAGCAATATTGAAATTATCCATAATAGGCTTGCTGCAAGCCTATTATGGATCGCTTTATCCACATTTATCCACGTGATAAAACAACTGTCACTTTTTAACTCTGCGGGATAGAAAGAGACGGACACCGTTTTATCACGCTGTCACGTAGACAAATACGACCATCATATCCGTACTGGTATGGATGGTTTTTGACAAATTGTGATATAACAATTCTTGTGATTCACAAACCCCATTTATATTCTATCGTTTGCATATCAACATAGCTATGTGTAATTTTACTAGCATTATAAATGCTACTCTAGGTACTTACCGCAATATTTGTAAATTTAAATCTGCAACTGAAAGTGCGTTTAGATTATTGTTTACTTTCTGTTTCAAGTAGGTAATTAAAAAAAACTAACTTATCTAGAAAATAAAACTAAATTAAAATTGAAAATTAATACTTAATAAAATTAAAATATCTAATAAATGGGCCCCTTTGGCATGGTGCCGGAGACGCTGGTAGCATTTCCCAGCTGTATTGCGATGCTAATACGTTGCTAAATTTATATTAAATTGCTTTATTTGGAGCAAATTTTTAACGGTAGCTTAAGAGACATTGTAATTTCGTCAAAAAGCCTCAACTAACTTTTTATCGCCCTAACTTCGCAGGGCTGATCTCAAGTGCGTAGATAATTAGACGCCGCCACATCGCTCACCACTTCAGCAACCGCACAAATCATTTGCTCACTAGATGGTGTATGTGAGATAACTTGCGTTTACCACGCATTTATTTTTACTTTTGTTTTTTATGGGTCGTCTTTTAATTTATCGCCACTCGTTTCGAATTTTCTTTTTTCCGCACTTGTTGCGTATATAATTATTACAGTACATATGGTCCTATTTCCCCGCACTAGTGCGTAAAATAGCACTTTTCGTGCGATGTTTCGAATTTTCTCTTTTACGCACTTGTATCGTAAATAACTATTACGATACAAGTGCGGAAAAGAGGAAATTCGACACGAGTGGCGATAAATTAAAACACGACCGAAGGGAGTGTTTTAAATCCACACGAGTTGCAAATTACCTTTTCGCACGTGTATCGTACAACGTTTTACAGTACATATGGCCCTTTAAACTTTTGACATCGCACGAAAAGTGCTATTTTACGCACTAGTGCGGAAAAATAGGACCATATGTACTGTAAATAACTATTTTAGTCACTGAGCAGAGTGAGTAAGCAGTACACGGCGCGCGGCCATCGTGAACGCTACTCTGGCACTATTAGTGCTTGAAAATGAACACCTATGCTTTTCAAAACATGTCGCGCGAGTGACTAAAATACGTGACTTAAACTGTATTTTTAGCTGAGTTATAATGACCCACGACAGTTTAAATTCGACAGTCCAAGTAATTTTTATTGCACACCTAAATACAGAAAACAATAAAATGAATAAGTAATATCTCTACGAGTCAACCATAAACAGGGTAAACAGAGATGCAAAAATAATGCTTATACATATAATGCCCATTCTACAGGAGGTAATCAAGCGCCTAACCGCACCCACTGAATTACCACGTGCATGCTCCTGACAGAGCCTACCCACCCTTTGTTTCCGTAATTGCTACTGTTAAGGTGAATAGCGTTTTTGGCCTTTTGTGTTTTATACCTTTATGGGGAAATGACGCTTAAAATTGGGACACATTTGATACAATTAAAATGAAGAGTGTTATTATTATGACGCGAAGGTGGGGAGGGATTTAGGAGTTTGTTAATGCGAAAACCATGTCAACGTATATTTTTTTTTGTTATATATTTATAACTAATATACAATAAACTTATAAACTTATACTATTTATAACTTACAATAGGTTGTAAGTCACAGAGTGCAGTGGCTCTCTTTTTGAAAATAAATCAAGTACTACATGAAGTTTTGAATGATTCACGGTTAGTTTCGCCAGATTTATATCAACCGGGATATCGACCATGAATGACCGTGATTACGTTTTGTATTATAAAGGTATTCACGGTTCATATCCCGGTCGATACAAGTTTAGTGCAACTACCACATTATAACAGAAACATTACAGTCTTTCTAGTTAATAAATACATCAAATTTAGAGATATAAAATGCCAGTCAATATCTCTTACACAATACCCAGTTGCTAGCACTTTATGTTCTTAAGGCGTCAGAACCCCTAGTTTAAATTTCATTCGATAGTGTAACGAGCGTTCGCGTTTGCCTTATGTCTATTTTTGTATGGGATTATGACAGCGCGCCAAGCGGGACATTTTGGAAACTCTAAATCCCATACATAATGACAACGCAAACGCGTTCGTCACGTCGCTTCGCTCTCTATCACTCTTCCATATTAGTGTGACAGTGTCAGTTGCGTTTCGTTCGCTACGTAGCGTTAGCGATTGGCATGTTGTCTACGGGGTCTGATACCTTTGTTTACGTACCATAAGAGCCTTTTAATTTATAAACTCGTTGACACAACATACTGAAAACCGTAACCATAAAAACAAAAAAACGGAATTTTTCCACGCAAAGACCGGATCGTAAATATAAGTTCCATTCGTCTTAACGAGGAATAAAATTTGAACTTTTACAACATTCATCAAGACGTCACGGGCAAGGCTTTGAATAATAAAACCTCGACCAACTCTGTGAGGAAAGTTGGCGTTAAAAAATTCTCCACTGAATATTATCTTCGTTTAAGAAACGTTAATTATAAATCTAATTGGATAAACGATGCGGTCTTTCGGACTATTTTATAAGTCTTTTTTTACATTGCAGTGTATAAAAAGTTTCAACTAGGTATATCATGCATGTTTAACAGGTAAATCTTTCATTTTCTTTCGTGACTAAGCATACTATTTTAACCAAACTACTTAGCTCATAAAAGATATTCTTAAAAAACTGATGACAAAGTAGTATTTATTTTTATCCACAAGAACCTCAAAGTAAGTTGATGTAAACTTTGAAGGGCTACCTCATGTTGGCCATGTTGTGAACAAATACAGTACATACAGTACATTCGGGGCCTATACGGGCCAAATTGTGAATGATCCATATTCAATAGCGTTCATTTGGATTTCATTTGTAATGTTTTATAGTTCGTATTTTCCTCAGGTTGGTGTTGACGAAGACTGAGTAGGTTTTATTTTGTTTTTTATACCTTTTTTTGTTAATATTTGTCACTTTACTATATTGGTTTATATTTTGTTTTAGTTGTTGAAGCTGTCAGTTTTCGTTTGCTCTTCTCATCAGCTATCTTATATTTAATGTCCACAATTCCCGGACAGGTGTGGTTATATTAATTTTACAAGCTTTTTTTAATTCAACAATTTCTGTCATTTAATTCCAGCGAAATGGCGTGACAAAGTCATTCCCGGACTCAAAGAGATCGTGTTTTAAACATCTCATTTCCGCTACTGAAAGAATAAAAACCTATTTTTACAACATTAATCATGTCGTTACTTTTTTATGAATAATGAAACTTCAAGCGACGAACAAGGTTCTAAGGTCCTTAAATGTAGCAAATAAGATGTCATATTTTGTGGACAATTAATGTAAAAATCTCTCTGTGGTGGGAAAGAGGGTAGGCCTTTGCCCAGCAGTGGGACACACTAATAAGCTAAGAAAAAAAATGTAAAAATGACAACATTGTAGCTTAAATATAATTCAGCCAATTATAGCCTGATTTTTTTAGGCATCAGAATCAGAAAATGATTTTTTATTTATTTATTTATTTTTCACTTACTGCAAAAAATACGAAAAAAAATTAAAAATTTACATGTATGTATGTGTATGTTCTTGAGGTCATGTAAATATTTATACATTTTTCACTTTTCCACACAAAATTGGGTTCTTAATGGCACCTCTAGACCCTAATGGGTAAAAACAGAATAATTTGCAAATTTGGGAGATATCTTATAAGATCAGGGCTATGTTTTCAATGTCTGACTGAACTGAAATTTATTACACTTTTTGGTTTGGTTGTTGGTTGACAATAATCTTGACCATGGGGACTCTTTAATAAAGCAAAGTAGTTACTCACATTAAGTTTGCGCTCCTTGCAATAAATTTTAATCATCAAATCACCTACAATAATGTTGGGAAGTTTTATAAATAAGGGGATCACTAAATATTAGTGAATATATTAGTGATCCCCTTATTTATATAACTTTACGGGACTGATTTAGTTAAATTATATTTTATCCCTTTCCTACAAATACTATTGTCAAAATGACAGGCGAAGACAAACGCTTTATAGCTAATTCAGGCCATGCAACGCGTTTATGAATAATGCAATTATTACAGGTAGAGGTAGAGGCGTGTAAAATAAAAAACCGGGCAAGTACGAGTCGGACTCGCGCACGAAGGGTTCCGTACCATAATGCAAAAAAAACGGTCACCCATCCAAGTACTGACCACTCCCGACGTTGCTTAACTTTGGTCAAAAAGCACGTTTGTTGTATGGGAGCCCCATTTAAATCTTTATTTTATTCTGTTTTTAGTATTTGTTGTTATAGCGGCAACAGAAATACATCATCTGTGAAAATTTCAACTGTCTAGCTATCACGGTTCGTGAGATACAGCCTGGTGACAGACGGACGGACGGACGGACGGACGGACGGACGGACGGATGGACGGACGGACGGACGGACGGACAGCGAAGTCTTAGTAATAGGGTCCCGTTTTACCCTTTGGGTACGGAACTCTAAAAATAATGTAACTAAAAAGTATAATCAAGATAAAAAGCATCACATTGTCAGCTACAATAAATTCGATTTAAAAAAAAACAGTCCAAAACAACAACATATTATTATTTCCGTATCGTTACCAAAGTAGAAGCCAAAACAATAAATTACATTCAAAATTTGCCTTCAATATATTTTCAGTGAACCAGGTTCAATAGACGAGAAATTGAAACGACGAAGAAAATATCCCCTTGGATTAAGAATAAAGATTTAAAAAAGAAAGAGGGCGAGAAAGGGTCGGGATAAGCTGTGAATTGCTGACAGCACGTCTATATTTAGTGGTCGAGGAATATGCTAGCAATTATCGGCTCGGTCGAATAGGGAGGGGCGGTTTTGCGACGATCTTTTGTCGGTATCGATGTTTTATATTTATTGTTTTTAATTCAATCAAGGTTTTACGTATCTTTGTGAATCTTTGGCAGATCCACATCAGTCTTTGCTTGGTGTTGTTAATTATAAAATAATTATTTTTTTCTAATTAAGTCATATGTACAGGAAGTTAACGTCACACTTAAGGTTTAAAAAGAAGACATAATTGTGAAGATTCAACCAGAGTAAAACTGATAAGTTTCTAACGTCTGATTTTTGTTCTGGTGGTAATGTTATGACTTTAAAATGTAACTTACCATAACCGGACTCTTAGCATTCTTAGAAATTGTTAAGCGACGACGTAGGTACTGGTGTACCTAGTGGTATAAATATCTAATTTTGAACCATCCCACCCTCCCCAAATAACCTTTGTGTAAGTATTTAGAAGGCAAAAATCAAATAAATCAGCAATATTTAGTATTATCGTACATTTGTATTTTATAGTCAGTTTATGCCGAGAGACACAAAGATAAGATAAAATATCGGACTATTATGTAAAAATATCGATAACAACAAATATAAATTTGGAACTGACACATCACTAAATCGATAACGCTTCCAGCGTCGGGTTGGAATAGTGTTGTTCTGGGCCCAGTTTAAACATATTAACAATTGTCGACGCACCATTCCACTCACGGATTGGAACTAAAACATTAATTGAATTTTCTCACTTCAATTGAGCCGCTTCGTTATTTTTGCGAGTGGACATGATAGGTTTATTTTCGTAGCTTCTCGTGGGGATTTTCATTCCCGTTGAAAAATTCAACGTTTGTTAAAATGATCGGTAACTTTTCTGAAATGTTTTTAATCGAGTTAATAATTCGGAGTTGGGGATTCTTAATTCGTTCGGATCTTTGTTGTTTTATGCTTGATCTCCAATTTCACTGAGAGTGGCTAGATTGGTTCGGAAAATTCTTTATTGTTTGGAACAACAGAGGTAGGTACCTAGTACTTCACTGTTAGTACTATTGCCATCAGGTCAAAATTTTATGAAGGCTGGAGATGCATATTACCACTTCAAAAATTGTACCCCTTCAACGGTGATCTCCTTTACTAAAATCGAAAATTCCGATATCCCCGCACACAAACATGATAAGTTTCTAAAGTTTTTTCAATATGGAAATTTCGCAAGTTTGGAAAAAAATTGTTGGCTCCTCAGTAACTATCCTGACACAATTCAATTTGAAAAAAGAATTGCCACTGATGAAGACACAGTGTAACGTTAGTAAAAGAATAGAGTACTACCTGACGTATCGGGAACGAAATAAATCTCGGTAACGGGTGGACTCGAAGTATTCTGTGCCAGTGCTTGAAGATAAAGGAAATACTTTACGGTGGTGTTATTTGAAGAATCGGTGCTATGCTTTTGAAATGCTTAAGCATTATAGACCTCCCGTCTTCCAGGAAGTTAACTAAGGTCACCAAAGGAGGCCCGTCGTTTTTTTTTATTTTTTTTTCTTATGTGTTCAATATGATCTTGCAATTTTGTTTATATTAGGTACTAGCGGACGCGGAAGAAAAATTTGAACCCATTCACAGTAATAAAAGTATGAAATTTTGAAAGTAGGCAAACTTTCCGGTCCTTGTTTGCTCGCAGGTCTGGTACCTTAGTTGATCTGAGTCTGACATCGCGTTTGCATTTTGACAATATATAATATTAATGCGTACAAGCGATGTAAAAATAAAATCTTAAGAAGATTAAACATAACAAAACGGGATTTGTATTAATTTTGCTATGTAATGCGCTGATTTGAGTATATTGGAGCGGATTGCATGGATAACGCCCAAATTTGACAAACCTAGAAATTAACGATTTGTGACATTTAAATATTAAATATTATTTTATTTTGTTATTTTGTCATGATTAATTCAAGTAATCTTCGACTTCTTTGTCTTGAAAAACTTTTTCACTCAGGCCATCTCAGGCTCAAAACCACTTCAAAACGAACAAGTTAACCCCCCATTCATCAAAATTGACACATAAAGGATAACTAGACCGGGCCGTGCCCGGGCCAAGGCGTCCGACATGTCATGTGTTATGACAGCTGATCGGTGATCACACGTGGTGCTTTCCATAGAAAACGAAGCGCTGGAAGCTCCGGCCCAGCCCCGGCACGGTCTAGCATGAGTCATCCTTTAGTTTAGAAGTTGTGGTAGAACACACGACACAAATATACACAAGTACGTAGACTACTAAAATTATGACCCTTCTCTTAGATTATTAGTCAGTCTCTCAGATTAATTAGTCAGATAAAATAATCGCACGCAAAAAAAAGCGCTGGTGGCCTAGCGGTAAGAGCGTGCGACTTGCAATCCGGAGGTCACGGGTTCAAACCCGGTTCGTACCAATGAGTTTTTCGTAACTTATGTATGAAATATCATTTGATATTTACCAGTAGCTTTTCGGTGAAGGAAAACATTGTAAGGAAACTCGAGTAACCCCAATAAGGCCTAGGTTCCCCTCTGGGTTGGAAGGTCAAATGGCAGTCGCTTTCGTAAAAACTAGTGCCTACGTAAATTCTTGGGATTAGTTGTCAAGCGGACCCTAGGCTCCGATGAGCCGTGGCAAAATGCCGGGATAACGCGAGAAAGAAGAGAAGAAAATAATCGCATGCTTATCTTTTCAGCTACCGAAACTTTAAATTACCTAAACCACCCTTAAATCATTTCTTTTACAAGACGAACACGGAATCCGACAGCCACAGAAAGCGCAAGATAAAGAAGATTCCCCAGAACCAAATAAAACTTCTTTCACAATCACTTCCACTCACTCGCACTCACTCGATCACCTCGGATTCCGACAAGCTCGGCTGAGGTTGGCTGAATGATGCGAGAGTCGAGGTCTAGGGGAACCAGTGTAGCGTGACCTTGAGATTTGTAAAAAGGATGATGTTGGGTTTCGGGTTACAAGGAAAGAATGAGAAGGGAGCAAATTGATTTTTCCAGTTGCCTGTGGGTCCCTGGTGCAGATTGGTAACTTTGTCATTACTTCTCCAAAATATTTGCCGATTGATTTCTTAATCCAGCTCAGCAACTCCGTATTGTTATTTGCGCAGCTTAAAACAATTTGAAAGTATGTATACAGTTTGAAAGTGTTCTAAAATACGATTTACATCGACCATGCCGTCCAAATGGCAGCCATTGCTTTGCAACAGACGGACTAGCTTTCAGAATGGCTGATAACCATTTTTACATCCTTCCATATTCCACATGTATTACCTAAGTAAGATTACTTTTCACATTTAAGCGTAGATATTTTATAGGGGCACGCTGTTTAAAAATTAAGTAATTCTTTAACACCGTGATACCATAAAGACACCTGATAAAATCACTCTTCTTTGGTATAAATTCTTCATCTTCTTCTTTGTCGTCATACTCTTGTCAGAGTAGTCGTAGTCGTCATATCAGAACCGGTGGCAAGCTTCAAGCATCGCCGTTCTTCCCGTACTGTAGCCCTTTTTGTACATTCGTGGAGTGGTCTATTGAGTGCAACAACTTTAAATTCCTATTTTACCAGTACTCGGTAATCTATAGGAACGACACACGAGGTTTTAGTCGCCAAATGGCTCCAGGAATTGCACTCGAGAGCTCCCCGGACACTGCTTTTACGTGATTCGTCTTGTGGATTGGCCGAATAAGTGGTGTTACGTGTGTACAGCGAAATACGTAATACGGGGAATACCGTTAGGAGTGAATGGCTAGAGAAATGTGCTGAGATTTCGTGATTAAAATGTACAACTAGTTTTCGATTGATTATATTAGGGTCTCTATTGTTTCCCAAATAGTTTTAAGTCATAATATATTGTTTGTCCGAATTTTCGTTAGTCATAATTGGTTTTTCTCGGAAACGCGTAACTTTTCAGGATTGCCATAAAACAAACCTAACCTAACCTAACCTATCTATAGAATAACCTTACGAAAATCCTGAAAAGTTAACGGTTTCAGTTTTATGACTAACGATAATATGACAAACAATACATTATGACTTAAAACTTTATGGGAAACAAAGGGACCCCATGATATTAATGTACAAACTCATTCAATTAAGGTAGGAATCCGAGAGCTCGTTATGAATTGTAATTTAACAATTTGTAACAGTTTTGAACTGGTTTTGATATGACCTTGACGATTGTCTTGGCGATTGGCGCCAGAAATGCGACGTTCACTTCATTCCGCCAAAGAATAGCATGTAGCCACTGTAATATTACTGCCATCTTCAGACAGATTATAGCAGTTAGAGCGCCATTTTACGAGTACTTTGATATTATTCTTTCACTGATATTTATACGTTAACTTGTTAAATATTAATATAATATTAACGCCATCTACTCGACTTTAGGCCAAAGGTATGGTGCAATCTTTTTGAGCGAATGCGCTATTGGGAACGTGCGAAGTCGGTGGCGCTGATCGTCATAAACACAGGTAACCTTATGGAATGTCCGACATTAGTACTAGCGGCAGCCACTTGAACTAATTTTACTCCATAAGATCTAACGTAGAAATTCCGACAAAATGAGGGCAGCACCAGTCGTGCACATAGCGAATAACCTTCAGGCTTCAGCCTATTACTCTCGAGTGATTCTTGAGGTAGGTTTAAGTGTATAATTTGTCAACCCGTGCGAAACCGGGGCAGGTCGCTAGATTTCTAATAAAATCAAGAAGAATAAGGTTGTTTTTGACAATCTGGCCACATTTTATTCCCCGCTAATGCAGACGTCACACGTTGCGGGCACTTTGCATATTCATAAAACGCCGCATGCTTAAATTCACTTTTGCGTCCGGGATGTGTAATTACTGCCGGGGTTCGGATAGTGAGCCGAGTAAAGTTTAATGAGATTCTGTGAAAGGGAATAATAAAACAGAAATAATTCTGGGTAGATGGTCGAAAGCATAAAATGATAAGTCCTGTGGCCTTACCAAGATGTCCTTATTGCGATTCTGTTTAGGACCTAAACTGAATTGCTAAGGGATGGAATTATGCGACTTATAGCTCCCTCTTGTAGCAATTCAGCTTAGATCATAACCGAAATGCGATAAGGACAATATCATGGTAAGGCCCCTGATCACTGATCAGTCTATGTGAATTTTGACACTGGACATCACGGGGGTGTAGGAATTCCATTCGGTGCGTGGTATAACGTGACCATTATATTATTATACTTACTTCATCGAATTTAAACTGTTTTGAGTATTATTAACACAAAGCTAATAATAATACGGTTTAAGGCTTAGCACGCACTGCGGTTTTTTTCTTGCGGTTGCGGTCTGGCCGAAAACGCCGAACCGCGCAGGAACTCGCACTGCGGTTGCGTTTCCGCGGTTTTCACGTTCAGTATGACAATGGACTTCCTCAGAGCAGTATGTGTTGTGGCCTTAGTTTTAAGAAATAAAAAAAATAGAAAACGTCTTCGCCAACATAAGTACTGGGTGCATCCTCTAACAGATCAAAGATATTTGAAGGGATATTTTATTGTGTTTGTTGTCTACCGGCAACGCTTCAATTTCGACCGGCAACGAACTTTCGGACTCCGACGACATAATGCAGCGCACAACACATACCTCACTGCTCCGCTCTCTGAGCCGAACTGACGAAAAAACCGCTTTTTACGAACCGCAGTGGGGGCGCTGCCGTACATGAAGTATGGGATACATAAAAACGCGCGGTTGCAAACCGCGAATCAAAATGTAGCAAGTTGCGTTTTTAAAATCAGTCACTGAAATAAATCGCAAGTGCGTGCGCTTATAAAGAATGCCGTACGTTACATTTTTTGCGGTAGCGGAACCGCTTTTTAAAAACCGCAGTGCGTGCTAAGCCTAACTCACGTATTTTCAGTCGCTCAAGTAATTAAAAGAAATATTTTTTTATTTAGACGCTCCTCATAACAAACATTAGAAACTATATTGACGTATTTATCAATGTCGTTTGATCCTTGTAAACAGTTAACTATTTATACACGTTATTTCATATTTTGTCTAAATATGTACTAGTGCCTAGTGTTGTGCTAAACCGGGAAAATTTTTCAGGCGGTAATATTTCTAGGAAAGTTATTTTTCGTATATTATAATATAACATAACGTTATTCGGCTAACATATTATATAGGTAGATTGGGTAGTGAAAATAAAGTCCCATTTTTTCTAGGAACTATTCCCTGGCTGGTTTTCTCTAAAGATTAAAAATTAAATTATATCGATATCAGTTTTATCTGTATTGGGACACATCAGTTATTTGACAGTAACTACTCGTTCTTATCAACAATCAAATTTGATTTTAAATAATAATATTAAATTAAGACCAAACAAACATATGTAACATATTATTTCACCTTATGGGAATTTTCCCTTGATAACAAAAACATTCCTAAAATAATTCCTGAGAAATATTTCCTTATCACCGCACTACTAGGTAACGGCAAAGAGAAAAAAATACATAGAGTGCTCACTCCATACATTACTCCAGTTTTAGTATCAAAACGACTAATATGTAATTATTTTCGTACTTCGTAGTCGACATCTATTTATTTATTTATTTTATTTATTTATTTATTTAAACTTTATTGCACGATAACAAAATGTACAAATGGCGGACTTAATGCCTTAAGGCATTCTCTACCAGTCAACCATTGGGTCAATCAGAAAACTTGTACTTAGTGCAGGATTGTAGACAACGAGAAGAATTATGAATCACAAATCAGGTTATTCTAAACAATATTCTAATTATAAACTACACATATAAAGATAATAGCAATAGACACCTATATATATATACAAACATGCATACATACATACATACATATATAAAGAAATATGTTATATTCTGTTATGTACCCAAGAATATAAGTAAAATGCGGCAATTTACATCTAGCATCGACAATAGATTTCCTACGGCCGAAAAGTCTAATGCTCAACAATGTAATTAAATATGTAATTTTCAGATAATATTATAACCGGAACTGGATCCTCTATTTTCACTCCTGCTTTTAATATTATTTGTAAATTGTCGTTCAATACAATTTTCGTAAATCGCGACACTAAAGAATTTTAGTATATAGCGGTAATTAATTCCGCTACTCGATGCTAGATGTCGACTGAGAAAATAATAGTCGTTTTGGCATCAAAACTGATGTATGGAGTGAGCACTCTATTCTTACTATATATCTCTATGGTAACGACTAACAAAGAGTGACGTTTACACCGCGCGGCATTACGCTCTCATGCGATGTAGGTTAAAAGGCAGCATTAAGGTGCTGTATACTGTTATTAATGTGCTAATGTATGTTTTGCTTCAGTTTCCCAGCTTTCTTACAACTCCTTGGTGCTTTTAGAGCGTTCCTTATGCAAGAATAAGCTTCTATATGCTTCTTAGAAGACGTGGATGCGAGTCCTTGCCCTAGTACAAATTTTGACCTTATACTCGCTAGTATTGTAACAATTATTTGGTTAGGTTAGGTTAGTTATTTATACATAAGGTAAAATTGATTTTATCTTCACCTCGGAAAAACAATGTCCGGTAATTAATAAAAAACCCAATATAGACCAAACCAAACGAACTGAAGTAGGTAATTGAAAAATCTATAATAAAATTAATAAACGAGGGACGAGTCAAGAACGCTTGCAATATCGGCGAAGAAGCCAGACAGTAAGGTTTCTTTATCAGTTTGTGTCAAGTTTTTGATTTTCTTTACGTTTCATGACATACATGTTTTTCGGACACTTTATTCGCACACAATTATAGATAGATATTATACCGTAGAGAAGACACGATTAAAAAATTGCCGTGTAAACATGAAACAATGCCATTTTTACATTTTCTAATTCTTAAAGAGGGGTATCTATCTGATCTACCTATCATCCTGTGTATACAAGTCCAATCCTGTGTGTATATGTTTTCATTCATTCATCGTTCGTTCATCTCACCTCTCAAAATTATGAGACTTCTATATTTTACTCGGATATCGTATTGAGTCGATTCCTTCATGCGTACTCGGAGACCATCTCAAGTGTTCTCGTCCACACATTCCACATCGTTGAGCCAAAATGGCCGCCATGTATGGAATTATGCGGAAGAGAATTTCTCCAATTATTTTTAGGTCCTACGAATGTAAATTAGACTTTAAGGAACATGAGTTAAGGCAGTTTTTGTATTTAATGGCAGCTGCCATTCATTTAGCTGAATTGATGAAAATAATAGGAAAATGTTATAAAAATAACGAAAAAATTCAGCATAGTTTTTCCGATTTACGCATTTCTGAAATAACGACTGGAGTACTTAATTAATAGAATCAGGTGTTAATTGGGGTAAATACAACATCCGCGTAATATGGTAACGTTCTAATCAATATTTTAAAAATGAATGTTCCTTTATTGCAAAATATTTTTAATGCTTATTAGAATTCTGTTCGTACGTACTACAATTTTAGCTGAGCTATTTATTTTCAGACTCTCACAAAGTTTGTATGAAATCCGAGAATTCATTATCATTATAAAATACCTGGCGCACATAGCTTTCATAGTCAAAATTGTTTTTACGACAACGAATTTAATTTAACTTTGCCCTATTTTTAACCGACTTCCAAATCCCAAAGGAGGAGGTTATCAATTCGGTTGTATGTTTTTTTTTATTTTTATTTTTTTTATTTTTTTTATTTTTTATGTTTGTTACTCCATATCTCCGTCATTACTGGACCGATTTTGAAAATTATTTTTTTGATTGAATGTATATGCATACAGATTGGTCCCGTTTCTGTCAAAACCCAGTTCTGATGATGGGTTCCATGAGGAATCCAAAAGGAAAGGAAAGGTTTTCCGAACGGTCCCCGAGCTGTCAGGCTGACTTGAGACCAGCTGATTTCAAATATTGAAAATTAATTATATTTTTAGTTTAAAATTAGAGTTATGGTGAACTTTAATAGATTTAAGTAGTAAAGAAACATCAGTTATATAATTTATGTGCAATTGACAACGATACATCGAGTATTTACTGTACTTTGGGGCGGAACTACCTAGCTGTCAACGAGTGATCGCCGTTGGATTTTCGTGTTTGAAACCGGGAGAGTATTTTGTTCTATCTTACTGTTACCACACTGTTATTATTATATTATACCATATATTACTTAGTATTACATTTGTACAAAGCTCATTGTACAGCCGTGAGCAACGTCAAACCACAAATACATTGGCTCAGTGCAGTTTCTCTTTGCTTGACGAACTAGTGGAAGTAAAAGTTGAGACAAGGCACATTCGCCACAGACACAGCCCACTACTGACACACTGCATACATCGTTCATAGTTCATATGTTCTAGCTTTCATCTCTCTTGTCCTGGCAAAATTCCACTCTCAATTTTATTGAGATAAGTACTCATCCTTTATTATTTACACCTTTCAGAACTCGTGACAAGTGACAATGACCACCAAAAGCGCTGCCAACACTCGCAAGGCAACTGCGCGCCAACTAGAGATGCAACTTAAGACTACTACACAAGATCTACAGGAGTCGAGGGCCTTGTCCAAGCAGTTGTTGCAGGATAGGGAGGAGAGCGAACTACAGTTCAAGAAATTGGTCGACACAAACTCAGATTTAAGACGGGACCTGGCAGACAATGATGTGCAGTTGACTGATGCCCGTGGTGAAGTGGACCGTTTGCAAGAGGCAGTAGACTCATTCAATCAGTGCGCTTCTACGCATGAAGTGGCCTTAACCCGCATCACACATTTGGAAGAGGAACTGGGTGCGGCTAATGATGAACTTAATTTGTTTAGGAGAGAGCGGGAGCACTATGATGCTTCGGAACTACAAAATGTGTACCAAGAGTTGGCAAGCGGTGAAACTCAAATTAGTAAGGACTCTAGATATTTAGTATATTTTAATAGTAGCAATAAGTTAAAAAAGTATATCAAGATTAATAGGTATATTAGGAGAACCCAGAAGCTTATCAAAGGCCAGGCATGCATTAAAAAATATAGTAAATTAAAACATGCATTATCGGTTATGAAAAATAGGGTTCAAAATTGTCATTTGGAGCTTGAAACCAAGGAATCAAATTTCCAGAAGTTACATGCCGATATAAATAGGTTAAAAGATGAGCTTCTGGTAATAACCACCATGTATGAAACCACCAAAAAACAAGTTGAGGAGCACATCAAGGCTTTTAATAAATTGCTGCAAGAAAATCAAAATTTAGAGGAGCGATGCAAGTCTGAAATATTTGTAATTGTGGCCAAATGCCACCAGCAAAAGTTGTTGAAGCCGATGTGGCCCTCAACACTTCTAGGCCAGCTGTACCAGTAGTCACACAGCCCCCTAGAGCAGTCAGTAAGACTGTTGTTTTTTCAGATCAGATTGGGCTAGGAATGGGCCCATTATTAAGCTACAGATTAGAGCAGAAAGTCTCAAATTACTGTTATCAAAACATTACTTTGTCTCACTTGTGTGACCTTATTTCAAAGGGATGTTATGATAGCAGTACTACACTTGTAATTTTATTAGGAAATAGCCTTAATGTAGATAAGCCTAGCATAGATAAGTTGATGTCCACTTTAAGTATTATTGAAAAATCTGGTGTGGGGAAAATCATTTTATGTGCACTGCCTTATGCAGAGAATATGTCTTATGACTATAATAGTAAAGTAGCACACTACAATTCTTTGATGTACCATGCCATATCTGTCAATAAAAAGTACCATTTCTTTGACTTAAATAAATTCATTGAGCGCTTCATGCTAGCTCCAAGGAAGGTATTTCTGCCAAAGAAATATTTTGTATACCTAGTGGATTTATTGGCCTATAATATTGAGCCAAATAGATTTAGTAGTGTTATAGCTAATTCTCAGTCAGCTGACAAAGTCAAGGACCCCATGCCAAATTTAAACTAGATTGTAAGACAGCGGAAAAACGCCTGAGTATGAATATTATTCACCAGAATATTCAGGGTTTTTCCAGCAAAGAATTAGAAATAGGTTTATTTTTAGATAATAATAATGTTGAAGTTATGTGTATCACTGAACATTGGCTGAAAGATGGGCAGTTTTTATTTGATTTTGTTAACTTTAAATTAGTCAGTTTTTTTGCTAGACAGTCTGCTGTTCATGGTGGTTCCCTGATAATTGTTAAAAATTGCATGAAATCTAAAGAGCGTAAAGATATTGTAAATTATTCCATAGAAAGAATTATCGAAATTTCCTGTGTAGAATTAGAAAAATATATTATTGTATGTGTTTACAGACCACCATCAGCTGACTTCAGCACATTTGAAACTACAATGGAAAGTGTGCTGAAATTAGTATGTAAGGGCCAAAAACATGTTATAGTCTGTGGAGATTTTAATGTTAACTTGCTCGAGTCCTCTAGTAACACTGTTAAAATGCTGTGTTTGTTTAAATCATTCAATTTATTTAACTTGTTTCTTGAACCTACTCGGGTAGGGGTAACTAGTGCAACATGTCTGGATAATATATTTTGTAATTGTGAATGTATAGATAAGCAAATATTTAACTGTTTTTATTCTGATCATAGCGGTCAAAGGGCTGTTTTCTTAAGCGATATTCGTGATACTCCACAAACAATAACATATAGACCCATTACTAGTAGTCGCTTGGAATTATTCAAAAATGAAATTCAAAAAAGTCTTTGTAGGTTACCATTTTCACATTACAACTGTAATAGTCAAAGTCAAAGTCAAAGTCAAAAATACTTTATTCATGTAGGCCTAGTAACAAGCACTTATGAACGTTTTACATAATAATATATTATCTTAAGCTAATTATCAGAGCAATTTATTGAAGTTAATATTATTCCATAGTAATATTGGATTATTATACAGATCAAATTTAATACTAAGAATTTCACAAAAAGATCGTCAAACATAAAAAAAAATTGTATAAAAAATACTAGTCTAGAATGTTTCTAGAATAAAATCTAAATGTCAATAACAAATGTCAATAAAACTTAACAAAGAAGTACATACATTGAATTATCTATTTCGAGTCACCATTAATCCCACGTTGTTTTATCACTCATGTAGTCTTGTGTGGTATAATAAGCTTTAGAAATAAGTTTACGCTTTACATAATTTTTAAATTTATTAATTGATAATTCAGTAATATGGTTTGGAAGTTTATTATAAAATCTTACACAATTACCCATGAATGATTTTTTAATTTTATGGAGCCGTGTGAAGGGCACTGCGAGCTTATGTTTATTTCTAGTATTAATATTATGAATGTCACAATTTTTCCTAAAATTAACAATATTTTTATGTACATACAGAATATTCTCATAAATATATTGACAGTGCACTGTCATTATGTCAATTTCCTTGAATTTATCTCTAAGTGAGTCTCTATGGTTCAATTTATATATTGCTCGAATAGCCCGCTTCTGCAGAACAAAAATGGTATTTATCTCTGAAGCACCGCCCCACAGTAAAATACCATATGCCATAATGCTATGGAAGTAACTAAAATATACTAATCGAGCTGTTTTCACATCAGTTAACTGACGGATTTTGCTCACTGCAAAAGCTGCAGAACTCAGTCTACTCGAAAGAGTAGCAATATGGGGACCCCACTGAAGTTTAGAATCTAAAGTTATACCAAGAAAAACTGTACTATCAACTAATTCCAATTCCGCATCCTTCACAATGACACTTGTTTGCACATGCCTTACGTTACTACTAGTGACAAACTGAATACATTTAGTCTTTTTCTCATTTAACAATAAATTATTAACATTGAACCAATTTACTACCTTTGAAATAGCATCGTTTACATCATTGTACGCTTGTTGCTGTCGTTTGACTTTGAAAATAAGTGAGGTGTCGTCTGCAAACAATACTATGTCATGGTGGGTCTTTACAAGGAATGGCAAGTCATTTATGTAGATAAGGAACAGGAAAGGCCCCAATATTGACCCCTGTGGTACACCCATAGAGACCAATGACCCCGGTGATCGCTGTCCACTCACATCGACCCTTTGTATTCTACCATTTAAGTAGGACTTAAGTAATTCAGTGCCGATCCTCCCTCCATCTCCATAATAGTGTAGTTTCCTGATCAATGTTTCATGACAAACGCAGTCGAACGCCTTAGATAAATCACAGAAGACACCTAAAGCATCTCGTGACTCCTCCCAGGCATCGAAAATATGCTTAATTAGCTCAACACCAGCATCCCGTGTGAAACCAAACTGCTTATTATGCATTAAATTATTGCCGTTAAAATGTCGTACTAATTGTGAAAGAACTAATTTTTCAAAAATCTTGCTGAATGTTGGTAGCACAGATATCGGTCTAAAGTTAGTGGGGTCAGAGCTGCTACCAGATTTAAACAAAGGAGTTATTTTACTATGTTTCATTAAATCAGGAAACTCGCCGCAATCGACACTGTTGTTAAATATAACTACCAAGTCAGGCGCTACAATTTCTACTAAGGATTTGACAGCATGGACAGAGACTCCCCAGAGGTCATTCGTTTTTTTGACATTAATTGATTTAAACGCCTTTATTACATCTGAGGTACAAACATGTTCAAAATGAAGGTCTCTACAACACTCTGGAGCGTTATCTTTTAATAATGTAACAGCAGATGAGGGTGATGAATTTAAATCCTTAGTTGTGGATACTGGTACCTCGGTGAAAAATTTTTCAAATTCAGTAGCTACTTCTAAATTGGAATCTATAATTTTGTTATCAATATTTAGTTTCAGTTCTTTCATTGTGTGTTTCGAGCGACCAGTCTCCACATTAATAACTTTCCAAGTTGCTTTAATAATGTCCGGACTATTTTTAATTTTCTGACTTAGATAATTCCGCTTAGCTATATGACAATCTATTTTAAACTTCTTCGAATATTCCTTGACATGTTCTTTAAATTCATCACTCGTATTAAACCGCCTTTCCTCATACAAAGCATACAGTTCACGTCTCCGTTGATGTAAGTCCGCAGTAGCCCACTCACTAAAAACAGATGCACCACTAACTACGACCGATTTTGAAGTAAATATCGCGTTATAATGTTCCATAAAAGTGTGAAAGAATGAATTATACATACTATTAGGACTCATATCGGAAGACAAAAAGGGTAGCGCCTGAACTAGACTTTGCTTCATTCTTTCCACGCGGTCCGAGGTTACTGGTACAAAAGTAATTTGTTTTCTCAATGTATTTTTCCTTAAGGCCTCAAATACCATTAATTGGCCTAAGTGGTCTGATTCTAAATTGCTGATAACTTTTTTAGTAATAGGAAAAATATCACTGAAAATATTATCTATACAGGTGGCACTAGTAGCAGTCACTCTAGTAGGCTCCATAAACATGTGGTTGAGATTAAACGATTTGAAAAGATTCAACAATCTACAAGACATTGTTGAATGTTCCAAAATATTTATATTAAAGTCGCCGCATATAAGTAATTTCTTACTAGAAGGTGATAGTTTAAGTAGGACAGATTCCATTGTTCTTTCAAATATTTCAAAATTACTTAATGGCGGCCTATACACACAGACAACAATAAATTGCTCCAATTCTACTGCACTTAGTTCTATAGTCCGTTCAACAGACATGGATACAATGTCCTTACGTTCCTTAGATTTTAACTGACTATTTAAAATAATTAATGACCCACCATGTATGGAACTAAGTCTGGTGAACGAACTTCCCACCTGGTGATTATTAAATTGAGGCATTAATTCATTATTATTTAACCAGTGTTCAGTAACGCATAAAATATCAATATTGAAATCATTCAAAAAAAGTTCAATCTGTAAATCTTTTCCTCTAATACATTGAATATTTTGATGCACCAGGTGGATATACTTTCCATTTTTGCAGTATTTTTCATTATATTTATTTAATTCTAAATTGCCAGAGACAGAATCCTTTGTCTTAACAGCTAGTTTAAATCAATTAAATCATTGGTTATGACTGGAACCAATTCCAAGTTCATGCTAGGCTGCTCAATAGGAGCAGAATTATCTGCCAAATTCTTGGCAGAAATGTCAAGTAAATAGGATAGCGATAAAGCTATTTGTCTTTTGTAATAATTTGAAAGGCAACACTTGCCTTTACTCAAAAACACCATAGGCATATGGTATTTACTAACAAATTTGTTAATGTCAATTATGCTAAACTTACTACTATATGTACAGAGATATATTTAACTTATGTCTAGTGTTGTTTTCTGCCTCTGACATTTGCTCACAATAGGGGAACGTGAAAAAAATAATTTCATGCACTGCAAGTGAGTTTAACTGTTCAAAGTATTTAACTAAATTATTTTTGTTCACATTACCCCTATTCCCCATAAGAATAAGCAGTGTTGTCTTAGAATTAATATTACTGTCATTTAAAATTTGTTTTATGATATTTTCAAAGCTACTGTGAGGCAGGCAATTGCTGATTGTACTAAGTCCCTTTAGGTAAAAGTTTAAAAATGAGCTCATATTGCTTCCAATTTCATCAGAATACATAATAACATTAGGTTTAGGTGTGCTTTGTTGTGTAGTGTGGAAGGAGCTATTATCATTTACATGCTGTTGTGGTAAACCGTCACACAGGCTTAGGTCGAGTAAACTGGTCGACAAATGTTCAGTCACTTGCTTACAAGCACATGACTGGGCATTGGTCAGTGACTCAAACCGCTCTGAATTATGCTTAATCTGGGATATTAAATCATCCATGGCCAAAGAATATTCATTAATCACCTTTTTAGAACTCTCATTTATTGTTTCTAAGGATTGTATGGAGTCCTCCAAACTCTGAATTTTTAATTTCAAAGTCTGTGTGTCGGTTTCATATTGCAATTGACTATTTTATAACTGGGCAGAATACAAATCTAACTTATCCACTAAATTAACATTAATTTTACAAAATCTCAATTTTTTAAAAAACAATTTATTTATTTTTGACAAGTTCTGGTTTTTTTTATGAGTCTATTTAATTTAATATATTTCTTTAGTTTGTTTCCGCTGCAATTTACTAACCTTGGTGTGGTGATATGATAGGCTAAATCTGTAGTGGCCAAAAGGTTTTCAATTGGTGCGGCAACCAACTGAGAGTCGGGCCGGACCAGTTCTTCGAACAAGCTCTGAGAGTGTGCCGCTGCTGCATTGTGTTGGGCCTCCTGTAGCTCATAGATTTGTTCGTGGGCGTCGTGCAGTGCTCTCTCCAATGAGTTGATGTCCTTCAGGGCCTGCTCATACGCAGCACTACACTCAGTGAACCTGTCAACCGTCTCCTGAAGCCGGGCCCGCTCTGAATTTACATTATTGTAGTCAGCTTCTAATGAGCACAGTTCCTTTTTAAGCTTATCATTGCTATTAAGTACTAATAATAGTTCCTTCTCACTGTCTTCCCTTTCACTGAGCAATTGAGCACAAGATTCCTTGGATATTTTCAACTCCAGCAAGGTAAGTTGGAGTTTATCAGTCTCCTGCTGGCGAGCCGCTGCGGCTGCTCTGCGGGTAAGCATTGTAGACAGTTTTGCAATTGAAATTATACCCAAAAACAAACAAGGAATCGCTCACTCAAGCTAAGTGATATTTAGATACGTACTTACGTGAAATAGTGACGATTGACTGTATCTACACTGTGTTCTAACCCTGTACAATGATTAACGCTTTATTATAAACACACTTAGTAAATATTAATGATAAAAAAAACCCAGAAAGGATTCAAAGGCGAACAACAGGTTTCAAATTCATAACCTGTAACGGCTACAAATCTGAAAACAAGACACTAGTAAACGCCACTAAAGCACTTCACTTATTATGTATACATAAAACTTAATGTTAAAACTATTTAATTCACACTTATAATGCCTAATATTACATGAAATATCATTAAAATTAAAATAATTACAAGGGACCTAGCAAAATCAGCTGCTTATCGTTTGACAGCCGGGGTTGCCATCATAATTTGTATGAAGATGTTTTTAACGTAATTCTTTATCATTTTAATCAAAATTTCAGTATGAAAACTATTAGTGGGTCAAAAACTAGAACAAAGTTTAGTGAATGGGCTACTGCAGGCATTTATAAAAGTAGAAAAAGGCTTTATGAACTTTATAGTGAGAGAGAGCTGAACAAAAATACAGATTTCCTGGACTATGTGAGGAACTACTCAAAAATCTTCAAGAGAGTGTGTTTAACAGCCAAAGCAAACTATACAAGTTCTAAACTGAAAGTGTCGGACAACAAAGTGAAGACAACATGGAATATTATAAATAAGGAAGCTGGTAAATGTAAATCACGCGATTGTCAAGTCAACATTGTCTCGGATAAACAACAGACCATGTCAAACAACGATGTTGCCTCGGCATTCGAAGATTATTTTTCTAAAATAGCTATTAATACCACGAAATGTCTACATTCATCTTCGTCTCGAGCTCATTCCTTACTTTGTGCTAATGTTAAGAAATGTAATATTAACTTTGAGTTTAGTCTAGTAGATTCAGCAATTATTGTTAAAACATTCAAGTCACTCAATTTAAAGAAAACGGAAGACTTATGGGGAACATCCGTTAGAGTCATTAGTCATGTCTTGGACGTAATAGCGCCTTACTTAGCCGTAATTTATAATATTTCAATTTCACACGGAGTCTTTCCAGATCTTATGAAATATAGCAAAGTCATACCTCTTTTTAAATCGGGTGATTCGAGTGATATGGCTAATTACCGTCCAATATCAATACTTCCTGTACTAAGTAAAGTTTTTGAAAAGTTAATGTTAAATGATCTACTGGGTCACTTCAACAGACATACTTTACTCACAAGCAATCAGTTTGGTTTCACAAAGGGCCGTTCCACGACCGATGCTGCTTCGGTACTTATTAAACATATTTATGATATTTGGGAAAATTCTTGTGATGCAATTGGCATATTTTGTGATCTTTCTAAAGCATTTGATTGTGTGGATCATGGAACGCTCATTTTGAAATTAGAACACTATGGTCTGTCAGTAAATGCCCTAAACTTTATGTCTTCTTACCTTAGCAACAGAACACAAACAGTTGTTGTAAACAAAACCCGGTCTAGCGGTACTGTAGTCCAATTAGGAGTGCCACAAGGTTCTATTTTGGGTCCATTCCTGTTTTTGGTTTATATAAATGATTTGCCATGTGTAGTAGAAAATCTTTGTGAAATTGTTCTTTTTGCTGATGACACATCATTACTTTTTAAGGTTGATCGTAAATCTACCGATTACAGTGTAATTAACAGCACACTCGTTAATGTACTAAACTGGTTTACTATGAACAATTTGCTTCTTAATGCTAAGAAAACTAAATGCATTCGATTTTCTTTGCCGAATGTTAAACCAGTCGATACTAAGATACTTTTGAATAATGAATGCTTAGAGATGGTAGATAAAGCACTGTTTCTTGGTTTAACATTGGACAAAAATCTACAATGGAGTCCTCATATAAGAACACTAGCAAACAAATTAAGTTCGGCCGCTTACGCTGTGAGGAGAATTAGACAATTGACTAATGTTGAGACAGCTCGCCTTGTTTATTATAGTTATTTTCATAGTGTAATGTCATATGGTATTCTGGTTTGGGGCAAAGCAGCTGACATACAGACTATATTTGTCTTACAAAAGAGAGCCATTCGTTCTATATATAATTTAAGGGTGCGTGAATCATTAAGAGAACTTTTTAAAGAAATTAATATTTTAACTGTAGCTTCCCAATACATATATGATAGTATTATTTATGTTGTTAAGAATCTAGACTCCTTCACTAAGAATTCTGATGTCCATAACTATAATACTAGAAATAAAAATAAGCTTGCTATCAGAAAGTTTCGTGTTCGTAAAGTACAGAAGTCATTCGTTGGGCAATGCATTCATTTTTATAACAAGTTACCTGAGGATGCTTTAAGATTACCCTTTCCAGCTCTTAAGAATTACTTAAAAAAGTCATTGATGTTGAAGGCTTATTACAGAGTCGAGGACTACTTGACAGACAAACATGCATGGTCCAAACCAGAAACTGTAATAACGACAAGTAGCAATTAAAAACATTGTATTATGTGTAGAGTTAAAGGTGACTCAGCTCAGGTAAGAAAGCACATCAAATTGTATGAAAGCATCTCATAACAATCAGTTAGATTCATATAATATGTATTCTCATTTCTTTTATTGATTTTATTTTCTTTTCCTTTTGTAAGATTTGATTTGTTTTCTGAAAGAGCTACGTATTTGTGATTTCATGTGCATATATGTTTATTTTTTATATCAAATTCTATAAAGTTATGTACTCACTGAGTATAATTGCATGAATTCTATAGTAATTTAAATTGTATTAATTACTCGTAATGCATGTTAATTATAAGATGTAATAATGTTTTGAAAAGATGTGTCCCGCCGAGTTTGTTGCCGGTCCCATATTGGGATACCCTCCTCCAATTGAGGGGGGATTTAAATCTTCTCGGGGCAGAGGTGTACGGTTGGAGCCGGTAAAGGTTTATTTGACGTTCATAAGCGCATTGTAATATGCCTACTTGAATAAACTATTTTTTATCTTTATCTTTATCTTTAATCGAGGGAACTCCTCAAATCTTAAAGGCATACATATAGTGATTTTTGGGTTTTTATCATCAAATCAAGCATATACATCCAAAAGAGTGACATTTGATGAAGTGGAACTGCTGATGATGATCAGAACGGAACTCCTCAACGACGCATAGTTCACGGTTGGCGATTTGTCCTCTTCGTTATGTTTGTTAAGCAAGTTCAGTTTTTAATGCACATTTTTGTCAAGCTCGAGTTCTGATGATGGGATCCATGAGGAATCGAGAGAACTCCTCAAATCTTAAAGGCATGCGTATAGAGATTTTTGTATTTACATCAAAAAATTAAGCATTTTCATTAAAAACTGTCGCATTTGATGAAGTGGAACTGCTGATGATGATCAGAACAGAACTCTTCAACGACGCATAGTTCACGTTTCGAGATTTTTCCTCTTCGTTATGTTTGTTAAGCAAGTTAAGTTTTTAATGCACATTTTTGTCAAGCTCGAGTTCTGATGATGGGATCCATAAGGAATCGAGGGAACTCCTCAAATATTAAAGGCATGCGTATAGAGATTTTTGTATTTACCTCAGAAAATTAAGCATTTTCATTAAAAACTGTCGCATTTGATGAAGTGGAACTGCTGATGATGATCAGAACAGAACTCTTCAACGACGCATAGTTCACGTTTGGCGATTTTTCCTCTTCGTTATGTTTGTTAAGCAAGTTAAGTTTTTAAGCCACATTTTTTTCAAGCTCGAGTTCTGATGATGGGATCCATAAGGAATCGAGGGAACTCCTCAAATATTAAAGGCATACGCATAGATTTTTTTGTATTTTCATCATAAAATCAAGCATTTACATTAAAAACTGTCGCATTTGATGAAATGGAACTGCTGATGATGACCAGAATAGAACTCTTCAACAACGCATAGTACACATTTGGTGATTACGAATTTCGATTTTGATTTGGACTGGGTCCCGGACTCGGACCCAGAACCGGACTCATACCCGGATCCGGTTCGGACCCGGACCCGGACCTGGACTCGAACCCGGGCTCGGACCCGGACTCGGACCCGGACTCAGACCCGGACTCGGACCCGGACCTTGACCCGGAAAACCACTATGATACCCTAACTAAATAAACCACTATGATTACCTACCATAAAATGTGTAAGTATATAAGTATGATGATGCCAATCTTACTAGCCCCTCCCGCTTAAACCCCCGTACACCGCACCGCATGCGCCGTTAAGTGGGTTAGGTTAAGTTTGAACTGCGATCCTCACAGAACCGAACTGCTATCAGAGAAGTGGGTTAGGTTAGGCTAGAACTACGACCCTTACAGAAGCGAAATGCTAGTAGAAAAGTGGGTGGTTTTACCTCCTTTTCTACATAGTGTACCATCTACAATAATCTTTCACCGGCCCCCATAGAAGTCGGTTTTTTTTCTTAAAAATTATTAGCCACGATTCGAACAAATTCTAACTTTACGTGAAATTACAAAACTGGCACCAAACACCAATTGTTTAACAATTTTGCCGCAGATTAATGTACGACATATTATTTCTCGCTAATGTCGACGAAACATTCTTGCACAGACTATCTCCATAAAACACCGCATTGGAAAATAGTCTCTAGGGCATTTCATGAGCTGTCTCGTACTAACGCATTCATTTTTATTTAGTATACAACTTATATTTTTTGAACATTTTAAACCTTAATTTTATTCTAAAATAACTAGTGCAAGAATACTTTATTTCAAATTTCATATTTATTTATTAACGGGACAATAGGTACATAATACAAAAGAAGACACAAAATTTACACATACGAGTATAATCACAAACTAACAAAAATCCTTACATTTTATACTACGAGTACATTTTAAATCGATGATTATTTTACTGAGTATTTTTCACATCCACTGTGAGAGAAAAAGAGAAATCTGTAGCTCTACTATGAGTTCCGTGAATGACAGTCGATAGTGAGAAAGTTAAGGAAAATGTATGGAGTAATTGTACAGTGCCTCTACCGGTCACGTAAAGAACTAAAAATTTCAATTTGTACCATGAGTTACAAACGTTTTTACGCGAGTTTTCCATACTTGCCTAACTTCACACCTAAAACGCTCTCTTTCTAATTATATAATGAAAACTGAGCCAGAATTATTCTGCGTAAATACTTTACGCGAGTAAACGTGACAGATGTTATGGAAAAATACGTGCGTTTCCAACGTGACATTTCTGTCAACTTGTAAACACAACAAATACGCAGATTTTTCACGAATATTAATGCAATTTTCAACGTAATATGTATAAATTTATAACAGTATGTGAACTTCAAGCAAAACTTTAAGGGATAAATCAATTAATAGTTCGATAAAAGGCTGATTTAGTACAAAGGTAATGAGTTATACTTGACATCATATTTTCCTATTTCTACTGCTACATTTGCGAAAATCACATTGCTTACGAGCAGTTTTTGGTTTTAGGCAAGAAGCTGATTGAAAACAACATTTCCATGAAAACCCGGATTGCATCATGTATGCATGCGTATGCATGTAGAAGTTACATATGTATTAAGAATTAAGGCCCAATACAAGGAGCGGTACATAGACATGTTGCTGTTTTTGTTGCTGGGTGCACATAACACATAGAACATACCGCAAGACCTATTATAATATTTACACAAGACTTGCTACGTATTTTATTAAGCATTATTATCTTAAATAAAATAAAACATACAAATGTTCTGTGAGTTTATTTATTTTTCTTTAAGTACTAAGTAAGTATTATTTTATTTTCCGTTGTTCAAATTATTGTGTTTGGTACCTAGGTAATCGTTTTTCATGTAAACTTGGTAACAGGAAATATAAAACTTACTTCAAAAACTTTTGCTGGTGGTTCAGAATCTGAAAATTTAAATAAGATTTAAACACATTTATTGCCAAAAACCCGCTGCGTGGGTTCATTTTGTATTGGAAATGGGGCGCTTGGCACTGAAATATACCTACTCGAGATCATATAGGTACTATAAAATTAAGATCGCTATTAAGGTCATACCTAGGGTCTGTGCGGAAAGAGAAGAGTCGTAGGTATAATGTATGGGCTCCCCTAAATTTCACGACTCTTCTCTTTCCGCACACTCTATTAGATAATGTTACTTAGCAGTAGGAGACGGCCGCTGTCATGATGCGGACTGAAGCGGACCATTATAGTTAATACGTACCTATTTTAATATTTTAAGATTTCTGCTCATGTGTGTACTATTTTCGTCATAGGTAATAAATATGTAGCCAAAAGTAGCCTGTATAATCGCGCCGTATACTTTGCTTCCTATTTTTTAACACGCAAAGTCATAATTTTAACTCGATTATTAATGATGTTTACGTAATTATCATATTTTGCAATTTTTGTCTTGAATACAATATATTTTAATTTATACATTGTTTACTAACATTGATGTGTTTATTATTTTCGTAACTATGGCAACGTCAAATCTTTAAAAAATTGTAGGATGAAGGTTGAGTCAGTAACATAGTGACAAAATTGGTCTTAGAGCATTTAATAACTGGAGTGGCCATTGAGTGCTTACTGTTAGGATTTAGGATTAGGGTTCCAAGCAGGAAAGAAAAGCTTGTTTTAACACCATATAGGTAATGTTTATTAATCTCAAGCAAGACTACATAGTAATGGCGTCTCATACTCTCGTCTCAGAAAGAACACCTACATTTGTTTTATATTGACAACCGAATAAATCAAATATCATAGTCGTAGTAGTCTCGAAGGTATACTCTTTATTTTTTTGTTGACATTATTACTTACCCCTCTGCCGAAAAACTTGCACAATTGTGCAAACTTTTGTATAGACTGACATGGCTATTTGTACGTTACGTACAAATCATGTAGAAATAGCAATACATTTGACGTCCCCTCCCCCGCAAAAATCGGCAGACTGTTTTGTAAAGAAAATGACAGCGATGACATCTCCCTTCTAAATGCTCTTAGTGGATGGTAGAGGTAAGGAATACTCCATGTAATTAATAATGAAAAAGTGTCCGTCAAAAACCTTAAGAGGGCGTAAGTACGTAATCGTCCATACAAAAAGAGAAAACGTTTTTCCACTTGTAAATACGAGTATCTTCCATTCTCCATGATTTTTAGTACGGTATTGATACAATGAAAAACTAGGTTTATGGGTTTTCTTTTTTTCGCTACTCTGGAGAGATTTAGAAAAAATATAATAGCTGACAGCGTGCCCAGTTTTTGCAAATATTTTCCCATTAAGGAGTTTTCTCATAAAGTCATAAAGGATTCTCCTTACCTCTACCCTTCATATTCACGACTACCATCAGTATATGTAACATTACTTTCTGTGCATCTCACTTGCACTAATATGCGAGAGCGAGATGCATAGATAGTAAATTACGTAGACGTGAGAAAATGTGTCAATTTTGTTATTTAGTTCTTTAGGTGAATCCTAGAGGCGCTGTATAAAACTCCGATATAACTCTTGCTGTTTTTTAGTATACTTAGAAAGGGACAGCATCGTTTGGAGTGGAGTGAAGTTAGGTACATAAGACCGTAAAGAAACGTAAAACGTGACTCACGGCACGTTTATTCACTGAAAGTAAGTGAAAAATACTCTGCCAACTGATGGTAGAGGCACTGATGGGTTCGAATCCCAGTGAGGGCATTTATTTGTATGATGTTAATGTTACAGATATTTGTTCCTGAG
Source organism: Cydia fagiglandana (assembly GCF_963556715.1). Lineage (NCBI taxonomy): Eukaryota > Metazoa > Arthropoda > Insecta > Lepidoptera > Tortricidae > Cydia > Cydia fagiglandana. Next base: position 25,443,464 of record NC_085933.1, on the reverse strand, counting down.
TCATGGGTGTTTTCTATGTATTTAAGCATTTGTGTATTATATATATCGTTGTCTGAGTACCCACAACACAATCCTTCTTGAGCTTACTGTGGGACTTAGTCAATCTGTGTAAGAATGTCCTATAATATTTATTTATTTATTTATTTTAAATCTTCAGAAAATTCGCGTCTCCCGTACAGACGCGAATTTTCAACGATGGTAACTGTTCGGCCTCTTTCAGAATATGAAGTTTACTTTACTCGTTGATTTGTAAGAAGAAATATTTATGTGTCAGTCAATAAAGTCATGTAGTTTTATAAACACGTTTTTTTTGCTTTAACTCAACATAATTTACAATAATATCGTGAACATGGTCCTTCGAACCGGATAACTAATTAAATAAAAAGAACGGTGTCCTACAATTGTGGAAATTAATTTGTCAGAAGAAATTTTGGGAATTCGTATCAAATATGAATGCCGCAGAAAAACTAATAGCGCTTCAAATAGACAGCTTGGAAATAATAGAGAAGGCTCGAGTTAATTACAAAAGGTTTCTAAAAGAAAACATCACAGTCGGGTATATACAAGGTCGACTAGAAACTTTGGAAAATTATTACAATGAATTTAAAGGTATTCACCAAAGATTACTTACAAGCGTTTCCAAGGAAGATAAATCCAAAATTTTATATTTTTCTGAAGATTTATACAATACTTTTGATGAGCGTTATCATATATACAAAGGTGAATTGAAAACGAGTTTGGAAGAATTCTACACCGAAACAAAAGATAGACAAGTTACACAAAATACTTCAGGTAATCATACGTCAGATAGTAAAGTAAAATTGCCTCGAATAACGATCCCAACTTTCAGCGGCGATTACACGGAATGGCAATCCTTTCATGATTTATTCACAACTTTAATACACAAGAATAGCTCACTCGATGACATTCAACGTATGTATTACCTCAAAGTAAATCTGAAAGGTGACGCAGAATATCTTCTAAGACAATTTACAATTTCTGCTGAGAATTACACACGAGCATGGACCCTTTTAAACAAGCGGTATGACAACAAAAGGTTCATTGCTAACTGCATTTTTAAGAAATTCTTTGGTTTAAAGACGATTGTTCAAGAATGTGCCTCGGCATTGAGACAGCTGTTAGACATATCTGTCGAATGTTTAAATACCCTTAAAAATCTTGGCCTACCAACAACTGAATGGGACGCAATCGTCATATTTATCGTCGTGTCAAAACTAGATCCCATAACTCATAAACATTGGGAGGAGTTTGTAAATGAAGATAAGACAAACGCGTTTCTAACTTTTGAGAAGTTGAAGTTATTTTTAGAGACTAGATACAGGACGATAGAGATGGTAGAACTAGTTAACGAGAATTACAGGCCCGTGAATCCTAAGACGTTCCATGTTACATTCAGCGAAGACAAAGAAAACATAAAATGTGCATACTGTAAGAACAAGCATTACATTTACAACTGTAAACAATTCACAAAGCTACCAGTTGAGGAAAGGTACGACTTCGTTCGAAACAATAATCTCTGTTTCAACTGCTTTATACCGAACCATGCCGTAAGGTATTGTAAACAGAATACATCATGCCAAGTATGTAAAGGGCGTCATCATTCGTTGTTACATAGAAGGATAAAACTAATACAGGCAAAGCATTGCTACAGTGAAAGAGGTATGACTTTAAAAGAATCAAAGGCAGCACATGTCACACCAAATGCAGAGTCGTCGAAGTTTGAACAGCCAGTAGTTCGTAGAGGATTAACTGATAAGAAACCAGAAGCTGCAGCTGTCACAGGACTAGATGTTGAGTTGTCAAATTTGAAAGAAAACACTAATAGAAGATTTACTTGTAGCGACAGCAAGGATGACAAAGTGTGTATCAAAAATAAAGTAGAATTACAAACCTTGGCGAATTCACGGAGAATCACATGTTTTCATGTCACACGTCAAGTTATGGTAGACAACAATTCTAAGATAGAAAATGAAAAATATTCTAACCCTAATAGTTGTTTAAGAAAAGATTTATGCAAGCCAGTTTATAAAGATACACCAACGACTATAGATGATACTAGCGGACATATATTCAATCATTTACACCCACTGATGAAAAAAGGCACTGATAATACCGGGAAATCGAGCGTAGAAACAACAGGAAGAGCGATTTTGAAGACAGATAATACAAGATTTCAGTTACAATTTGTGAGACAAGTAATGACTTCGAGTGTTAATCCTCACCCTAGAGTTAAACTCAAACAAACAGTGTTTTCATAGCCCCGCCAGCTCAGATTTGAGTAGGTACATTCGTTCACGGTGGGCAGTGAATATTGCAATGTAAGTAGATTGTAATACAGATTAGTCGTATGATTATATTTTAGTTTTTTGAATTATTAGCTTTGTAATGAAAGTTTAATTTTCTTTTAATCACTAATTATAAAATAATATTGAACAATTTATAAGTGTGTGGTAGTATAGGTAGTTATGTTATGGAGTTAACTTATGTTTGTTTTTCTATGATGAATAATAAGTGATATATTTTGAAATCAAGTTATAAGTAACAAACGGAGTATAAAATAGATTATTTTGGTGGGCAGTATGTTCGGCCTCTTTCAGAATATGAAGTTTACTTTACTCGTTGATTTGTAAGAAGAAATATTTATGTGTCAGTCAATAAAGTCATGTAGTTTTATAAACACGTTTTTTTTGCTTTAACTCAACATAATTTACAATAATATCGTGAACAGTAACAAACAATTTCAATGAATGCTTCATCTAGTGTATGTGTTCTGACCTGTGTATTTCGGGAAACAATACGAGTTATTTATCCTTTAACACCTTTCTTCCCCATCGTTAAGCATATTTCCACTGCACTTTAATCAATTCTAGGCCTTGCCGTCTTACAATTAAGTTTCAAAATTGAATAAATATTTGGGTTCATTATCGCGGCAGTTTTCTTCGCAAATTTATCCAGCCATGAGCTGAAGAGCAAGTGGGAATTCGAGGAAGGCTTTATTCGGGATTACCCCAGCCTCAATAAAACATGTTAAGCCGTGGATGTCATAACATTGGATAAGTACTGCTCTTGTATCGTTTCGGTAAAAAATGTATTGAGGGTTCTGCTTTGGGCCTTTTATTAAACCAGATTTAGATTTTTTTAAATGTTCTATTGAACCAGTGATCTTTTGTTACTTTAGTTCTGAATTGACTATTTTAACACCTGAGTACCGTCGAATGTTTCTTATTATTATAGGAAGGAAACAAGCAGTCGAATAGCCCGATGGTATGCAATAACCATTGCCTATGGACACCAGTGGCACCAGACGGGTGCAAGTGCGGTGCCGGCCTTTAAGACACCTACCTACCTGACATACGAATACCTTTTTACCTCATTTCTCAAATTATTATTCATATTTATATTCATTTAATATTCATATATATTTGAAACGAGCTTTAAATAATAAAAAAAACCTCATTAATATTTAAGTAAATGTACTAGTGCTCGACACGGTAATGCCCAATAGATGACACCTTACTGTAACCTATATTGACAATGATTTAAGTTTCAAGATGACATGTACTAGGACCGCGTCGAGCACCAGTACGTTTACCTGACTGTGTGGTAAAATACAAGGGACCCCAAGAATTAAGATAAAATATTTGGCAACGAATATAGAGTTAAAAGGCGAGTTATAGCCTGCTTAAGTCTGTTGTCAGGGATTGGGTCGGATCTCTAGTACTTTCATCTGCATTACCAGTAGGTACAGTCAACAACAGAGCTATGAATATAGGCAAAGTGTCAGAAATATGTATACAGTACTTTATTGCCTGTACATTAAGGTCATGTATACATATTTTTGGCACTTTGCCTGTATTCATAGCTCTGTTGTTGACTGTACCAGTTTGGTCGGCGATAATTGGGCATTATACAGATAGACATATTATTATGTCAGAGAGTGTTATAATGTAAAGCTTTAGCAAAAAAATTAGGATAAATGTATAGAAGTCTAAAATATAGGTACACAAATGTGTCCATAAATCAACTAATGTCTGATACTAAAGAAAAAGTCACCAAGCTCTTCGAAATTATTCATTCAGTTTCTAGCAGAGCATTCAATAGGTACGAGTAAATTTTCTTGCTTGCTATGCAAAAATTTGTAACGCATAAACTCCCGTACCTCAACGGTAATTTGGCTCACTTTCTCATTCGCTATCTTAGCTTGCCCTAATCAAAAGCCATTTTCGTAAAAAATGTTGTACGTGCCTCCTTTACGCAATTTTCTTCCGCCCAAAAACCCTTTGTTTGAATATTCAAATAAAAATGTTAAAAAATCGGTTATAACTGTCTGCTTAGGGGAGTTTTCTAATTTTGGATTTGCATAATACGACGATGAGGCTCGGTTCCGGATCAATTTCGGATAAAATAAATTGGAATAATTAAAAAAGTATACCTCGGGACCAGGAACCGGAATAATTGTGGCATTTTTGAACTGTCATACGGTCATAGAACGATTTATCGACTTCAGATATACATATATCGATACAACGTATAACACAAAATATTTTTTTAAATTAGTTACCTAGTAGATATTTGACTGCAAAAGAAGTAATTTAAGCAACCAATATGAAAAAAAGATTACATTCCATTTAGTAATAGTAGCGTCTAGAGCAGCGACGTAATATATATAGAAGAAGCTCCTAGTACATTTGAGACTTCAAAAAAATGGTCCACATGACTGAAACTTATCTGACACGTGTCACTGACAGTTATTTATTTTTAAACTTTATTGTACATAAAAATAGTACAACAGGCGGACTTAATGTCGATATAGGCATTTTCTACCAGTCAACCATAGGGCAAAACAGAAAAGCGTCAAGGTGGGTGCAGTGATAAACAGAAAAACCGTAACCTATCCCTTAGTTTTCCCTTCTCCATAAATATTTTTACCCCGCCCGCAATTAATTTCCCGCTATTAAAACATGTTGTGATTGGTTACTAAAACTTTTGATTAGCAAACAATAAAACTGACCGAGTGCAATTTTGAAATAGATAGTGGATACCCCGGCTCGTACCAATAAGTTTTTCGGTACTTATGTACGAAATATCATTTGATATTTACCAGTTGCTTTTCGGTGAAGGAAAACATCGTGAGGAAACCGGACTAATCCCAATAAGGCCTAGTTTCATCTTTGGGTTGGAAAGGTCAGATGGCAGTTGCTTTCGTAAAAACTAGTACCTACGTCAAATCATGGGATTAGTTGCCAAGCGGACCCCATGCTCCCATCAGCTGTGGCAAAAAATGCCAGGATAGCGCGAGGAAGAAGAAGGAGGAGTGGATACCCAGCAGAATGAACAATTAAATTTGACGTCTAATACTGAAACAGTTATTCTGGTGTAAGTAGTCTTAATCCGAACGGTACCTCAAGTTATTCGATTGTGGTTAGTGCCACCGGTTCTCAGTAACTTTTGGACCAAACTTCTGGTGCATAAGTTCCATAAACTTACCAACCAGCCCACAGACTATTATACATTAATTATAGAAGTGCCAAACTGCACAAAACTCCCAGAATCTTCAAAGAGAAACACCGCAATTTGATTTAACAACAGTCCTAGAACTTTGAAGAAGCGGCAATATCAAAACTTACCTGACTATAGCAATTGTTATGCCTCAAACGCGCGTAAGACCACCCCGAACGGGCATAACGCGGCATAACACACTAAATTGCCCAAGTTAGCCTAAGTGTGCCAATTTTCCGACCACACGGCTGCCTAACTTTGCCCATATTTAATTTTGGAAGTACAGTGCATCAAATAAAACACTTGATATAAATGGACTACAATAATTTAAGCTTTGTAGCGGATGAGGATTAGTTTAAGAGACTTACTAAAGTGTCGCAAGGGGCCATTTCAAACTTCTGAAGATAATTGAAACTATGAAGGTTCCCAAGATACAGACAGACTCAGTCTAGTTTGGTATTCATATGATACTGTAATTTTAATGTAAACTTATTCTTAGTTAATAAAAAAATATTCTGTCCTAATATTGCATCACTTTGCAACGACAAAACGCTAGTCAAGGAAAACGAATTATGCGACACATCTTACCTTGTCACAGTGTTATCAGTATTAAAGCTGCTAGGCCAGAGGCCGTGAGTTCAAGTCTCACCCAAGACAGTAATTTCATTTTTAAATTTATTTTAAGCTTAAAGCTGCTAGGGTTCTCATATTATAGTCACTGTGATGAAGTGCTACAGAAATCAAATTCCTTTAAACAGGAACTTTGAAAATGACTACAGAACATCATTCATTGTGTACAAACTTTCAAGCAAAGACACAAAAGTACTAGGTCGAAGATGGTATATCAATAATCGGAAAAAGGATAAGCAAGTGACCCCAAACTTTTTGTTTACAAATTGAACTTATCGGAATGAGAAATTCGGGGTCCGGGACTGTGTCGAAGAAAAAGTTACGGAGCAGATAATAGAATGAATAATGATGGGTTCCGATCGCGATGTAGTCAAGTGGAAAAATGCAGAAATATTAAGGTGTCTTGGTTCGAATTCAGGTTAGTGTAAAGTATAGGTAGGTACCTAATAATAGTAATAATTATGTATGCAATAGCCAAATAATGTTGGAATGTTTTATCAAAATCCTAACTCACTGCACTTACGGCCCGATTCGAACTTGAAGATTTGTCAATTAATAGATCTAGAAACGATATGGATTAGATGTGTCAGTGTCAAAAGTGACGTTTTTGTTTGAAGAAAAGTCACATTTGACACTGACATATCTAACCATATCGTTTCTAGATCTATTATTTGACGTATCTTAAAGTTCGAATCGGGCACTTAATCCTGTAGCAAAGCTAAGGCACTCGTCCCACCGCGAGCTAGTAAGCTATGAGCTATCGGCTATAAACACGAACAAAAGATAAGCACTCCCGTGTAAATAAAAGAGACACGGCGATATTTATAGTTACTCGCCAAGCGGTGAGCTATAAATATCGCCGTGTCTCTTTTATTTACACGGGAGTGCTTATCTTTTGTTCGTGTTTATAGCCGATAGCTCATAGCTTACTAGCTCGCGGTGGGACCAGTGCCTAAATATGTACATACAAGTAAGTATTTTAATAATTAGACTTATTTTAATAATGTAAGTACAAAAAGTCAAGGTTTAGTCAAACTACTAAGGTAAAATACGTAAAATTAATCATACTTTTATTTAAACCTATTTCATAATTTTAGGTACGTAAAGTTCTATGACTAAAGCTAAAATAAAGTACCAGGGTGCGTGACTCACAAGGCCCCATTTTCAAGCCAGAATTAAAACGAAACTTTAACTATGATTTAGCAATTTTAAAAGCCAGCTGAAGGTCGTGACTCGCCCAAATTCCCGGCACATAATTGCTGGCCCTAAACTATTAGCGACCAACTAGGCGAAACTGACGAATTCCTGGCGCCAAACCTCCCAACTAATGTTGCGAATAGTTCTAAAGCCGCCGACGAGTGGACACAGGGGACTATTTAGCAGTATTCAGTATTTGGAACTAAATGCATAACTTGGGAGGTTTGTGACATGGCTGCCGGTTGGGTTTTGGTTGGTGATGGTTTTATTAATCCTTCACGTAAACAGAGCTGTGTAATATGTTTACTAACGACCCGCCCCGGCTTCGCACGGGTTACTCAAAATACACCTAAACCTTCCTTAAGAATTAGGTACTTTATTGATAGGTGTAAAACCGCACCAAAAACCAATCAGTACCTAGTTTTTTAGTTTATCACGAACATGCATACACACAAACATACAGACGCGGTAGAGGACTTTGTTTTATAACCTCCTGAGTCCCCCTTGCCATTATTGCAGTTTTGAATTTGGAACCTTCTTATATTCCATTTTAATTCAAATTTTCCATTTGGATTAAATTCTTTATAAAGCCCACTGAGACTCAGGAGGATACTGTGTAGTGAAGAGGAGGGGAAAGCGACATCGTCGATTTTATATTGAATTTTTACATGTTATAAACAAGGAGCCAAGTGAATGCAGTGGAAATGAGAGCGTTGAGAAGTGTGTGTGGTGTGAGATTGCAAGATAGAATTAGGAACAGTGTGATAAGGGAAAAGTGTGGACTGAATGTAGATGTAATGACAAAAATTGATAAAGGTATGTTGAGATGGTTTGGACATGTTGAAAGAATTACACGCGTATTCGGGAAACGAGATAATCACAAGATCTAGAAACGATAGAGATCGACTAGATTTACATTAGATATCGACTAGATGTGACTTGGATATCTAAGTCATAACTTGTCGAAATCGTTCAAGAGGGCCTCCAGAATCGCGGAAACGTCAAATTTGACATATCTATCTTATAAATATCTTTAAATTATCCATATCGTAACTTGTTGAGGTCTAGTAGAGATCTAATACATTTTCAGAATCGAGCCGTGAGTGAAAGAAGGCTGACAAAGAGAGCGTATGAGGGAGAAGTGGAAGTGGGAGTTGGAAGGGGTAGACCTCGGCGGACTTTCTCTGATCAGATCGGGGAAATCCTGAAGATAGGCCAGGTCAAGAGCACCCTAAACCGGCGAGCGTGTATGAGGAATGTTATGAATGTGAAGGAAGCGAAAGAGGTACGTCAGGATCGTAGCAAGTGGAAATCCGTGGTCTCTGCCTACCCCTCCGGGAAATAGGCGTGATTATATGTATGTATGTATAAATAAGGGCAATCAAAGAAAAAGTTTTACTTATTATTATACTAATTATTTGTAAAGAGCAAAACATATATATGAGAGAAAAATAACACAGTTACCTACTGCAAATAATAGGTACTTAATCATTGTATTGCGTTCATAATCATAACATTCGTAGGTACTTACTCAGGACAAAGATTATTCTCTTTCTGTATTCTATATCTATATATGTCTTAACTGTGTTATTATAGTTAAAGTTTTATAAGTTTAACTCTTTTATACCTAGTCAAAAATATTATAAATGCCGCAAGGACTCCCATTACAACCATAATGTCGCAGTATAAAAAGTCAATAACGTTCGTGCTCAAAACTACATTACCGCTAACCTCCACGTCATAATTAATCAATTTTACCAAATCCGGTGCCTGTACAATTACCGGTACAAGGCCCGGTAATGAAAATTTGACGAGCATGCGACCTCATCGACTGTTTTCGATTGAATACGCGGATAACATTCCTGAAGGTCTACCATGAGTTCCGTGAATGACAGTCGATAGTGAGAAAGTTAAGGAAAATGTATGGAGTAATTGTACAGGAGCTAGGTATGTGACATTACTGAAATGCACGTTAAGGGGAAATGCTCTTTATTTGTTATTGAGTACATTGTGTTTTAAATTAATAGAATTTCACCCTAAAGTTCGTTTTTTTTTGGCATTATAAATAAGGTAAACAATCTTGATGTGTCTTTTAATTGAAAAACACATTTTAAAAATAAGTTACGGCAAATATGTAACAATTATGTATCTAATACGATCATTTATATTCTTCTGCTTTCATAAGTAATAGTTTTTTGATTTTTAAAAAGCGTTTTTCTATTAAAAGACATGTAGAGATCGCTTCTTGCAAGTTCTTTCTAAAGCTAAGCGAACTATAGATGTAGAATTGTAGATGAAGTATACCTATGTACCTAGTGCAGGGACGCCCGACCGGTAACTGAACAGGCTTTTTTTGGTTTTCCTGCAGAACCGAAGGATATATTGTAATTTAAGTTCGACCCCATTTCCCACATTTCAGTAATTAAGTACCTAAAACGAACAATATAATTCTGCTATATTTAGATTCCTCAATAAGGATCTGGATCATAATTATTTTCACTGTTTAATTACCCGATGCAGTAATCAATTGGCAACGCATCAGCTTGTTATGCATAATTATTAATTACGGTGTTACATTTACTGGCTTCATTAAATAAATCCAGTTATTTTGTGAACTTGTTAATATCAAACCACCAATAAAATCAACCGTCTGTGAAGCAGACTTGAATACGAATTGCCAATTAAAATGTACCGAATAATTAATATACCTAAAGGTCTTTCAGCGCGAGGTCGCCGCCAGTTAGCTTTATGTTTTATTTCAAATACACCTAGGTTAAGTTTGATTGACTAATGAATATTTTTTAGAACTTTTTGAGGGTCAATCCACAAAAATGGAATTCAAAAAGTTGGCTATCTATTTGTATACTCATACTCATTTATTCATAAAGCCAATTTACATGTCAAATAAAATTAGAATTATACAGTTAAAATTAAGATCGAAAATTAACATTAAGCTTAAAATTATGAAATAATATACAATTGTAATCGAAAATTAACACAAAACTTATTCACATAAGTTAATTTAGACTTATACCTAATGTAATATTTTTTTTAGGAAATTGTCTAGAAATGCAAATATAATTTAGTATAGTTTTCGTGTTAGTATTTAACCCTTTTCCAGGCGGCACCAATTTACAAGGTTTTTCCAAACAAATCCAAATATATTTCAATTAATCCAGCTTTAATGATTTCATTTGAAGACAAGTGACATTTCTGCTTGCAACCTGATTTGAACTTTAAATCGGAATGCTAAAGTTGAAATTCCACTAGCGCCTTATGTCGATAAATCGTACTATGCCTAGAAAAGTGTTAATGAGAAACGTAGTATTAACTGTTATGTTTATTACGCTAACTGGGTTTCTACATTAAGCAGGTTTTGATCCTATGAAGACGGTTAGCATCGAAACATTTGTCGAATTTCCAAAATAATGTAAATGAAAACCGGTAGTAAAAAAAATAGGATGGATTTCCTGAAACCACTATCGTATAACAGCGAGCGATCGAGTAACCAGCGCTTCTAACCCATTAAAAATATATTCTCGTTTATAAAATATAGAATTTCATCGTATAACGTGAGCTTCAAACACAAAAAATAAATATATTACAAACACGAGCACATGAAATATATCACTAGTATTGGAATTTTCTGAAAACAAAACACAGCTGAAATATGTCCAATAACCTAACACAGAGTGACGACCGGCTTTCAAAGCGGGAATGCAATGTTAAAAAGTTTTTTTTTTGTTATTTATTTGTAGAGGTATACAAACATGCTTTATCTGTGAAACTTTATGTTGAACGGCCTAAAAATATCGGTAAATACGGGCCATTTTCAAACCTTGTGATGTATTTATATGTATACAAACCACGCTAGCTTTTCGGTGAAGGAAAACATCATGAGGAAACCTGCATACATCTGCGAAGAAATTCAAAGGTGTATGTGTAGTCCCCAATCCGCATTGGGCTAGCGTGGGGACTATAGCCCAAGCCCTCTCGCGCATGAGAGGAGGCCTGTGCTCAGCAGTGGGACGTATATAGGTTGAAATGGTGGTGGTGGTGGAAACCACGAGTTATAACACCTATTGATCAAACGAACATAGGTAGCGCTGACTTATTATACTCGTAGTGACAATTATTATTGTTTTTTTAAAGGTTAGACGGATCATCGGTTAGCGATTACCGCCGCCCATGGAAACCTGTGACACCAGAGGGATTGTAAGTGCGTTGCCGGCTTTGGAACCTGCATACCTCCACTGTACTTTTATTTGAAATAACTTTTGGATTTTGGATTTGGAACACCTTGGATAACTTTTTAAAATATAAATGTCTAGAGTTCGCGTTCAAATGAAGTTACACTTGAACTGTTCTAAATACATATATCTCTTTTAGTTAAGCTCTTAGAGAATTGTAGTTTTGATGCGTAGTATGATCTGAATTGGTGCTGACTGTACAAGAACAACAAAATTTTGTGTTCCTTACTTTATACTTTTTTTATTACAAAATACTTACAAAGTTTAATTTAAAACTACATGGAATCAAGTAAAGTTCATTCGCATATAGTCACAACAAATCACCAGGGAAAGTTACCCCAGAGTTTAATCCGCTACTCGAGCACCTCCGTAAATACGCGTAATACTTATGAATGATGAAGTGTCGCTTGACCCGAATACAGCTGTTGAGTTATGAGTTCATTTATATGCGGAATATCCGACGCCCAAGTTAAGGGAACTTGCGGTACCTGCTTTCCATCAAAAGTATGGCTGACGAATTACTTTGAGACTTATTTAAATACTTACATGATACAATATTATAATTTACTAGCGACTCACCCTGGCTTCGCACGGGTAAACCTTAACAAATTACATACTTAAACCTTCCTCGAGAATCACTATTGATAGGTGAAAACCGCATGAAAATCCGTTCAGTAGTTTTTGAGTTTTTCGCGAACAAACACACAGATAGACGCGGCGGTGGACTTAGGTTTATAAGATGTAGTGATGATTATTGCACGTCTTCAGTCACTCGAACCCGTCGCCAAAAGCCGCTCTCATACAATTGAAGGTAAACTTTAATTTTGTAACGACATTTCGTTGGCATAAAAACACTTCAAACGCTTTTTAAACGCTTAAACTGCCATCACCCTCTTTCTGGGAACTACCTAGTAAATTATCAGTAAAAAATAAATACTATTCGGGGGATATATATATTTTATTCTTGACCAAAAATATTTCAGGCAGCAATAGGGACATGCGTTTCATGGAACTGCTATATGAAAATTTTAAAATGACTAAATAGTATATTTCATATTGAATATCCGCTATTAATAACTTATTTAATTACACAAACGGGTCTACCGCGATATAATTTCATTGTTTTTACCTTTAATTCCGACGTTTCAGCTGAGTTGCACCAGCTGTGTGGAATTAAAGGTAAAAACAATGAAATTATATCGCGGTAGACCCGTTTGTGTAATTAAATATGTGTACAAAACGCGAGAGTTTAAAGTGTTATATTAATAACTTCACCGAAATGGTTTGTACAGTTTGGATAGGTTTCGTTCGTTTTTTCAACTCTTTAAGTATAAAAGCAAATTATTCGAAATTGTTTAATAACTGTATATATTAGCAATATATTTATGCAACTACAGTTATTTCACGTAGTTCCATTAATATCTAATGTTCATTTGAAGTTTTTCGATAAATATTTTTTTCATGACTAGGTACATATTAAGTGACATTGCCGGCGTCACTGCTGCAAACAGTAATGGTAACATTCAATTTCTGACCGCAGCTGCACTACTGGTACTGAACGCGTCGGTGTTATTGTCAATCGCCATAGTAAGGAACAGTTATGCAGCTGTCGTTGGAAATGGACTGTCACCTTAACTTTACAACAGCAGTCATCATCCGAATACCACCTATCTCCTCTCCAATCAGAAAAATTCACAGGAAGCAAAGAAAACTTAAATTTTTAAATGGAAATTTTAGTTTTTCATACACAATTTGAACTTATTTTTATTGTATAATAAAGTTTAAATAAATAAATAAAAATATCAGAAGATTCCGAATTTTTTGATCCGCAAATTTTGCAATTTTGGAAACTTTTCGAAGTTTTAGACGCATATTGGTACCAGCTAAATTAAGGTTGAAAAACACTCCATATAATCAGCGAAAGCGAATTGACAAGAATACTTTGAATTTGGATCCATAGTCAAGTTTAGTATGAACCACATTTAATAATCAAACGAACTTACCTGTGAAGTTTGATTACAATTATACGAGTATCCAAATCCAAGACAACAAATATAATTTACAAGCAGCAGTACATGGAATCATGCCGTCCTTGTCACACATTTTAGAGATATAATATTTAAAAAACAATTTCGCGCTGTTCCCCTACCTCACTACGCCATCGTCCCTCGCCATCCCTCTCTAACCCCGCTCCTCAGATACCCGTCATTATTTCAGAGTGAATCTTTTTTGTGTTATGAACAGACACTATTTTATTTTAATTTTCGGGGTTGGGGGGCGGGAATTTGTTGTCTTGGATTTGGATACTCGTATAATTGTAATCAAACTTCACAGGTAAGTTCGTTTGATTATTAATTATACTTCCTATCCAAATCCAAGACAACAAATATAATTTACAAGCAGATGTTCAGAGCCTTGTATCTAAATACAGGTGCGAAAATAAAATGAAATATCGATATGAAATCAGTAAGTTACGTATACCGTTACTGATATGACTGATTTCAGCTGAAGAGATTTACCTGCAAATGTAATTTTATATAAGTATAGCATTGTGTATTATAATGATAAGCATCATTGATTAACGGGTAAAATTAGGTACCTTTTATATTCCTTTTTGGTGAAAGAAAAAAAATAATCATAAATAAATTAAACTTTCTTAGTTTTTATTGTAATACTATAACTATAACTTTAAAAAAACAACTTCTTAAAATTATGGTTATAACTGTTGTATAATGTAATTTTGCCTTTGCATATGTAGACCATTGAAAGGTGTGTTCAATCTTTAGTTATAGCTCTGAACCAATTTTTATACCACTTTATACCCATTATATTATTCGAATTTCAATTTAAATTTAACTAAGATATACATTGTTTTAATTTTCAAGATTATAATTACTACAACGGTTTAGGTTGTTTTCTGCCAGACACTATACATAATAAATAAGCTGTTTTTTATCATTTAGATTTTACCTTCGAGCAACACCGGCTTCCGACACGTCGGAAGGGAGGGGCCCAAGCGATATCTCACCGTACAAATCATTCTGCCATTTTTCGCGGGGGGAAGGTGCACACAGTCGCACTTCTCACACACTTACATACAAAATCCAATCAAAGGCCCTACCGCGAACCACGCTCGACGTGTTGCCTCTCTATGGCACTTGTAAATTCATACGTAAGTGTGACAGGGAGGCAACACGTCGAACGTGGTTTGAGGTAGGCCCTCTGTAATGACGACACAAATACATAGAAAATGACACACGTCAAAGACAAATCTTGCAAACCTCGATCTCTTTTTGTGTACGGACGAGTGACTAGTGTCACAACACGTACACTAACACATTTTCTTTGAAGTATGTCATTGTATTCTGAGAGATGAGAAGTCGGATTTGTCGCTCGACCGATCCGCAATTTGTACTGAGCGAGTAAAATCGATAAATCCAACAATTACTTGAGACTAAAATATAATAATTGTATTTAAATGTAATTAAACGTATGATATGTAAAAAAAAAATTACATGTGAAATGTAACACTTTCTTTTTGTAAATTTGATGTCCCCGACCTCTTTTTATAACAAAAAACCGAGCAAACAGGCATTTTTGTGCAGCAGTGTTCACGCGCGCGTCTGGACTCAGTCTAGTGAAAAATCCAAGTGCAACTAGTTTTATTACCCGCGCTAGATTTTATTGACGCGCTAATCTTGTACCTCGGCAGAGGGGAAATAGTGCGAATGCCGCCTCCCTTCCGTGTTGCTCGAAGGATTTTACCAACCACTCACTGGATGTAATTATTTTTTGGGTTATGATTAATCTATGAATGTATGTCTTTTTAAGTATTGACAAGTAGAATAAAATATAACTTAATGACAGTTTGCAATGAAGATCCAATACAACAATAAATACCTTCTTCTATACAAAGCCTGTGGGTAAAGGAGATTTTTCTTCATTGTAAGGTTGTCATAGAAATCAAGTTTCTATACATTTAGACTAAGCCCGGACAATGACTAGTAGAAAAGCCTGTAGGTGCTGTTTTGAAACTTATAATTTTTCAAATTTTCAATTATAATTCAGCTTCAAGTTATAGATTTATATAGTTGGTCAAACCAATTTATCAGTCAGTAACAGGAAAACTATAGTACTACTACTATAGTACTACTCATCCTTTCCTTTTGGGTGCTAGTACTGGTGTAAGACAAAGATAGTACGATTCGCTCTGTCTTTGATTGAAATGAGACAGTCACATTCTCAAACGATATGTAAATAGCTAAATAATGTATATAGATAGACTACCTTCATTAATAAATAACTCGTCTTTCTTTACGTATCTGACCGATGACGACTACACGTGATACAAGTGGCAAGTAAACTTTGGTAGATTGTAGTGTAGGTAGTTAGGTCTTAAATTATGATATATTTGTGTATAAGGCATTTACTTGAAATTTATCATTCAAGGAGTAACTTATAGTAACCTTTTTTAAAAATAACAATTATACTGTGCAGCGTGCACAGTATTCTTGTGATACACAATCAACAATAATTATTTAAGCTTTCTCGTGTTACGTAGCATTCAATAGGGTATTACATAGGTGCTATAAGTATTTAAATAAATTATTTTACACCATGCATAAAATACACAGATTAGAGTTATTGTTAAACACAAGTTCGCCAGCCTGTCGGTATTCTACAGGTTGCACTTCGGGGAGTGTGCCCAAGAGCTACACGAGCTCATTCCACCGTCCCCATTCTACCATCGGACTTTTAGACGCACGGCCGGTTTCCATCCTTACTTGGTAGATATTCCGCCAATTCGCACTAAGCGCTTTGCTTCTACTTTCCTTATGCGCACTGCCAAGGAATGGAATTCCTTGCCGGCGTCTATATTTCCGTGCTCTTATAACCCGGCAACCTTCAAATCAAGAGTGAACAGGCACCTTCTGGGCGAGCTCGCTCCATCGTAGGCCACGTCTACGCCTCGGCTAGTCTGTGGCCATGAGTAAACCCATGCATAATAAAAAAAAAAAAAGTTCTATTTTATAAATTAGATAGAAATATAACAATACACTCTTTTTGTTTGGGCAGTCGTGTAAAAAGTAGGTGAGTTGACCGTGACGTCACGATCTAATGTTTCATATAAATTCCATGTTAGCAAATCGTTTTGACAGTTCTAAAAAGGTAACTGATTTGTAGTAGTAGTAGTAGTAGTAGTAGTAGTAGGAAAATACCCTATTATAACTGTACAGCAATATAATATGACAACCTAGAGCATTTAAATTAATGACAATATTTAATTTTATTATTGTTGATGGATATCAATCTTTTATTGCGATTGTCAATCTAGCTATTTAGCGAATGCGACTCATGTAACAGGTTACAGCATTTAACTCTGGTTGCATTGTTGTGCAATTGTGCATATTGGTTTTCAGCTAAGGATTCCAGCGTTGATTTCGCGTCGTGGGATATATGCATCAACCACGGTGCAGCCCTTGTTAGTTGCGGCGACGGTCCCCTGAAGTTTAGAGCTGAGATAACCAGTAAGCAAATCGTACTGGATTTGTTACGAGTAGGTAAATCGGGCTCGTTGAGATGCTATATATTTGACTGCAGGACAAAGATGCTGTTTGAAGCTATTTGGAACACATAACTTCGTTATATGTATGTAATTTCGGTGGTTGGGTAATGTAAAACCGGTTAAAGGGTTATATCTCTTTCCATATATTGTTTACTCGTCATACAGCACTGTTGGTGTACTTAACAGGATTTTAGGCTGCATTAACACCAGTTAAATTGCTTCAACGTAACTAAAATCTCCTTTGTATTTCACATACGTAAAGTCACATCATCACTATTAAAGTGGAGGCAACATAAAGGTCTGAATGCAGACTATGACAAGTACATTATAACCGTGCTCCACTGGCACTGTTACAGTGGAGCACGGTTATATATCTTTGACTCATTTTATAACGATCAAAGCATCTGCAGAACAAACATACCGAAGAGCGTAAAGACCGAAGAACGAAGTGACTGAAGAACGAAGTGATCGAAGAGCGAAGCGACTGAAGAGCGTATCATCAGAAGAGCGAAGCGACCGAAGAGCGTAGTATCCGAAGAGCGAAGCGACCGAAGAGCGTAGCATCCGAAGAGCGGATACTACCTTGGGGCACTCATAACAAACAGTGGTGGATGTGCGGATGAAATCAAACGACGCATGGCTATCACCAGGTCAGCCATGGATCGGCTCAGAAAAATATGGAGAAACAGAAACATCACAAAGGCCACTAAAATACGACTTGTCAGGGCATTAGTGTTTCCCATATTTCTTTATGGTGCTGAGACGTGGACTCTAAGGGAAAGCGAGAAAAAGAAGATCGACGCTCTAGAAATATGGTGCTGGAGAAAAATGCTTGGCGTAACCTGGACACAGTTCCGAACCAACGTCTCAATTCTTCAGGAACTTGGTATTAAACAACGTCTTTCTTCCATCGTCCAGTGTCGTATTCTCACTTTCTTTGGACATATTACGCGTCGAGATGATACATCTGTGGAACGACTTGTGGTGCAGGGAAAAGTCGAAGGCACAAGGCGCGGTAGGTCACCAATGCGTTGGTCAGACCTAGTCAAAAGTGCATTCAATGAACCACTCCATGAATGTACAAGAAGGGCTACAGTACGGGAGGAATGGCGACGGATTGTGAAGCTTGCCACCGGCCCTGACATGACGACCACGACCACTCTGACAAGAGTGTGACGACAAAGAAAAGGATAACCTCGTTACTATTAATGAGGAGCAAATTCAACCTCGACGCTGTGAAAGCGGAGCTCTCGACACAATTACTGTGGAGTAAAAATAGCCTCATCACTATTAAAGTGGGGCAAACTTACCCTCAACGCTGTTAAAGCGGAGTTCTCGACACAATTAATGTGGAGTAAAGATAGCCTCGTCACTATTAAAGTGGGGCAAATTTAGCCTCAACGCTGTTAAAGCGGAGCCCTCGACACAATTGATGTGGAGTAATGATGGCCTCTTCACTATTAAAGTGGGGCAAATTTACCCTCAACGCTGTTAAAGCGGAGTTCTCGACACAATTAATGTGGAGTTAAGATAGCCTCTTCACTATTAAAGTGGGGCAAATATAATCTCAACGCTATGAAGGCGGAGCTCTCGACACAATGAATGTGGAAAATTTTGCCTCGACTTCTCGTTTGTAACTAAATATTTATCCTATATGAATTTTAATTTATATGTGTTATTTAATGTGCAATATCATAAACTCCCCTTTTGTCATTGACTTTTATTTGGTAACACGGTTTATACCGAGTACTTACCTACCTACCTGTTTGATGATCATCTCGTTGCATAGTATACCTAAGTTTCTAAGTACTCACTCTACGTAAACTACCAAATTCTGAATCCCAGTTGTCATTAGGAGGTTTACTTATATTTCCGATACGATTTACGCATGAGTTTACGATCCTCGACGCTATTGTACTAGCGGAGTATTATTATTTGACGTAGTCTATAATATTACACAAATCAAGTCCCAATACTTTGACCATGATTTATTTCATTCTAAAATTACATTGAGTTGATAATATGCGAGTGCATAAAAAGAAATTGATGTTAGCACATTCATGAGGTTTACTTACTCGTACAAAGATATACTGTTCACACTTGGTACGCCTCCGTTATACAGTACTGTTGTAGAAAGTAACTGGCTATGTGATATTAAGCATATAGCATTGGTACTTAATAGTGTCAATCAGTAATGTCTATTTATCACAAAGCAGGAGATCTGATGAGCAAAAGGAGGCGACCACACCGACTGGACCCAAGACTCGACGATACTGCGATGTGCGATTAAAACCAGTACCTAATCCGTTTTAATCCTTACGATACATTCACTATGTCGGTATCGGAGCACGCATAGTGCGTGCTCGTCGTATACATCGGTCACTGGCAACAGTCGGTCAAACTATTCTTCAAGTATCTTGTAGATTGTGTATTTAATGAATTTTTTTATGTACCTACATATAAAATATAGGTATCTGTATACCTACAGGTATGAGGATACCTCCTCATAAGTTGCTAATTAAACTTATTGGTTAAGTAAAGAATAAGTCTATATGCACAAAGACACATTTGCTACCGTGCATAGGCACTTAAATATTACCAATCGGCAAGGATTAATATTGTTACCTATCTTTTTTATTACACAGTAGGGTAGATCTATAATTTTTATTCAATTCGGATATAGTTTGTATACCTAGTACCTACTAGTATACAGTATATAAA
The DNA here is from genome assembly GCF_963556715.1 of Cydia fagiglandana. Taxonomy (NCBI): domain Eukaryota; kingdom Metazoa; phylum Arthropoda; class Insecta; order Lepidoptera; family Tortricidae; genus Cydia; species Cydia fagiglandana. Next base: position 25,423,580 of record NC_085933.1, on the reverse strand, counting down.
ATCTGTAGGCGAAAGCATGTCAATATAATATAATAATATGGTGTTCGCATTCGTAAACAATTTATTGAGCGAACATTGCATAGTATGAATGTAACATGTAACATATTTTATTCAAAACATGAAATGTTAGTAATATGGTACATATTACTATAATCTTTGAATTTTTTATTAGTCATATTATAACTGGGTTAAAGATCATTTTGTGATTTATCTATTTATAGCTCCGTACTTATTTCATCGGTAATTATTTTATTCTAAAAAGGAGGTAGTTGTAACAAGTGATTTCGTACGGAAGCAAAGATTACTTACTTAGTTGATTTATTACGTAATGACTTTATAACGCTAAATGAAAATACGATTTCAAATTAAAGATTACTAGCCATGTAAAGTATTGCAAACGAGACTAGACTTGCCGTGCCGAAAAACCATTCATTTGTTGCTCGGCCACGGCGGCCGGCGGTACAAGTAATGTTTTGATTCTATAATTATTCAGCGCTTAATAGACATATTAAAATTACTCACCCTAACTTCATCAATCGACACACACACAGACATTTTTAGAGGAACACTATTTTGGCGAAAATACGTGTGATTCGGACTAACACAAAAACATGTAATGACGGGTATCTGAGGAGCGGGGTTAGAGTGGGATGGCGAGGGACGATGGCGTAGTGAGGTAGGGGAACAGCGCGAAATTGTTTTTTAAATATTATATCTCTAAAATGTGTGACAAGGACGGCATGATTCCATGTACTGCTGCTTGTAAATTATATTTGTTGTCTTGGATTTGGATAGGAAGTATAATTCTCTTCGTGGAGCGGAGGTGGGTTTAAAAAAAAGCTTTTTATATCCATTGTCTGTGAATGTCTGAGTAAATTGCCTATATGTACGGCCTCCTGCTCCATTGGTTGCCGCCATTCTCTTATACATAGGACATCGCGTTACACCCAGTAGAATTACAAGAGACATACGCGGCACAATGCGTCCTTATTCAGATTTACATTTTAATGTGGCGCTTGAAGAGCATATTCGGAGAGATAAAATACAAGTAGAACAGCAATTTGATAAGAACATGGGTATTAAAAGTGATTTATTCAACACTATACGATAGGATACTGCAATAAAATGAAACAAGAATAACTAGATAAAAACTAAATTAATTCTAAATAAAACTAATACCTATTAAAAGATATAAGTACTATAAGAGTTACAAAAGGAATACCCCTTCTAAAAGTTCCGCATGCGGCATTGACCCCATGACCAGGCGTGGCTCACTCCGCGATTTCATCGCTTTGCTACAGGTAGCTAGAAGTACTACATCCGTTCGACCCCAATTTTGGGGTTTGCCATAAGCCGCGCGTGGCGCTGTCGCCACCTAGCGGCCATATCTGTGCTGATCGTAACAGACGCGTTTTGTTAGAGAGTGAGTCTTCTGTACCTAGTATTATTATTTATTCTGTGCCAGACGCTGACCGAGTTACCCCTGTGTACGGCCAAAGGTGGTGTTTAGTTTTTAAAATTACCTCGTCGACGTTTAAGCTTGGACGAAAATGCATTCATTCATACAGTCACAGAAATTAATTTCCGACCCATTTCGTACCTTGTTATTGTGACAATCAATATGAAAGTCGCTAGAGACCTCATAAGTCTCATAACGCTATCCATTATGTACTTTGTCACAGTAACAATAGTCACTGTGTACATAATGGGTTGGAAATTGAATTCTTTGACTGTATGTTCGGCTATTCACCTTTAAAGAAGGCAAATTCAAACATACATATATTTGTACATATATTGGTGCGGCGCGTGTATAGAAAGACAACAAAACGACATCATTTAGATATTATTTTGACATCAAAATGTAAGTTCGATTTCACAACGGCTTATAGTGACATTTTGTAAGCAGGTTCGAGAGTTATTTATGGATAGATTCGTTTGTAAATTTAATATAGGGGAGCCATGGTATTCGCAAGATCTACAGCTCATAGGGCTAATAGTATTCTGCCCTGCTAAGCCAAATAGCAAGTTCATTGCTAACTTATACTTTAGTTTCTACAATTGAGATTTCCATTTTCAAAATCATTTGATTTGAGATAGCGGTATTCGGCTTAGGAGGACAGTATTAAATTGCTATGAAAACTTACGTATTGAAATACGCCCCCTAACCGACTGTGATGTTATTATTGTGCCGTATAATGGCTGTTTTGATTAATTTGTGTAAATGGGTTTCCCAGTTTCGGGGTGTTTTGTTAGTTGACATGCGTAATTGGCGAATGAAGTAACACCCTTTAGGATGATAATTGTGATGCTCTTAGGCAAAAGGGTCACTGGTTAACTATTACCCTTGGCAGCGATGGCAATTGTTATTGTTGCTGTACGGACGCGTCACCTATCATTCATTGTCAACATTTAGTTCGTTTTTTTTAGCATTAGAAATAAGGTAAACAATCTTGATGTGTCTTTTAATTGAAAAAAACATTTGAAAAATAAGTTACGGCAAATATGAAACAATTATGAATCTAATACGATCATTTATATTCTTCTGCTTTCATAAGTAACCGTTTTGGATTTTTAAAAAGCGTTTTCAATTAAAAGACATGTTAAGATCGCTTACCTTCTTGCAAGTTCTTTCTAATGCTAAAAAAAACGAACTATAGACAGAGACTTTTATTTGTCGATGTTTTTTACTTGAGTAGATAAGGTAAACGTACTAATGCTCGACATGCTAATGCGCAATAGTTGACACCCTGCTGTCACCTCTATTGATAGTGAATTCTGTTTAAAGATGACTTGTACTGGGACCGTGACGAACACTAGTACATTTACCTTAGGTACCTGTGTTGATACCTAGTTTAAGGGCCAAAATACAGATCCACTCGGGGATTTGTAAAAATGTGTGTACCTAAGATTACAAATCGTCAAAATTAATCAAAGAAAATTGGTTATGTATTGTTATGTAAGGGTGCCTAACCAAAAATTCTTCGAACTAAAATATTTTCAAATATGTAGTAGGTACTGGATAGATAAGATAAGATAAGATGAAGGGAGATCTCTTCTTATATCTTTAAAAAGAAGGCTCATGGACATGTGCATTCTTCCCATCCTGACCTACGGAGCTCAGACTTGGTCTTTGACAAAAGCTCAGAAATCCAGCCTTAAGGTTTGTCAGCGCGCCATGGAGCGTAGTATTCTCGGCGTGAAGTTGACCGATCGCATCAACGATCGCGTAAACTCAAATAGCCGACGTAGCTGAAACAGCCGCCAAGCTGAAGTGGGACTGGGCGGGACACGTTTGCCGTATGCCGGATGACTTGTGGGCAAAAACAGCAACCAATTGGGTCCCACATCAAACCCGGGGTCGCGGCAAACCTCGACGGCGTTGGCGAGATGACCTTGACGCCTTTGATAGGAACTGGTGGGAGACGGGTCAAAACCGGGATACGTGGAAAGGGAGGAGGGAGGCCTTTGCCCAGCAGTGGGACACTCTAGGCTCATATAAATAAATAATAAATAGTAGGTAACTACCATCAGCTTTCGAACTCTCATGAACTTAGTTCCTCTCCTATAAAGTATAATTTTCCAAAGTGCAAAAACTTTGAATATTCTCAAAGCCAGCTGCCGACAACCTTTTTGCTCGCCAACCGAGCATGAAACCATGCAGATCAGCCTAGTTAATTAATAGTTAATGAATTCGGGCTCTGGGAACAAGACTTTATTACCATAAACTTGATATTAGCATACCCCTGCTAAGTGGCCGGCAATCAGGGCCCAATTAGGAGGGCCACAGGTTGCCGACGGGCGACATGGCAGTGAGGTTATAAACATGGGAGTGCCGAGTGTGGGTGTGTAGACTATACTTAACAGACTCCGTTATAAGGTACGTAAGTCGGGTGACAATACAATATTATGGTGTCATCGAGCTGATCTGATGATGGAGACCGGAGGTGGCCATAGGAACTCTGTGATAAAACAACGAAACCTAATTGTGTTTGGGGTTTTTAGAATTGTCTCGAAGAGTATTAGTTGCTTGTGGAAAGAAAAGTACAGTCAGTGATAAAAGCTTGTACGGTCGACGTCAAAGATATGTTTACATTTTTCGCTTTATTGCAAAGGAGTAAGGTGCAAAAGTGTAAACATATTTTTGACTTCGACTGTACCAAAAATGTTTCTTTTGGCAAAATTTTTTTTCAATCATCTTGGGTACGGTGAAATATGTCATCTTTATACAATTTATAACCTTAAAATGCATAACTTCGCTTAACTTACATAACTATATGTATATATGCAAATTTTTTGCTTCATTGGAAACCGGAAATTCGGTCAATTTTGACTTGCAAGATTTGATTACATACAGACACACACAGACAACGGGACAGGTAAAACTAAAAAAAAAAAATTGTAAATAAAAGCTTGTGAAATAAATACAAATATGACGGAATTTAAACGATTATCAATAGCATGTTGATTCGACAAACGTTTTTGAAAACCGGGTGTGGCCTGTAATATGAGCAAAAAATTAAACTGTAGGCTGTATTCCTCATCCTGACCAACATTTGTTCAGCGACTTTTAAAAATAAGTTGTGGTTTGATTTTTAATACACTTTAAAGTTTATTCTAAGACGCAATGTATTGCGAAATTTGTTATGTTTAAGGCATAACAAGCAACGTCAATCACAATGATATGGCGTGGCGATGGCTTCCATTGAAGATAATATTTATTTTGTATGAAAAATAGGGAGTCTAAATAGTTCATAATTTTTAAAAGTTGTTGAACAAAAGTGTCACCGTTTGAGGAGTACAATCTATGTTTTAATTATTTGGTCGTGTTACAGGCCACACCCGGTATATCCATAAATTGTTATCTTCTAAGTGCCACCTATGCGAACGCGCAAATCCCTACAGATGTACTGCATAATTATTTCCTATCGTATTTTCACGGAAACGTATTTACGAACGTGTCTTGCCATTTCAGTCAGTCTCGGTGTAAAAACAAATACGAACACCACAAGTAGCATAACAAATACGAACGTTTCCGAGAAAATACGATAGAAAACAATTTATACACTACATCTGTACCTATCTACGGATAGTAAATAAACGTATACGTAGGTACAGTCGCCATCAGATATATCGGAGCGGCCAAGGTGTTCACAAATATCTGAGCACGCCTCTATTGTCAGCGCGTTAGAGTGCTTGTTCAGATATTGTGAACACCTTGGCCGCTCCGATATATCTGATGGCGACTGTACCTACTACAAGTAAGTACAACATTTATGACTAGGTACTTCCAATCTAAGTAAGTGCGGATTTCTGCGGTGCCTTTGATGGATCAGAGCGAACTTGCTAATACATTTCCTAGAAAATTAGAACTGCGGTGAAATGCTCTTGATACTTCCGATGCTTTGATAAATATAGATACCACTAATATCTAGATTCTAGAGCAAAATATTATTTTATTTCTTCATTTTTATTATAGCTTTTAGTGATTGGTTTTGATTTAATTATTGGTTAAGAAATAAGTAATGGTCTTTGAATGAAAGTAAATTGGCAAGTATCAAAATGGTTTTCACTTTGGAAAAAGATGAATACCGTACAATGTGCCTATTATACACATTTTAGAAATACTTGGCAATTGAATATGGAAATAATGACTATAAAAAATATAATTATTTCAGTTTTGAGTCAAATTCACCCTTTTTAAGCCACCTTAAACTCTAATAATTTCATAATTATTATGTTTGTATAAAGCTATGGCTGACACATTTTACTAATCATTTAAAAACCTTAGCGCAACGAGATAAGGTTTAATATTGGTCAAATAAGCGGTATTGTTGTTAATACCTACGTTTGTGACCTTTCGCCGCCCCTTTATGCCCTGTGTACACTCGAGGCGAAATAACAATAAATTAGATGCTTTACTCGTACAGCTATGCCCTAAAACAGATTAATGGGCAATTTTCATAATTTTGCTACGCTCACACACGATTAGTACCTATTAAAATTTTTATCGTTATTTTGAATTGTGATTATACTTTTAAATCTAAAAAGTTGAAAGCGGAAGGACAATTTAAACTTATTTTTAGTCATGCGAAATGCAGCTAACTGATAGTTGATGGGGCACCAAAGAAAGAACTAAAAGGGGCCCACTGATTAACAGTCCACCGGCCGGTATCGGCCTGTCAGTTCTTTAGAACTGTCAAAATTTTGTTCTAACTTGACAGAGGCCGATTCCGCACGACGGACTGTTAATCAGTGGACCCCTTTAGTTTTTTCTTTGGTGCCCCATCAACTAAACCAAATAATTTAAACATGTTATACTAAATTGCAAATAATTTCCGACACTCACCTTTGTACATCTCCATTCCATTATCCGACCGTTACTCGGCAAATGTAATCAGAAAAACAATTTCATTCTTCAGAAAGCCCGCGCTATATCTTACCGGAAGCGTGTCATTTTTTTAAGGGGAAAATAGACGCTTCCCCATACAAAAGTAGTTCCCATTTTTTTCCACCCTAGATAGTGGCATTTTGGAAAATATTTATAAATAATAGATTTATATCTACCACATAGTAGAACCCCGTTTTTGATTTTTGGAATTTTATATTATTACAATAGTTATAATTTTAAAATGGTTTTTTTGCTTCTAAAGCTTAAAGACAAAATAATCGAAAAACGTCAAACGGATAGTTTTCGTTGTGCTACGCTCGTAACCAATTCTTGCGTTTTCCCGCTTTGTAAAAGCGATTACGAACAGAGAACCCGGCGGAAGGATTCCCGGAACTCAACGTTTTAATAGTATGTTATGTAGGTACTGTATTTACCGCGGTAAATCATACGATGTATTTCCAACGGCTCGCCAACACAATCATCACGTGACACGACTGCTCTGCTCGCGGTCTGACATCGACTGACTCCTATCAGTGACGTCACTATGACGTTACCGCTCAAGACGCCAATACACTACCAGCCATATTCGAACGTTAAGATACGTCAAATAATAGATATGCCAACGTTATAGATTGGATATGTCAGTGTCAAACAAGTGTCAAAAGTGACGTTTTTGTTTGTAGAAAACTTACTTCTGACACTTGCTTGACACTGACATATCTTAAAGTTCGAATATGGCTGTACCTATACAATATAACTACATCAAATTTAATTAAGCATGGATCATTTGCGTTTAGGGTTGTCTGGTTGGTGAATGATGTTTTAATTGGTAACTAATTTTAGTGAAGTGTATGACTTTAGCAGCATTACTACTACTACAGTGCAGTGTGAGATTTATTTATTTATTTAGAAATTTAATTCAGGCAACAAGGCCCATATTACAAATACCTTACAGACTAACATACATAATGTATTTTATAAACTTAAAATTAAACATTATTTAGACAAAACGGCGTGGCTCCGTTGCATCGGCAGCTCACATTGACGTTGCTGCCGACTGCATTACTGCCGCAAAAATATTTCCCGTAATGTCAATACCCAGAGGTAAATGAGGTCAACGTTTGTGTGAAGAAGCGGCCGCCTCCGTCATTTTTAAGGCCTTTTTAAAGGACATAGCGGTGCGGTGGGCCGTGTCTCTGAATTAATGAGACGATTTGTCCGCGATGAGGAGTCAGCCTTGGAATTGAATAGAATTCAATTTATTGACGGTATGCGGCAGTTAATGGACTCTCGGAATGATCATTACATAGACGTTGTATTTTATAAAGACGGGCATTTCGCGGGCGCCCGTGAAGTACAAAACATACGACCAAATCAAAAACACGTTTTAAGATTCCTGAAAACATACCAAACATAACTTACGTAATTTGATCGGGTTGTTTGTTCAACAAAACATACTAAGTTCACGGTGGGAAAAAAAAGTGGGACTGTGACAAGGATAAACAATAACGCTATCACTACTACTTCTACTGAAAGATACATAAGACTATCCCGTTCGGTAATTTACCGCTCATGACTGATCCAGTTAAATACTAGATTCATGAATCATTTGCGTTTAGGGTTGTCTGGTTGGTGAATGACGTTTTAATTGGTAACTAATTTTAGTGAAGTGTATGAGATTTATTTATTTATTTAGAAATTGAATTCAGGCAACAAGGCCCATATTACAAATACCTTACAGACTAACATACATAATGTATTTTTATTCAATTACACAAACGGGTCTACCGCGATATAATTTCATTGTTTTTACCTTTAATTCCGACGTTTCAGCTGAGTTGCATCAGCATTTTTATAAACTAATTTCGGGTAGTTTAGTGTTGTTTTATTAATATCTCCGTTGACATTTGTTGGGACGTCAGTCTTTCCGTGACCACAGCTGATGCAACTCAGCTGAAACGTCGGAATTAAAGGTAAAAACAATGAAATTATATCGCGGTAGACCCGTTTGTGTAATTGAATATGTGTACAAAACGCGAGAGTTTAAAGTGTTATAATGTATTTTATAAACTTAAAACTAAACACTATTTAGACAAAACGGCGTGGCTCCGTTGCATCGGCTGCTCACATTGACATTGCTGCCGACCGCATTACTGCCGCAAAAATATTTCCGGCAGTAATGCAGTTAGTGTATGACTATAGCAGCATTACTACTACTGCAGTGCAGTGTGACATTACTGCCGACTGCACTACTGCCGCAAATGTCAAAAATCTGGGCAGCAACGTCGATTTGGACTTTTGCATTGCTGGAAATGTCAAAAATAGCGGAAGCAGTTATAAAGTTGACCCAAAAATTTTTTATTAAGCTATGAGCTTCATCACATATGTTCCTTGAGTAATTCTAAGCATTTCAAGCCTGGGAGCCAATAAGAAATGTGTGTCTACTCGGATTTGTAATGGATTCAAACTTTCAACCCCTTTTTAACCCTGTTAGGGGATGAATTTTACAAAACGCTGAAATTACTTTTCCTGTCTTTTAATAATATCCCCAAATACAAAGATTCAAGTCCCGCGTTCGAAAATTTTTTTGATATCCATACAAACTTTCAACTCCTTTTTCACCACCTTAGGGGATGAATTTTCAAAAACGCTGAAATTAGTTTTCTTGTATTTTAATAATATATCGTTTTACGAAGTTTCAAATTCCTAGCTTAAAATAAAACTTGAACCCCATACAAACTTTCATCCCCTTTTTAACCCCCTTAGGGGTTGAATTTCTCAAAATCGCTTCTTATCTCTTGTACACTTTATAAATGTAATCTAGTGTGCAAATTTCAACTTTCTATCTTTTGTAGTTTCGGCTCCGCGTAGCAAAAATCTCCAACCAAATTTTTCACCTTTTTACGTTTTTCTTGTAAAATTACTATGAAATTGAAAAAACAAATATCAGCAATGAATTCTACGTCTTTGGTTTATACGAAAATGATACCAAACTTGCCCTAGTACCCACCAGGATCAGAGTAGATTTTTTTTAAAGATGACGGATGGCGGCCGTCTTTGTACCCCACCCTCCCCCCCACTTCACGCTAGAAATGCTTAGAATTACTCAAATATCAGATGTGATGAAGCTCATAGCTTAATAAAATTTTTTTGGGTCATGTATGGCAGCGTTACATAACTGACTCCAGTAAAAGGTAATTTTATATTGAAATTACATTTTGCGAAAGTAAAGTTGTGTTACCTGGTAGAATTGACTTTTAAGTGATGATTTTGAATGATAATTATTTAATGACGTTCATTTGGATTTGATTTAGTTTGTTTTGATATCTTACAGTCATATTTTCTTCTGGTTGGAGTGGCGAAAAATTTTGCGCTCAAGATTCCATTTTTCGAACCACTCGCTCGTGGTTAAATTTTGGAATCTTTTGCTTGCTCGGGTATCAATATTAGCACGAGCGGTTGAAAAACAACTTTGCCCCCTTGTAAAACGAAATAACTATTGTCAAAATGTACGGTGTGTGGTCATAATAATTATTATGATCTATGTAGGTGTCTTAAATTGTATAATTATATGACGCAGACGTACCATAACTACTGGAAAGCAATAAACGCCGGTACCAATAAAGTCGTTCGGCTTTACGACACACCCGTGAAGTGCACCACTTGATCTCTGATCTGTGTCTTGCAATATGATATGGTATGAAGCCTAGCAATCTGATATTTGGCTCTGAGATAGTCGGCCCGATTCAAACTATAAGATGCGTCAAATATTACGACTAGATACGCTATAGATGTCAGTGTCAAAACTGACGTTTTTGTTTGAAGAAACCTCACTTTTGACACTGACATATCTCATCCATATCGTATCTAGTCGTAATATTTGACGTATCTTATAGTTTGAATCGGGCCGAAAGTCGCTTTAAATAGCATACGTTATGGTCGGCCATTTTAACAATTATGTACAGATAATTTTGAACGCTCTACCCGCTCCGCTATTTTTACTGCTTAGTAGCTGGCGGCTTATTTATTGACTTCATACAAATATAAATCACATTTCCTGTAACCATATTGAAAATTCGTCTTTTAAAATTAAAACGTGCAAAAGAAAATTTAATTTGTAATCAGTACTTGAACCGCAAGCGTAGCAGTGCTACGTCGTAGCAATTTACGGCGTAGCATGCTGCTCACGTAGCACTCATTGAGTTTCGCAATTAAGTAGCTCGATGCCTTTCTTACTGAATTCTAAAGCAAGGAAGGGTGTAAAGAGTTTGTTTGCGATTTCTGATAAGTATCAATTTCTACGTCTATTTGGTACTGAGAATGAATTATATATTACCTACCGTCAAAATATATAACTTTGCCCTTTAACATAACTTTGCCCACTGCGTCACAGTTCATTAAAAGCGAAATAACTTTAAAGTAGTTACAGATACACGTTCGGCTCGATTCGGAAAATGAATTAGATTTCTACTAGACTTCAACAAGTTACGATACGGATAATTTAAAGATATTTGTAAGATAGATATGTCAAATTTGACGTTTCCGCGATTCTGGAGGTCCTCTTGAATGATTTCGACAAGTTATGACTTAGATATCCAAGTCACATCTAGTCGATATCTAATGTAGGAGTAGTTGATCTCTAAATCGTCTCAAGATCTTGTGATTATCTCGAAATCCGAATAGGCCTGTTTCTGAAGAAAGTGAAAAATTTAAGAAAGTATACACGCCTTGGCAGATCGACTCAGAATGCGGGCTGTAGCTCTGCTGATATACCGTAGAAACTTTTCCTTTTAACATAACTTTTCCCACTGCGTCACAGTTCAGTAAAAGCGAAATAACTTGAAAGTAGTTACAGATAATACACTTTCTTAAATTTTTCACTTTCTTCAGAAACAGGCCTATTCGGATTTCGAGATAATCACAAGATCTTGAGACGATTTAGAGATCAACTAGTCCTACATTAGATATCGACTTCTGACTTGTGTGACTTACTTATGTGACTTGGATATCTAAGTCATAACTTGTCGAAATCATTCAAGAGGACCTCCAGAATCGCGGAAACGTCAAAATTGACATATCTATCTTACAAATATCTTTAAATTATCCGTATCGTAACTTGTTGAAGTCTAGTAGAAATCTAATTCATTTTCCGAATCGAGCCGAACGTGTATCTGTAACAATTTTCAAGTTATTTCGCTTTTACTGAACTGTGACGCAGTGGGCAAAGTTATGTTAAAAGGCAAAGTTTTTACGGTATATCAGCAGAGCTACAGCCCGCAGTCTGAGTCGATCTGCCAAGGCGTGCTCCCATCTAAGCTCCTCGTTATGGAGCGAAACATGTCGAGCAATATTCGACTTAAAATACGTGAGTGACCCGTTTTAATTATTCAGTATGTCTGGGTGTCTCGAAAGTTTTATTTCAATAAAATAAAATGTCACTGTTGACATCTGACAGATCATATCCGCCGTAACATAACAAGATTATTAAAGCTCGAATCACCTGTACCCATTTTCCTTGAACAAAAAAAAACAAGTCACCTTCCTTGATCCGAAAACGCCACACCTAATAATTACAATCACGCCGTAAATCCGCAAAATTCCCGACAGATTTTTACGGCACTTCTTTACGCAGGCATCGAACCCCGGACCAATCCAATAACAATAAAAACAGTAATAAAAACTGTATTATTTATTGACTGAATGGGGAGGCAGGGGACCAAAGGCACCGCGAATAGATATACGAAGATTACCACTAATAGATTCTGCGACGTGAAGCGCTTATGAAGAAAAGCGAGTCGAAAATCTATCAACTTTTGGGTTACTTCTACTCAGTATAACTAATGATCGATTTAAAAATAAAAAAATGCAATGAAACTAAAATTACCGATGGAGCTTTTATACATAAACCAAACTGTCGGCCCGATTCAAACTGGAAGATACGTCAAATATTACGTCTAGATACGATAGGAATTGATAATTATGTCAGTGTCAAAGGTTCTTCAAACAAAAACACTGACCTATAATCTAATTTATAAGTTCGAAGCGGGCCGTGTAATTTATATTATGTGATACATTTATAAGGCACATTTTTATTTTTTTTCAGTTTATTTATTTTAAAAAAAATACACAGCGTTACAGTGAACTAATATCTACACTGTGAAATGTGTATTAGAAAGTATTTATTTATACAAACTAGGTACATGATACAGCTTAGTCTAGAAAGGTCTAAATTAAACAAAATGTAAAATAGAAAAAAAAAGTGTTACAAAAACTAATACAAGACAAATACAACAAACAAACACACAACAACAACAACAAACAAACAAACAAAACAAATATAATAAAAACTAGTACAAGACAGAAGATTCACGCTTAGGCATATATTTATATCAGGTTTATCGCTAATTTATTTTGTTACCTATATTTCCGACGTTTCGGCGCAAGATAAATTCGCGATAGACCCGATAAAAAAATACTTTTTAAATATAATTATGCTCCAATCGCGATTTTTTTAAATGTAAATGGGCCCACTGATTAACAGTCTGCCAGACGGTATCGGCCTGTCAGTTAGAACAAAATTTTGACAGTTCCGAACAACTGACAGGCCGATACCGTCCGGCGGACTGTTAATCAGTGGGCCCCTTTACTGTCTATTGGGTAAGTGATCTGCACGAATATAGCTCCCCACTAAAACTTCCTGTCCTGATTGATTTAGTGTGCTTAGTTCTACCTTCTACTTATCGGTTTGATCTTTTCTATATATCGTCGGGTGACAAGCAAAAGTTACTAAGTACCACCACAAGTTCATAGCCATAGTGAACCATATTAGTACTTGAAGAAGGTCGATTTTGGTTTAATTTTTTTTAGTAATTAGTGACTTTTGCTTGTCACCTGACGATTTATAGATATTAGAAAATAAAGGTACCTACCAGTGGCGGCGCGTCCAGATTGTTCGTAGGCAAGCCGTAGCTGAGTTGCCCGTCCTTTTCTTCATAAGTTTAAAGAAAATGGCCCAAGAGCCTGAATATCAGATAAGCCGATGGGAATCGAGTTGTATGGACGCTCCGCCACTGGTACCTACCTATTCAAAAATTACGACTTTTGTGAGTTTTATTAATAGTGCGGCATTCAGTAGAAACTGGGATAAATTCAGCTGAGTTTCATTTCATATATAATTTAATATTTGATTTACACGACAATTTAATTTAATAAACAAATTACTAGTCACTCACACACAAATTGTATCATACCAAATCTACCATTATTTTCAATCGAATGATACAAATTTTGTTGTGTCACTATTCATCCAAGCCATCCCTGTTCACCTCAGTCGACGGTACCTATTTATACTGATATCTAATACTGATTATCACTCTATTTTACTTTTATTTTATTTTTCTTAGGGCTTACCTGGGTCGACCAACTGGGCGCCGTCCTGTTGGTCGTCCTAAATACCGTTGGGCAGATAGAGTGGAGGCAGATCTCCGTGAGCTCGGCGTCGGCGAAAGCTGGCGGGATACCGCTCTGGACCGATCAAAGTGGCGTGCTCTTGTGTTGGAGGCCAAGACTCATTTTGGGTCACCGCGCCAACAAAGTAAGTAAGTAAGTATTTTACTTAAAGAATGTTCTTTATTTCAGACCAGGTCCATATAAAATTTAAATGAGACATTTTTATTGACTCAATAGAAATGTTACATTAATTTCACTTAATGAAGATTTTTTATGAATATAAATGTTGTATAAAAACTTATAAACTAAAATTATACTAAATTAATAAAAATAAAGCCTAAACTACGATAAAAAATCGCCCCTCGGCAAGGTACCGTAGACGCTGGCAGCATTACCACGCTGAACTGCAATGCTTATGCGTTATATTTAAATATATTATTCATTGCCGGTAGGCGAGACCATTGTTTACGCTTTAGTAAGTAGTTAAAACGAATTGGAATCGACTAAAATGTACAATACGTCCCTTTTTATTTTTTTATTTCACGGTAAACGTTTCATTGCAGAAATTTGAATAATGGTCCAGCTGTAATAAAATTAATTTGTAGGAAGGATCAAAAAGGTGAATTTTGTAACAAATATCCAGTATCACAATTTAAAAAAAGTTATTATAAAAGAGGAATTTAATTTCAATCAACCAGTTTTCAACTTTTTCAATATCTGCAACTTGAATATTGAAATTTGTAAAAGTATTTTAACAAGAAATATTTATACGAGACTGTTTTGTTTTTATTTATTCATCTGATTTATAGCCTGACAAGTTCTTTTTTAGCCCTGATATAATGTCGCTACAAACAGCTTACATATAGCAACAATACGTGTACGTCATGAATAGTCGGGACAGTGTGTATTGGCATCGTGCAAGAGCGAGTGAGGTATACAATTATGTACATGTGAGTTGTAGAAGTATGTTTCCCAATCGAAACCCAATCGAAAGAGCATGTTTAGTTGATAATTAAGTATGAATAATTTACCTATCCGCCATAATTTGATTCTAAATATTTGACCTCCGTATATATATTTACCAGATTCAGTCACTCGTGGTGGTAATGGCTCATTCTTATAATAAATATTTTTGATTATAGCACTAAAGACGCCTTAAATGAGAAAAATAATAATTTAATAATTAATATTCATATTTAGTACAAAACTAACCAGTTTATTACAAACTCACTATGAAAATCAGTACCCGTCATGTCAACAAATAATTTCACAACATTGTTTAATGGAATGCTACTGAATCCCGTATCCTTTTTCTGTCGCAAGTATTTTAATGTATTTAAAATTATTTGTTTAGCATCGGTGTGAATTTTTTTGGGCATTTTGATTGCAAAATCTATTATTATCCTGAAATATTTACAATCATTTTCGATTTGTTTACATCGGTGACATTCAATGACTTTCAATGTCGGATGTCAAACAAAATAATTGCCATTAAAATAAATTAGTTCCATCGAAAATCCGCAACGTGGCGAGGGCTAAAAAGGAACTTGTTAGGCTTTACGACAGGAATATATCGAGAAATTTTTCAGCAAACAATTTTAGTAGGTAGGTACCTACCTACTTACTACTTATTTGGTAATAGTTATTTAGGATACAAGTGCAGAAAAGAGGAAATTCGAAATGCGAATTACCTATTCGCACGTGTATCGTACAACGTTTTACAGTACATAATTATGGCCCTTTAAACTTTTGACATACGCACGACGTGCTATTTTACGCACTAGTGCGGGAAAATAGGACCATATGTACTGTAAATAACTATTTTATGTTTATTTCTTATAAATTCAAAATAAGAGATTCCACTAGCCAACATGCGGAAACAACTCAAAATTAGTACAGCAACTGATAACTTTTTCACTCTCTAGTAGATAAAATTCAACTTTCTCATTAGTTTTTGAACAATTAAGCGAAATTTAACGAGCTGGTGTGGTAAAAAAACCAATGAGTTGCTCTCCGGGAGTGCCGACAGAAGTGAAAACTCAAACTAGTCCAAAATGTCTGCAGCACTATGTATAATTGACCCATCCTCCTTTCTATTGAAAAACTTTAGTTCCGAAATTGCTGGCCAGTGAGCTTAAATTTGTAGCGTTAATTGTTTAAAATTCGAATAGAAATTGTAAAGTTACTTTGCAGACCTCGCATATAAATATATTTGGTCATGATATTTTGAGTTTTATTCACCAGTACTAGAGTTCACTTTTAGTAGCGATTTCATCAAGATTTAGCTTTATTGAATTATATTGGAGTGATATAAATTTAGAATGTAATTGTGAGATCCTCGTATTTCAGCTCGTACAAGATTAGAACATTGAGCTTTATTACTTAATATAAAAGTCCAGTTTTAAATAATTGACCATGATGATACGTTATGACTCAAGTTCTTTGGTGAATAAAAATGAAACAGCAGGGGTTACGCGTTACGCTGTCTCGAGGTTAACATTTTTTCCCCACCTCAAAAAATGCACAGCGCCGCTAAAGAAGTTTTCACTTCAAAAATATTCCTAAAGCTTTTATTGTTTAAGTAAAATCTCAATCGGTACATCAATTTCAATCAGCCCAACGCTACGTACAGCCAATTTACCGGCTTAGCAACGACAGGTATAGAAAAAACAGTTACAAACCTTTATATTCACAAAAAAGCACTTTATAACTACACGCATAAGATCTCAAATTGAATGTCTTAATGGTTCGGGGCGGGAAACAGGATATTGCCATAAAATGCTTTCAATGAAAACGTGGATTGACAAATGACAGCAGAAGAAAAGATTTATCGGCGATGTAGCATACAGTTTATAAAATTGCGCTGTATATGTAGGCGTGACACAGAGATTGTGACGACGTGTCTTTTGATAGAATAATTTCTGTTATAATAATTTTTTGAGACATTTTTACTATATTTCTCGTCATACCAAACTGAAATTGCCATAATCGCGGCCTGTACCACGCGATAAAAACGTCGTAAGTGCCGTGAAATTAATGGTGCTTACGCGTTAAGCCGGATACTCATTAGCGAGCCGTAACCGTAACCGTTGCATGTACAGTCGCCATCAGATATATCCCAGCAACCAAGGTGCTCACAAATATCTGAACACGCCTCTATTGTCAAGGCGTTAGAGTGCGTGTTCAGATATTGTGAACACCATAGCCGCTCCGATATATCTGATGGCGACTGTACTGTTACCAAAAAAACATAGTGTGTGCGTGGGCAAGCCTGCGAAACACGTACACACTATGAATATCCGACTTTATGAATATCCCTGACATTTGTAGTGTTTAGTTTTAAAATATATTTTTATAATATGTATGCTAGTTTTAAGGTCTTTATGTATGGGCCACTAGTTGCCTGAAATAAAGATTTTCATTCATTTTCATTAATTTCATTCATTCATTTACGGCCGCGCGATTCTCGCTTCGCGTCTATGGTTTGTTGTCAAAACATTAACAACTCATGGCCCATAACATAATACTGGTTCTCGGTGCCAGTTCTATCATCATCTCAGCCGAAAACCCGTCCACTGCTGGACAAAGGCCTTCGCCGCCAGTTCTATACATACTGCCGTTTTCGAACTTTAAGATACGTCAGTTAATCGATCTAGAAACGATATGGATTAGAAGTGTCAGTGTCAAAACTGACGTATTTGTTTGAAGAAACGAGTTTTTGTCAGTACTGTCAGTGTCAAATTTGACACTGACATATTTAATCCATATCGTTTCTAGATCTATTAATTGACGTATCTTAAAGTTAGAATCAGGCCGTGAGTAATAGTAGTTTAATGTTTGAGGCCCAGAGAAGGGCTTCATGAAAATGAAGTTCTAAATAAATAAGGGTTAAATCCAAAACAGACGCACTTTCTCCAATCAACACATCCAATAGAAACAAATTCACCCCACCAATTCTCCTACCATCAAACATTCTCGTCCGCAACAACTGTTCCAAAATAAAAGAATGTTTCTCGGTACGTTAAATAAAATTAGACCGCCGTAAAAGTACGTTTTGCACGTACCGGCTTTGACCTTACCGAATAAAATTGCGGGCTCCCTTTGTAATTTAATTTACTTGTGCAAAAGAAATATACTTGATATAATTGCTTAGGGTCATTGTAAAGGCTTTTACGTCATATATTAATAAATAATTTTCTTTTCGGGCAAGATTAGGTCATCAGTTTCAGACAATGCGTGATATCATATAATGAAGCTTCTAATATCTTGTTTAGGAGAGTAACATTTTTTTTCTTACAGAATACAATACAAACAATTCACGCAGAGCCAAACCTTCGACCACACAATTGTAAGACCCTGACCGTCTGGGTCAAAAGGTAAGTCTATCTACCCCCCTTATTCATAAACGTCTACTAAAGTTGACAAGCCGATAATAATCGTTTGTCCCTTTCCGACGTATTGGTATGACGGAAAGGGACAAACGATTATTATCGGCTTGTCAACTTTAGCAGACGTTTATGAATAAGGGGGTTAGTCCGTAGGGCGTCCGCTAGCTGTGGCGCAGGTGCACGGAGCGGGGGAGCGGTTTAACTAAAAATAGTAAAAGCAACGCCCAACGTCATATCGCGTTAGTTTCGTTTCGTTTCGGTTCATTTCGTTTCGTTTCGTTTCGTTTCGTTTCGTTTCGTTTCGTTTCGTTTCATTTCGTTTCATTTCGTTTCATTTCGTTTTATTTCGTTTCATTTCGTTTCATTTCGTTTCATTTCATTTCCGTTTCACGCGAAATTAGTACGAAAGCAGAGTATTCCTGCTTACTTATAATGTGACCGCGACTGGTTTTATATCTATATTAGTCAAAAACTGCCTTGGAATTAATACTTAAAACCTTTTTTTTTAGATACGTCCGTGTGTATCAGCCGAGGGTTTGATTGATGGATGTGTAGCTGCCTTTAGTGGAATTGCTGCCGCTAAATCAATATTAAATAGTGCGGTATTGATACGGAAATATAACAGGGTGAATGGAATACTTTCTTACAAAATAGACCATGGAAATTGAGCGATATTTACACAAGTGTCGGCGTATTTAGTACAAACGGGGTGAATCGAGGTCATATTCACATTTTTTTTTCAATAAATTATGGTAACATTCCATTTCTAACCGCAGCTACACTACTGGTACTGAACGCGTCACTGTTACTGTCAATTTCCATAGTAAAATGAACAGTAGTGCAGCTGCGGTTGGAAATGGATTGTCACCTTAATCGTTGTCGTTTGTGATTTCAAACTGTCTGGAAGCTCATGCCTCATGGCTCATGGGTCTCGTCTTCGCAGTAAAATAACAAATCCTTCGCAATAATCGGAACACTTGAGAAGTTAATTGTTACAATTATAATAATTTATTATTTAAAGCATGTTGTTTCAGATACAGGATACCTACTTTGGTTAAAGATAAAATTATAAATAAGACTATTAAATATAACAATTAATTTGTATGCAACATAAGAAGTCTAGAAATTTTAATATTTTTTAAATGTTGTTAAACAAAAGTTTTATCATTTGAGGAGTACAATATTCATATTTAATTACACAAACGGGTCTAACGCGATATAATTTCAAAATTCCCGTTTGTGTAATTAAATATGTGTACAAAACGCGAGAGTTTAAAGCGAGTACAATAATTATCTATATATTATTTGCTCGTGTTACAGGGCTCACCCAGTATACGTACGACCCAGATACCTTTTTCCTGTTTCAACGTAAATTTATTCCTAACCATTTTTTCTCACATCATAACGTTATCAGATTTACATTAAGAATCTAATACAATCTAAAACACTGTCACGTCTTATAAACTCGGATAATCAGATTAGCTGCATTATGAGTCCATTAAGGGAAACACCGCGATAAATTGTAGCCTTTTGTGATAAAATCTCCTTCGTAATTGCTCGCGGCGGCTGTTATCGACCCAATTCTTGTACGTTTTTTTAACAACCGAGCTTTATTGAGAGAACTGTGTAAGATCTGAAGAATAATATTCTTTACGATGCTCATTTGTTTGTGTAACAAGCTATATTTCAAACTGAGGTAGTGCTTAATTATTTTCCATCGTTTTTTTACGGGGACGTACGAACGTGTCTTGCTATTTCAGTCAGTCTCGGTACAAAAAGTACTGAGGTTGACTGAAGTAGCATGACAAATACGAACGTTTCCGAAAACAATTATGCACAATGGGCCCGATTCGCATTTTGAAATGGACATCTATCAGATATATTTTAGACATCACCAAGATACGATAACGATATGTTTAAGATCTAACCTGTCATATTTGACATTTGCGCGATTCTGGAGATACTCTTGCGCGATTCTGGAGAACGATTTCCACAGGATATGACTTAGAGATCCAATTCACATCTAATAGATATCTTACTCTATCTAACGTAAAAGTGACATTGGTTGCCCGAATTGCGCTGCAAAAGAGAACTACATAGTTGATATCTAAACTATAACGTATCTAGAATGGATCTAGTATGTGTCGTCTCTTGTGAATATCTTGAAGTTCGAATACGGCAGTACATCTGTACTATCTGTAAGAATAGTAGATAATATATTTATATGAATACCGTAAATTTATAAATATGAATTGCATATTTTATTCTTACAAATGCCGGTAAATATCATACTGTATTGCCGGCCGAGTGAAAAATTTAACGAACGAGGTCGCTTAGTAACACAGGTAAAGCTTTTCCCAAATATGCAAAGAAATTGGTACTTCAAAATACCAATAATAAATAAATAAATAATATAAATAAATATTATAGGACATTTTTATACAAATTGACTAAGCACCACGGTAAGCTCAAGAAGGCTTGTGTTGTGGGTACTCAGACAACGATATAAACCATCATTGCACGTTATATAAAAATTTTAAGTAGGTATCTACTGGGATTTAAATTTAACTATGTATTTTTGTTTATTTGTTCATACATGAGTCTGCATAGATGAAAGTAACTTTTTACGACTCTAAGCGATCGTAATTAGAAGCATTACTTCCAATTAGTTACTTCATAAAAAGTTAATTCCTTTTATAATTACTCTCAGCGCTCCTGTTTTCACTTCAGATAAAAAAAAACAAGGCAGGTGCTTAGTTTGGTTCTAACGAACTCGAAATAGAAGAAAAGCTTCTAAAAAGTTAATAATGTCATATTTAGGGCTTAAATATGAAGTTAAAAACAAAGAAACAACGTAGGTATATAGATATAGACCACGGTAAAATTGTCTCAGATAAAATAGGTCGTTTTGAAATCATAATATTTTATCATAATCATGAAACAATTTTATTATTCACAGATAACAATAGTCAGCACAAATAAAACAGAATACCTAAATAAAAATTAAAACCGCGATTCGTCTGCTCGTTTGCCATATTATATTACAGTAAAAAAAAATAAAAGCTTTCGTAGCACAACGTCCTACTAAAAACGATTAAATATGTTATTTATCGCTTTTTATAGTTCGTTTTTTTAGCATAAGAAAGAACTTGCAAGAAGGTGAGCGATCTTGACGTGTCTTTTAATTGAAAAACGCTTTTTAAAAATCAAAAACTATTACTTATGAAAGCAGAAGAATGTAAAATGATCGTATTAGATTCATAATTGTTACATATTTGTCGTAACTTATTTTAAAAACGTGTTTTTCAATTAAAAGACACATCAAGATTGTTTACCTTATTTCTAATGCTAAAAAAAACGAACTAGTAAACGAAATTCAGCTTAACAGAAACGTATGATTCTACATTTTAAGAAGATTATAAAAAGTACCTGAAGACCTTTAATATATTTCATATTTCATATTTATTCATTCATTTATAACAATATACATTGTGTTTGAAATATTATAAATAACTTAACCTAATTAAATATTTACATTAAATTAAATAATTAAAATTAGATCTTACATAATAATCCATGCTCATTATTTTAATTAATTACATACATTTCATCGTCGTACAAGTGCAAGGCAAATAATTATAATTATTATAATGTCATATTAATTATGTCTATCGTATACAAAACTAGGTACGTACATATCTAATATCTTGTATCGTCCTCCAATAAATATTCCTCTACTGAATAGAAGCATTTCTGTAGTAGAAAAGCTTTTAATTTATTTTTAAACAAGTTGGCATTTGTGAGCGACTTCAATCCAATAGGCAATTTGTTAAATAAGATAATAGCCTGGTAACCTGCTGAGTGCTTAAATACCCTAAGGTTTGATCTGACAGTCAGTACATAATACTTATCATAATACTTATCTGTATGAAATCAATTGAAGCTTAAACAACAATCTGGGGGAGGAAGTTCTTATAAAAACATTAAATAAATTAGGTAATTTTGCAATAACAACGTTAAATCGTTTTCCTGTTCTAAAGAAAATTTGTTTCTTTCTCGTTTTCATTGTTTTCACGGGCCTATTCCATTCGGCTATTTGGTTGCAGATTTTAGGATATAACATGGTGAGGCTGGTGTCACACAACTGGGAGACTTACACAGTACACACGGGTCGATTTTACCTACTAACTAATTATCAAAAAATTATCACACGACATGCACATATCACACTTACACTGTACGATTGTTTCCGACGTACGTAAATACTTCTACATAAATATAATATTTGTTGTGACCTGGGTTCCGGCAGAAAATCAGTGCTTTGCTCGAAAGAGCGAAGCGTACCACTGAGCCGTGACCCTTTTGTCCTGCTGCAACGCACACAGTTTGTACTACCTACCTACTTTTATAAAATTTTACTTTTGTACCTACTCATTTCTATGCTATTTTCTTTGTAACTCAATTTTCTTTGTTAGTGTAATAATTATTGTTTTTTCTTTCTGTTATGATGTGTTTAAAATTATATTGTGTGTCATTGCAGCTGTCAAATAAATGATTTATCTATCTATCTATCTATCAAAATCATCTGAAAGGAATAGTAGATTGTTAACGAAGGGATGAAATGATGCGTTTCAACCGAGTTAAACAATACTTTTCATTTCGAATACAAGGAACAAGGCCCCGCCGATTGAGCGTGCATTAACTGAGCACACTCTTCATAAAAAAAATCCTATCTTTTTTTTGTATATGTACCTAAGACGAATAATAAGATCCTCTTACATTACAACACACTTGGATAAGAACGAAATAGAATTTGAGCCATTATTCCATCGACTTAGCATGTGTGTGACCCTATTAGCTAAGTGACAATAAACCCGACAAAATGAAATAGTCCATACGTTTTAGAAAATGTGACCGAATAAAGACAATGTTTACGACGCCGTATAAACTATGGCCATAAAATCGTTCACGGGACGAGCGGTCAGCCTGTTTTGCCGAAGAGAATCGCAGGGTTCCGTGGGTACCTAAAGGGTAAAAATTTGACGCTATTACTAAGACTCCACTGTCCGCCTGCCTGTATCTCATGAACCGTGATAGCTACACGGTTGAAATTTTCACAGATGATATATTTATAATTTATATTGTCGCTATAAAAACAATGAATCCTCACATATAACAAACGCGATTATTTTGCCATTTTTTGCGTAATGGTACGGAACCCTTCGTGCACCAGTCCGACTCGCACTTGGCCGGTTTTATTCTTTCCCTAATATTAATCAAAGTACAGTAAGCTGAAAAATACCTCATATGAAATGTTTTCATTCAGAAAGTGGCAAATAATTTTGCTGCTGTGTGTATAAATAATGTGCAGCTGTGTGTACCTACATAATACTAGATTTAAGAATATTGCCGTACCCTACCCGGGCCCATGTGAAACAACTATTACCTATGTAACACCTGTGTGCTTACCATGAATGCAATAAATATATAATTAATAATAAATAAATAAGCCTTTA
Source organism: Cydia fagiglandana (assembly GCF_963556715.1). Taxonomy (NCBI): domain Eukaryota; kingdom Metazoa; phylum Arthropoda; class Insecta; order Lepidoptera; family Tortricidae; genus Cydia; species Cydia fagiglandana. The sequence goes on along the minus strand of NC_085933.1, from coordinate 25,399,839 downwards.
TTGCTGTTCTCAAGTGATAACAATATTTCTAATTTCTTTTCCGACGATTGGGTATTGTAGCAACAGCTTGTCTTTCGACAAAGGCCTCCTCTAACGATTGAAATTTCTCCCTATCTCTTGCAAGTCTAATCCATCCTATAAATATATAAATAAATAAATATTTGGGGACAATCTTACACAAATCGTCCTAGCCCCAAACTAAGCAAAGCTTGTACCTACTATGGGTACTAAACGACGATATACATACGTATATAGATAAATACATACTTATATACATAGAAAACAGCCATGACTCAGGAACAAATATCTATGTTCATCACACAAATAAGAGTGACATTCCATTTCCAACTGCAGCTGCAATACTGTTCATTTTACTATGGAAACGCGTCGCTGTCATTGTCAATTTCCATAGAAAATTAACAGTATTGCAGCTGCAGTTGGAAATGGAATGTCACTTTAAATGCCCTTACCGGAATTCGAACCCGGGACCATCGGCTTCATAGGCAGGGTCACTAGGTCAGACTGGTCGTCACATGAATTATTAATGAATAAAAATCGCTCGTTTTAGCTCATATGAACAGGCTGAACTCTTTTCACCATAGACGACCTTATTAAGTAGAAAGCTAGATAATATAAACATGAATGGGGATATTCTCTCGCTAGCAAATTCGGATTCTGTATGAAGAGAATGACAACAGAATAAATTAAGGATTGTATTCATATTGCAAATTTGCATCACAAGCACTCACATAAAATAATGATGTTAAATAAATAATAGTTATCGGATTTTATGTTTTCATCATAATTAAATTAACTTTCGGCAATGAAGTAGTTACATTTTTCATTTGCTTTCATTGATTTTATATCCCGAATCTAGATTAGCAGACACACATGATCTTATATTTGTTCCGATTTGTCGAATAACTTGTTTTAAAATTTAATGAAGGTTTTGCCATTGAAAGTGTATCTACATGTACCTGCCGTTATACGCGCCACCAGCATGTTTATCCGAGGCACACGCCACCGTTTTAAGTCGACCGCCAGGTGGCTTGGGTTCGACGACGGTGCCGCCCTTCCACACATCGATTGAAACCACTTTTCTACCCTACCCACATATGTATTACCTAACCCTTTGCCCATGTACTTATGATTGTTTTAATGTAATAAATTTTCGTTGAAGTTTTATCTACATTTACCTACAATTACAATTACAAAAAAAGGAATATTAGTTTAAAAACAATTGTTTTAACATAAAATATTGGTAGGTACACTCGTTAACAAATAAATAAAATATTTTTAAAGAGGGCTCAAGAAAATAATTTGTGTACTTACGGATAATACTTGACGCTGATTGTACAGTCAGCAACAGAAGCTGCTAAGCGGGCCATTTGTTCAAAATGATCTTGACGCGACTTTATCGTTAAGAGAATAAGAGCGTGTCAAAGTAATTTTTCATATCTCATGCTCTGAAAGTGGGTCGTTGTTGTTCTAAAAGGTGCGCAGAAAGTGATACGTTTATGCTCTAGTGCAGAAAAGTGGTGTACTCCTCTGCGTCCCCGTCCCACGAACAACTGGGTGGAAACAAAATGGAAAAATAGTGTCTTTAATTGCTCGCCTGGAACAATAATTGGTAATTGCTTAATTTTACTAACCCCACGTTGATCCTTTTTCTATAAAAAATTATGTAAGTGAATTGTTAAAAACAAATTATTCTTGATTTCTTTCGTTGAATTCTATTTACTCGATTTCATAAGGCGGGAACCAAAAGGAATACACCAAAAAAATTTTTTTAAACCTTACACTTGCGTAAATGAGCAAAGGCAGAATCTTATACAGCCACAGTTAAACGTTTGTACGATATTAAATTGATTTTTAAAGTTATTTAGCACTATATTCATGAAAATAAAATAAAAATTACTTATATTATTAATTAAATTATTATTTAATATTTAAAATACTTTTATTATGTTATTACGTGGTGCGGCGCACCAAGATCGCGGTGCGGTCCGGTAGTCTGTTGCGGCTTTTAGAACGAAAAAGTATAAAATTAAAAAGTTAGAGGCAATCCCGCTGATTTTCATACTGTAATGAACAAATCATTTTAAAATTATTGCAGTTTGTAAAAAAATGTGTGTTTTCGTAAATATTGCAATCTAAATGACTTTCGTTATTAATCTTCACACTTGTAAACTCTCCGATTGCAAGTAAGTCCTAAGGAAAATAAATCATGGCCGTAGATCTATCAGGTACTTCCATTACTGATTTTGCGAAATTGCCTTGTCTGGTTTGGTTTCCTCGCATTCGATATGAAAAGTAGAGTGTTTAACTCGGGTGAAAGGCACCATTTCTGTCTCGGACTATTGGCGCTCTCACTGCGTTCGAGCGCCAAACTACCTCGACAGAAATGGGTGCCTTTCAACCCTTGGTTAACAATCTACTATTGAACACCTCGCCCGCTTAGCAACTTCTGCTACTAACTGTACGTGTTTTGTAATAAACAAAATACCTTATTTAATATTATAATTATTACTTACCAATGAACAGCAAAACGACGCAGGTGGCGACGATTTGCCCGACTGTCACCATCTTGATCACTGTTTCTCTATTTCATTATTATTTCATCACTTTAGTTCACCAGTCATTTTATTTTTCATCACCAAACATCACTTAACACAATTTTTCATTAATTCACTTTTGAGTTTAACTTCATTATTAAACATTATTTTACTATTATTTATGAATTTTACTTTCACTGCGTAGTTAAGTTTTGTATTTACACATTAATGAATCTTATTTATGGCATTTCGTCTTCCCTTACCCTTTTTCAATTGTTTCTCTCACTTTTACGCTAGGATACAATCTTCAATTGTTTCTCTCGCATTTACGTCAGGATACAATCTTCAATTGTTTCTCTCGCATTTACGTCAGGATACAATTTTCAATTGTTTCTATCGCATTTACGTCAGGATACAATCCCAGATCGGGGCAGATACATTCCTCACTTGTCTGCGTTTGCGGTCAAATTTCCGCTGCGGTCGGCCCCGGTACGAATCTCCTGTAACAAAGTGGAGTAATACTCTTAACTTCAGGACTATGATGTGGTTGAAACACAAATTACTTAGTAGATAGAGCATGTAAGACTCGCGGTCACTAGACATTGGCGAACTAATATAATTAATGTGAGAGCGCATCCGCTCACTTTATTTGACAACATGAAACCAGGGGGTCTAGCAAAGATGACGTTCGCAGAGAAACGAATGGAAACGCTATCTGTCTATATTGCACTAATATGGAAGAGTGATAGAGACAATAGCGTTTCATTTAGTTTTATACAAACGATCTTGGTTAAGTCCCCAGATGTCTATGTAGGATGTCTTTGTTTATAGCTCCTACTCGTATAAAACCGAGAGAGCTTACACGCGAGTCACATCACACGTTAGTTTCGTTTCGTAATAGCATCAGCAGATGAAGACGGCTTTCTTGTGAATTACAAACATCGAGGGGTAAAGCTGGAAACAAATTATCGGACGCGGCTTACGGACGCGGCTGACGGGCGCGACATAAAAGTGTGCACAGTGTTCGGGACGTGGCTTGCGGACGCGCAACAACGCTTAGTCCACAAAGAACTGTAGACGAAGAAACATCCATTTTTGTAATCCTTTAATTTGAGATTATACAGTAATTCCTTGTTGCGAACACACTCGATAATTCTTTCGTCCATTTTTACCGTACGCACGCACGTCCAAGCTCTCTCGTAGTCCGCATCCTTCTGGCGCAGTGATGCGTCTCGCACCCCGTGCATACTACTGCATACCGTTCGCGGACGTTTTCGGCTGACAGGAACATCCAGCGCGCCAGATTTCTGTCGGATGTCCGAAGGCTCAAGGTCAGCACAAGGTTACGTCCACGGCTTACCTCCGATAGTTTGCACAGTTCAGTGTATATTCATTATCTAGATACCTATAAGTCGCGGCTGTGAGTCGCGTCCGTCAGCCGCGTCCGATAATTTGTTTCCAGTTTAATTTAAGGATAACGATCAGACCAAAAAAACTATTAACTTGCTCAAAATTAAAAAATATAAGGATTTCGCTCTTACCCATTCGTACATGTATTGGAGAGAGCGAGACGCACGGGTGAACTAGAACAAAATGACATCATTTAATTATAGTTTTGATGTAAAAGCTTCGTCGTTCGGATAGGCCTTCATGAATCATGAGAATAAATATGCATGTAAATATTTGCAATGCGTCATTTATTATAGGTAATCTATGATCTGAAGTGTCTCTGATTCAATCTAGAGCGTGCTGGGTGTCAAACGGGCGAACAGCAATTGGTATTTGATGATATCTGAGCTGCTTGACATAATTGATAGGGTTTAAACTACTTGACTCTAAGACAGAATTATTTATGTTAATAATTTAATATGTATAATATCAATATGTAAATTAATATAATATCAATAGTCTCTCTCTCTCTGATCATAAATACGAAGCTTGTTTGGTTGAAAGTCATTTAAAAACATAGATTTATGTTTTAAACTTTATATCAAAGTTGTAATACAAATAAAAGCATAATGCTTTACCTCATGTTTTACTCATTCTTAGAAAGATGTGAACAAGTCTACTGATGAAAAAGTTTATTAAATATTATGCTTGTTAATTTTAACTTGATATAAAAGCAAAATGTTTAATGCAGAGTAAACTAATATGGAGTAGATCCAACACAAGAGAACAAAAGTTACTAGATTAGGATATTACTGATATCTTTGTCATCGCTGGCTTATTTGGCTTACGGCCAAATTATATAATATACCAAAATAATACCCTCATACCAGCAATGCAATCTAGTCACTAGGTTGGAATTTTCTCTTGTTAAATTTGGTATCTTTCTAACGAACACAAATTGCAAAATGCCGAATAGGGACAACCTATTAACAAAGACTTGTTAGATTTGACTTTGTTTATGAATCACTAAAATTGCAATCTCACACACTATCAAAAATGTTGTTTGTTTTGTATTCATAAGGAATAGTTCAATTCACACACTAAGAAATTTTAATGTCACAAGTCATGAAAAAGCAATGCGCCATTAAACTTTTACATATCTTATTGTGTATTCAAACAGTAACTTTTTTTTATTCACATACAAAGTCACAAAAATTGCAATATGTTTCCACTTGCCAAAGTCGAATACCACTTTCAACATTTTTGTTCGATCTGTATTTAAACAAGGAGAATTGTAAATTCACAAAACATCACAACCAGTCATAAAAAGTCTGAATATGTAATTTCAATAATAATATTGTTAGATTTGTATACAAACAAAGATAATTTTCTATTCACATACGAGTAAGAACAAAGTCATAAAAATTATAATGACACACACAAACTGTCACAAACTCGAATGCCGTCTTCAAAAAATTTGTATTCAAACAAGTGTCTCCGATACTGTCTCGTGGGCCTCGGCAACAGAACTCGTTACGAAGTTAGGCCTCGCGAAATTGACTCAGTTACAAACCTCAACATTTTTATTAGAACTTTTATCGTTCGCGGCGACGACGCAAAAGAATCGGTAAATTATTAATTTACTACGAATTTGGGAAGTTTAAATTAATACGTTCTAGCTTAACAAATTTTTATTAATGTTTACGGTTCCGGTTTTACCTGAAATGGTGAATTGTATTGGTATTGATATAATTTGATATTTTATCGAATAACGGTAGGATATTAATTACTTTCGGTAAATTAACAAGTCTTTAGAGTTATTTTTTAATATGTAAATTTATAATACATAATTAATTATGTTATAATGTAAATAAACAAACATTGAGCAGTATTTCATAAATGCGAAAAATCAGAATAATCAATATGCCAACGTCGAATTCAAAGTACCTAGTAATGTAACATTTTGAAAGGTTCAGATTTAATAGTTTTTTTTCTTCCGTTATCCCGGCATTTTGCCACGGCTCCGCTGGGGTCCGCTTGACAACTAATCCCCAGAATTGACGTAAGCACTAGTTTTTACGAAAGCGACTGCCATCTGACCTTCCAACCCAGAGGGGAAACTAGGCCTTGGAATTAGTCCGGTTTCCTAACGATGTTTTCCCTCACCAAAAAGCGATTGGTAAATCAAATGATATTTCGTACAATAAGTTCCGAAAAACTCATTGGTACGAGCCGGGGTTTGAACCCAAAAGTCGCACGCTCTTACCGCTAGGCCACCAGCGCTTTTCAGTATATTAATACCAACCCGATTCAGATATAATAGTTTTTTACGGTTTTGAACAGGTTTGGATCCTTAACGATTGTCTTGGTGATCTCACATACGATACTTTCACATGCACCCAATCAGCGTTCTTTCTCTTCTCTCCTAATTATATGTTTCTGTGAAGAAATACAGTTTCAAACATTATGTCAATAGTTTGATGTTCTTTGTTGACTTTTGTCGAGCCTGCAGCAAAGTTTTAATGAGATCGGAGAACGGTCGATACCATTGAATTCCAATTATTCTTTTTTTTTTGTGTCCTGCCTCCCTTACGTATTATTTTAGACATGACATCTTATTATATAGACTTTACAGTTCTGTTGTTTGTAGTACCTACCTACCTACCTATACCTACCTACCTATTCAAACTTTGTCTATTTTAGATAATGTACTTAATATTATTTTAACTACCTAAATTGATCTAAAAACTACAAATATTATCTTTACGCTCTAAATAAAATATCATAAACATTTACCAATAAATTTCGGGGCTCACTCGTGCTAAGCATAACTGGTAGTTATATTTATTCTCTTGTATAATATTTGTGGCTTTGCATTAGAGAAGAGTCCTCATATTTTATGTGTATAAGGACCTTTCCATCAGAAAAGAGTTCTTATGCACATGGAATAAATAAATACCCTTGTCTGATGAAAATGTGATTAGGCACACGAAGTATAAGGACCCGTTCTATGATGGAAAGGCACATTTTTATCATAAAGGAAAATTTATAAAAAACAATAACTGCCGAGTAACCCGAGGCAAGGAAAGATGTTACCGAGATAAACTCCGATTTCAATTTTGTAGGGTAAACAGTTTAAAGGGAGAGTCGTGTAACGAGTATCGAATGATAATGGAATGAATTGGAGCTAATGTTCGCGCTTGGGGAGGGGAGTGGGGGGAGATGTGGGCATGGCAGGCTGGCGGGTGAAACGCGGCGTTTGATACGTGTCAGGATCTTTTGTCAAAGGAGAGGTAGATTAATTATAATATACATATAATGTAAATCTGGGGCGCTAGCCTAGATCATAGAGAAAAAAATGCATAGAGTACTTACTCCATACTTCAATTTTAGTACCAATAAGACTATTATGTTCGTAGTCGACACCTAGATAGATGTAGCACCGTCCGAAAAATCTAATGTTCAACAATTTTCAGCTTATATTATAACCGGTTTAACCGGAACTCTATTTTCACCGACTTTTGCTTTTAATGTTAGCTGTAAATTGTTGTTCAAAACAATTTTCGTGAGTCGCGACACTATAGAATTCTATTTAGTATCGAGTAGCAGTATTGAGTAGCAATTCCACTACTCGATGCTAGATGTCGACTGCGAAAATAATAGTCGTTTTGGTACCAAAATTGGAAATGTATGGAGTGAGCACTATTCTTACTATATTTCTCTACTTATGCCTAGATGACAATCGTTGATTGAAAACGCCAATTGAAATTTACTTAAATTATGTATGATATATAATAGTCACGTGATTTTATAAATTTTCATCATCACTATCGCACTACATAAGGTCACCTTGCGTTGCTTACAACGTAAAGGTAGAATAATATAAAAGAAATATGATAGAAAAATACTCAAGTAACGACGCCAGCCTGTCTCTGTCGCTATACTCGTATCAATTCACGTCGCCGCTTTACTTAAGACAAGACCTTCAGAGTTCCAACTTTCTAGGCCAAACTCGAAATAGCGGATTCAAGTTTCAACCGCCCGTCTGCTCCCTGGATAATCGTAATTTGATTTCATATCACGTCGCTACACTCGGGCGTTCGCGATTGCGTTTTGATACACATTTACATGCTCCTAAGTGCCAGAGTTAGGAACTTTGTGGAATGCTAGATATTGTCTGTGGGAACTTTTAAAATGATCGTTATCACATTAGGGAGTTGCGGAAAGTTGGTCATTTGGCATAGTCACGTTTTTCGGTGTTATGACATGACAGCGTTTTATATATGGGGTGGAAAAAATTGATGAGCCCTAGAGAATAACGTGCCTTAAAACTTTAAGTTAGCTCATTTTACTAAAAGAATGTATTCATGTCGCGCGCGACGCCGTGACGTGACGTGACACCATAGAGCGGCGCGGCGGTGAACATGTAGCTGGATCCGCATTTACCTTAAATAATTGCAAGCTATAATATATTTGGCTTTTTTACGTGGCAATCTTATAGCTGAGCAAAGGAATAATACACAACACGCGTCTATGTTACATTACGTGTCGATTTTTTCGATAGAACGTTTTTAGCTCAATAATATTGTTCAATGTATAATATTCATAGCTTATTATGCAGTGAACTATTGTGGATGTGTGCAGTCAATGCAAAATAATTTTGAAACATGTTTAGCCATTCTTTAGTCGATACGGCAATCCATCGTGGCTATCTATAAAGTCCAGCTATCGCGTTACTAAAAGCAAGCTAAAAGTAACAACCGAACAACGTCATACTGTACGAGCACGCTTTTGACATTTGCGAGATCATGATTACATAATTAGATGGAAGCTAATCTAAGAAGATTTTTTTTAAAGAAGAAGAAGAATTATCTTTCTGTTTATCAGACTAGGGAGTAGGTAGGTAGGTATTAAGGTAAGACGTTATAAATTAATGTAAACACTATTAAAATTAAAACGCGAAATAACAGAATCCATCTAACTGCAGCGATATTAAAAAGTCACCTCAATTTCTCATAGTCTTATAAAGCATGAATAACATTAAAGGAGGCAAGAAACCTTTCATGGAATGAATTTCACCTCATTTCCTCGGCGAATGAATGAGAAATATGACGCGGTTTTCCATCTAGTGCCGCCACAGCGGCTCTTTTCATGACTTTTTTCGTTATTTAGGCTATTCCATGCTATAAAAAAATAATCTACTTACCTAAATCTATTAGGAGCACTCACTATAAAATATATGATTTAAGCAGTAGGTACCTATCTGCCTAAAAACGAAGTAGAAATATGAAGTACAGCTCTAAAACTTTCCACATATTAAATCCTTTATGAGGTTTTAAAGTACATTTCCATTCAGCAACACCCCAACGAAAAAAGACGTATGTACACAGAACTTGTACCACGTATACGTCCTTTTACGTTTCGCTAATATAACATGCGCCTAAAGTTTGCACGCAAATTCACGACTTGAGTGAAACTTTGTGAAATTTTAAGTTAAATTACAAAGATGCTCGATGGGCGTGAGTTATGATGCTTCTTACAATCAATTTGCGGCTTCCGTGTTACAAGTCTACGCGAACGTTAATGTAAAATGTAACAAAAGGTAATAAGGTGAAGGTTATGGGGTCTGATAGCCTAATTTTCATTTAATTGCCTGATGATTACATAACTTTGCTGAAGAATGAAGGTGACCATTTTTTTTTTATATGTAGCCGTATTGTTGATTATTGTAACATTTTGTATTTTTGGGCCATCTTTTATCAACAGAGATGTTACGGCGCGATTCAGGAAATGAATTAGAGATGCACTAGATATGAAATAGTAAAGATATGTGACGTTCCACGGCAAAAGGTACCATTGCCACAGCTGAATATCGGAGCGGCGTTAATAATAGCGTAAGCGCCAGCCGCCATAAGGTACCTTTTTTCCGTGAAACGTCACATATCTTTACTATTTCATATCTGGTGAATCTCTAATTCATTTCCCGAATCGCGCCGATAGTCATACCTTTTGCGCGTCACCCGCTGGGGTAAGAATTCAACACAGAACACCTTCCGTTATATTGGAATAAATGTTTAAACTAATGAACAGTACCCCTAATAGTACCAGTAATCCATCATATAAAAAAGGAACCTCGACACGAACAAAAGAAGAAGAAGTACCTACTCCTAATGTAAATTATGTAAGCATCATTTTGTATGGGCTTTTGAATTTCCAAAACGTCCCGCATGGCGCGCTGTTCGAAATCCCATACAAAAAAAAACATAACAACACTCGTCACGCTATCAAATGAATATAAAATAGGAGTTCTGATATATCTATTTTATTTATCAATCAATAACCAAATTTCTCGAAAGCTTTAATGAGTTCAAAACAACATTAAATATTCCATAGCTATACGAAGAAAACTTTAATAAGTTGAAGAAAGTATCATAATTTCCACCAAATGAAAACTTTATTGGTCCAATTTGTGGCATTTTTACTTGCAAAGTGAATTTTCGTCTGCGGGTACGGAGCGTTTGTGACACCGAAGCAAAAACTGAAAAATTGTAATACAAACTAAAGAACTAAGTATCGATCGAACAAACATCCAACCAAGGAACAAATAAAAATATTTTATTAAATGAAGGGTACACGGAAAGGATATGTGAAGTTAACATTTGGAGTAAGGTTTACTCGGGTAATTCCGAATGTCGAAAACTGTCGGATAATTCCGAAAAGAGACTATTATTATGATGGAATTTAGGGTGATTTTTGAATAATTCATTAAGAGCTCTGCCTTGAGAGAATGGATGAAGATCGGAACGTGAAAAGTGCATACCTGGGCCGTCCAGCAGGAAGACGTCCTATCGGACGCCCCAGATATCGCTGGTGCGACATGGTGGAGGCGGATCTGCGCGAACTTCGAGTCAACAATTGGCGAGATGTCGCACAGGACCGAGAAAAGTGGCGCTGTCTTGTGTCGGAGGCCAAGTCTCATTTTGGGTCGCTGAGCCAACGGGGTAAGTAAGTCAGTAAGAGCTCTGCATTTGGAGACTAGAAACTCCTTTTTGGAATATGTGACTTACCCCTAGCAATGCACGCACGAGAACTTTCCAAAGTTGCGAAACTTTCCACATGAGAAATTCTCGGTAACTTCTGAGAATGTTCTCGAGAACGAGAATTTATTTATTTATCGTAGTTTATACCATGAATATTCACGATAGTTTAGGTGTAGTCCTTACCCCCAGAAAATTCCGACTTTTGGTCGTCCGCTTCCGGTCAGAAAAATGTATGACGGCCCGGCCAAACGGTCAGACTTAGGTGGGGGGTGCTCGACCAAATGTCATAGACGGACCCTGGCAGTTTTTGACGCCGCCATTTTTTTCAATATGGCCGACTTTTTTTTTACTTTTTTAATTTTGTCCTAGCGCGCTGAAATTTTGGTCACGAAATCTCGGGGTCCCCTAGATACCTATGAAAAATTTTTTTTGGAAAATGCTACAATTGCGGAAAAACTGACCACTTTTATTTTGTATGGCAACTGTTAAACGGTGCGTGATAGGTGGGGGGTGCTCGACCAAATGTCATAGAGGGCCCCGAGACAAAATAAACTGCATAAAAAAAATAAAAAAGGCCGACTTTTTTTTTAATTTTTTCAAGTTGGTCCGAGCGCGCTGAGATTTGGCATGGCGGGAGACAAAGGCCTCTAGATTCTAATGAAACAAAAAAAAATTTGGAAAAGATTGTCGAAAGTCGAAATGTTCTCTGAAATACAGTGAGAATTTAAGCAACTTATTGGTAAACTTATCACATCAACAAAATAGCTAACTGTAATAGACAATAATATATGCATAATAACATTTAGTTTTAAGTTATGCCTATTTAAACTTTATTTCAAGTATATTCTCTTGTTTAAACAATAATTTCCATGTTGCAGGAATGTTCTGAGAACATTCTCGAGAACGTTTCCGCTTTTTGGGAATGTTCTGCAATTTGTACATTGCTACTTACCCCTAAAATAGTTTTAAATTTGTGTTTTGAAGTAGTCATACCCTTTTGAGTTGGGGACAGTGTGCCACTTTTCCCTTATTTTATAAGCATTGACATATTTACAAATGTGCCTCCAATATTTAAAAATAGGTTTATTAAAAAATATAAATATAGTTGTTAAACTGAATAGATTAAATATGGTGTTAAAATAGTCTAACACATTATTTAAAATAACGAATAAAAGTTATTCTTGCAATAAGCTAAATATGGAAGGTCATTTATTTTAAGTTTCCGCTGTTGAAGTTCGCCTAAAAGATTCCTTTCTTTACAATTTTCTAACCGCACTGGTGTGACACACTTCCTCTCTGACATTTAAATTCAAAACGTGTCTGTGATAAAATGTCGTTTTAATACCAGAAAGTTCCTTTACAATTAAGTTGACTCGTTATTTTCTTTGCTACGAAAGTCTCGCAAATTAAACTCGAACAAGGAAGGTTTCAATTATTTTTAGCGAACGAAGTTAGGTTTCTTTTCTCGCGAGAATAGATATTGGATCTAGGTATTGAGAATCCTAGCCTTAGGTACTTTAAGTAAAATCTCCGTGGCTTTTTCTTATTTTCTTTCAAACAGAAGAATGCCTATCTACTTCATCATCAAGTAATAATAAACTATACATGTACATATATAATGTATCTTTAAAAGGTAATTGAATTATATCTCTACGCTGGCTCTGTGTGGGTTCATCGGCTTATTTACTCGTAAGGCTGATTATGATTCATAGATAATATGGGCGAAATGTATTATGTCAAAATAATTATATTTTAACTGTGTAGTTTGTTTTCAATATGTTACCTACAAGACTTCTGAAGTTGCTGTTTAACCCACTCGAGGCTAAAACTAACTTTTATTTCATTGGAATAATAAACATTATAGTTCATTCGCGTTAAGAAAGCAGTAAAAACATGGTCCGTCGACCTAGCCAGGCCCGTAACCAATCAAATCGTTCCTCATCAGAAAGTCAAGTTCACAGTGACCAGTGGAAGGTATACTTTCTAATTAGGAACGATTTGATTGGTTACGAGCATCGCTAGGCTGGCGAACAATGTTTATTTTACTGCATTCTTAACACCAACGAATTATAGTAATTTTTTTTTTTCAATGTTTACGAATATCAAAGAGGAAACGCCAGCAGCGTGCAAGGTACATTTAACTAGCCGGGTACCTACGGCCTAAAAGCATATAATACACTTAATTTTTATATTTACCTAGTTATAAGTTTGTAAATTTCTGTGCCTATTTACATTTAATTTATTAATAAAATCAAGCAAATAAAAATGTTTAAGAAAACTAACTTTATATAAACGATATTTTCGTAACCTAGATAACCAATGACAATCGTTGTCGAAAGACAACGGCAAATACAGTATTCAGCGCAGTTGCCGTCATGTTAGGTCAGCCATCTTGAATTATGGAACCCGCATAACTTGCACATACCTTTAAAATTTTATCTGAAGTATGCAGGAGACGTGCAGTAGATACTAGGAATAATTTTAGCCTGAACCATTTTATGTGATGGACATTAGGTATTTTGGGAAACTTAGTATCAACATTACGATATGTTTTTCATTTTCACAGATAAAAAAAATGTAATTCATTCAAATTGTTCGCGGTTTATTATTTTGAATAATATTAATAATGACTGTACCGACTGAGGTCCTCAAATATTTCAGTAGCCAATTTCTACGTAGCGAACAGGATTAGTTCCATCTTACTCGTACTTGTTTCTATTCAGAGTACCACCCCTTTGAATCGCTACTGCTGATTTCTAATATCCATTATCTAAGAGTAAACGTCTCAATCTATATTTATTGCTCCAGGGACTAGTCTTCACGGAGTAATAGACAGAGCAATTGATTCTTCCATCCGTCAGGTAAAGACAGAGTTGATTCAAGAAAATAATTTGCTGGTCCTTTGAGCGATTTCTTAACCATTATTTACAATAAACAAAATTGTTTGTGAGCTGTGTGCGTGTGTCAGCTTATGGGCATGCAGGCAATGACTTATCATACTTATCCAAATAAAAGGAATACCTTTTCATATGGATAAGGGTTAAAAAAGAAAATCTACCTATATAACCCTTAACATTTAGGTATGTCTACAGGAAAGACTTACGGTGCGATTCGGGAAATGAATTAGAGATTTTATGAAATAGTACCTTATGGCGGCTGGCGCTTACGTCGCATAGAGCCGTAATAATATTAGAGCGGCGTTAATAATAGCGTAAGCGCCAACCGCCATAAGGTACCTTTACCCGTGGGACGTCACATATCTTTACTATTTCATGTCAAGTTAATCTAATTAATTTCCCGAATCGCGCCAGTGAAAACAGTTTTGAGTTTTACTCAATCTCGTCCTAACAGCCGGCCTAGCCAAGATTACAATCGCTATCGCTTCGACAACGAAAAGCATTATGTCTCTCTATCACTCTTCCATATTAGCGTGACAGTGACAGTTGCGTTTCGATCGCTACGAAGCGTAAGCGATTAGCATCTTGGCTACGCGGCCTGATTCGTACCAAATCCGTTAGGTATTTTATTATTGAAGACAAGCCTTCTATTTTAAGGCGTTTCTTCGGCTAGCGCCAGATCGGGATTAAAATCTCAAGCGCGTTGGCCCCTAGTTCCGATATCGAGCGTGATCTGGGCTTCAACGTGCTACTAGATAAAAGTGCTATTTGCGAAATAAAAAGGTTTCTTACGTATTTTACAAACCTATTAATATTTATTACAGTACATCTGGTGAGCACTGAGCACGTTTATTACAGTACAGCTACGACACCCTGTGCTATAATAAGCGTATTACGAAACTACGTCGATTTAAACGCCATATGTATTGTAAAACGTTGTACAATACACGTGCGAATGCGTAATTCGCACTTGTATTTTAATCTTATCGGCGTTACACATATAGATATTTAAGTAAAGTAGATATAGTAAGATTTAATCACGTAAAATGAAAGAAAAATTAGGTTAATAAACAGGTAGTTTTAGGAAGGTAGTCTTTACTTATAAACATAATAAATATAACAACATCGATATTTTCTAAAGAAATCTACGCTCAAAATCGTCATACCTAATAGTTAAATATAATAATATAAGCAGTTCTCTAATCAATACCCATAACACAATAAAACCCGTCTTACAAAAACCAATAACACGAACACCCTACCCATCTCGAGTAGACTCTTATGTATAGCCTCTTCTGAAAGGGTTCCATATTGTGTCTTCTTTATGCAAGTAGCTGAATTAAATCTGAGAGCGATATACGAGGGCCAATTCTGTTGATACAATTTGATAAATTGTATATTTCGATACGACCTTGTGCCCGTGTGTGCCGCTGCACCAATCAGCGTGAGCCTATGGCGTCTACTGTAGCTGTCACTGTCGACGTCGTGCCACAAGATTGCTAACAGATGGCGTTAGGGAGTTAAAACTTAATTTGGTAGAAACCTATATCACGCTTACGGAATTTCAAACGTCAGCCGGCCTAGCCAAGGTTACAATCGCTATCGCGTCGACAACGAAAAGCATTATGTCTCTCTATCACTCTTCCATATTAGTGCGACAGTGACAGTTGCGTTTCGATCGCTACGGAGCGTAAGCGATCGGCATCTTGGCTACGCGGCCAGTTCCGACCACTTTGTCGATGTCCGATTGTCATCTTAGCTAGGCTCCTAGCTCAATCAGGCGTTAGGCATCTCGCTTGCATTTATTAATGCGCATGAGATGCCTGATGACATAAGATCAAAACCTTATCAAATTGATAAAACAGAATCAGCCTCCGATATACGTTTGTTATTGGCCAAACTTAATGTTATTATAGTAATGTATGTTGTAATGTAATGGTATTGCGTTCCGGTGTAGCTGTAGGTAGCTAGGTTTTATGAGTGTGTTGTATTATGTCATGGCTTTATTTCATTTTTAGTTAAATTAAAAGTTTGATTGAGTAGAATTTAGTGCTTTTATCATAAACCTGTCCCAACAGGCATTACAGCCATAACATAAATTAGGAAACTCATACATTAAACCGTATTCCCGCAACAAATTCCAAATTCAAAATGTTGTTTAACGGCTCTGTTAAGGTGCTGTTCGGATTCAGACTTCACCATCATTACTGCGGCAGTATTGCAGGGCAGTATCGACAGCAGTCGATAGTACTGGCGCGCTGCAATAAGCTGGTGTACCTACCACCTAGTCTGAATCCTAAGGGTACAGTGGGTGCATACAATTTGCCCAATAATATGACACATAGTTTATCAATATTATTTAAAACTCTCATTAAGTTAAAGTAACAATATCTGGGAGACCGAGCTTTGCTCGGAAAACATATACTAGCTCAAGAATGCGCGTTTTTCCAGAGATAAGGCCTAGCTAGATCGATTTATCGCCCCCGAAAACCCCCATATAGCAAATTTCATCGAAATCGTTAGAGCCGTTTCCGAGATCCCTTAAATATATACCTATATAAATAAATATACATATACATACAAATAAATAAACAAGAATTGCTCGTTTTAAGATAATATTACGTTAAAGTAACATAAACGAATTTATTTCGTTCCCATCGTAACCACTTCTACATGACAGCCCAGATTTTCCCTCGTCGTAATATTTCAAGGGCTGTTACTTTATTCTATACTTTTTATAGTTATTACCCCGAGGAATAGCGTGCTGCCAGCCGTTTTTTGTTTTTCCGAGTTAGGTCGGCCGCACAACGGGAGTTTCATAATTTTCCACTGGACGACGGAAAGCACTACTTCGTGCATACGTTTTATGCCGGGTATAAACAGTGTACAAAACAGAGTGCAAGAATGTGGCTGCAGTGATTGCTTGGTTCCGGTTTGCACTGTATTGCACCTTAAGGGTCTCCACAGATATATTCGCATTCGGCAAAAGCCGGTAGGAAAAATCTTTATGTCCGCGCAATAAGAGCGAAAAAGCCGTTGACGCGTCGCGTCAGCAGGCTCCGGCCGATACGAGAGGTGATGCTTTTTCCTATCGGATAATGCCGATCCCGCGTCGACATATGTGGGAAAACCCTAACGCATTCACTGCCAACGTGCCAACGTTTTAGTAGCGCTACGCTAGTGACCGATTCCAGCGTTTCCCTTCTTTGTAAAGGAAAGCGACTGCGTACAGAGAACCCGCCGCGCGGGATCCCAGCACTCAATATGTTAGGAAAAGTTTCTGGACTGGCCCATTGCATAAACATTTTTTAATATTTATCACTTCGTAATTCCGGAGAATAATATAGAGTACCTAAGTAAAGTACCGTGCAAGTTAACACTTGTTAAACGTCATCATTTTATAGATATTTGACGTTTATAATAATACTTCCACGCTCTGTGCTATCAAACTCGCTGCCAACTTAGCTTATTCTAAATCTAGATGATAATCCTTGAAAACAATTACCTACTACATATCAAAAAATCACAGGGATGTATGGATGATTTGTTACACTATTAGACGCTATTTTATCCTACAAGAGCGGTTAGTCTTTCAATATTATCACGCAACATACACCTACCACAATCAAAATGCGCGTATGCGTATTGATGCGTATCTAAACCAAAATCTAACCAATATATGCTTGGTAACGGTCGATCCGGCTTTCGATATGAACAATCTTGTTCGAATATTTAACCAATGTGCGGCCTGCCTTACAAAGATTTTAGTAAATGAAATAAGCGTACAGTGGCTGTTTACTGCCTATTACGTAAACACAAATAATGGATGTTGTAATTTTCTTCACTTTGCCGTTGACTAGGTGGACTCGATGTTCATTGGTACCGCATTTTATCGCTCCTCTACACGATGGGCCAACGTCGGCCACTCCAAGGGACGCATTTATGCATTAGATATGGTCAAGTATGTAATACATGCATTTTGAAAACACTGTGTGTATACTATATCAATACAACTGCAACTACTACTTCAAAAAAAAACAAAAAAGATTTTTTAGGAACTTCAAATCGCTCTCCTCAAAAAAGTGTTTTTTACAGTTATGTTAGTTTAGCATGGGGGCGACGATATTATAAGTATAGTATAGTATAAGTATATTATATTAGTATGGTCAAGTGATTATGCTATCTCATTCTACCGCATGGCCGCGTCCCTTGGAGAGTGTAGAGGAGCCATTACCGGCACTCCAAGAATGTGGGTTCGAGTCCCACATTGGCCAGAGTTGATCATCGTTGATTTTTCATTATGATTGACATCTGTATTTACAGTTTATAGTTAAGACTTGTCCATTTACCTGCAATAATATGTTACACGACGAAGGCCGCAAAATATCTGACATGATCTTATTTGTAGAGCAATTAGAGCATGTCACATACTTTTGCGGCTTTCGAAGACTGTTCCATATTTTTTTTGTATTATTTACTTCTGTAGGCCTATGGTTTTGTCAACTAAGGGTCGGTTGCATCAAACCGTCTGTCACTGTTAAAGCGTTCCCTAAATTTTTTTATCCGCAGATGGTCTAGAACGCAAAATGCCCACTTTTTATATCACCACATTTTACATAGGTAAGCTAGGTTCATTAGGTATCTTCAAATGGCCGAAGGCCAAACAGCACAGAATAGGAGCCCCGCGGAAGCGGGGCTCCGTCGACATCGCTATAATGTTAAGATAAAACGGAAAAAATAATTCGGGCATTTTGCGTTCTAGACCGTTTGCGATGTAGACTAATTATTGCGATTTAGGCAAAACAACACACTAGTCATTTTGCGTTCTAGACCATCTGCGGATAACCCCTTTGATGTAGCATTCAAATACTACTCATAATCACCTCGGCATAAGATCAGCAGCGGCAAAAAGGCTCCACATTCGGATGGGCCCTTCCGAGCCAACGGACCCGTAAGGAACACTTGGGTGAACACTACAACTCTTTTACACGGTTATACGGACGTTATATTATGTAAGGTAATGTATTTTGGATTCCATAAAAATAAGTTATGCAAGAATGATGACTATGTATACAACATAGTATATTATATGGTGAGCGTTTTCCATAATAGGTAAGCTGTTTTTAAAGATAAAGATAAAAAATATTTTCAAGTAGGATCTGGTGGAAAAAAGTAATTAGTTATTTATTTGCTAAAAAATGGTATAAATAATATTAATAAAGATAACACATATTTGATCGCAGGGATGTGCATAAATTTAAGAGTTACATGCATATATTTACTGATACCTATTAAGATGAATACTTCGTTGATATATTATTTAATAATATAACTTACTTAAAAAGGTCATGGTTGATAAATACTTATAGGTACAATCAAGTATAAAAATATGGGTGCATACAACTCAAAAATATGTCTCATTGTTTTTAATTCGCAGACATAAGAGCTATGGGACATATTTTTGAGTATGATCAGTTTTTTAGATTTTTAGACTTGACTGTATTTAACTGACTGCTTTTCGGTATTTAACGCTTTGTTAGATATTTCGTAATAGCTTGCACCATTACCGCATAAGTAATGTCTGTAGCTTAGCCTTAATTCAGGCGTAAGCTGAATAATTAGCAAGTAGTCTCAACAGCGCAGGTCTGCGACTAACGTTAGCGTAGCGATAATCGTGATTAATCTGTCTCATTTAGCACGGTATCCGCTCGCAACATCTGTGACGTCATAATTAGTCCATGAGAGGCTCATACAAACTTCATGCTTTTGTTTAGTTTGATCATTCATTCAGTTAAAATGGGAATTTTTCCTAATGTAGACTGGTTTTGTGTTTTAGTGATGATTACAAATTTATGTATGTATGTATGTATGTATACGCTTTTTTGTGCATAAGACAGATTACAAACACAATAAAAACAAAATATAAACAATGTACAAAGACGAACTTATCCGTATAAGTGATCTCTTCCAGTCACCCTTTAAGCAATTGAGAGAGAAAAAATAATTAAATCAAGATAGACAAACGAACACTATGCACAGGAAGTAAATTATGGTTATATTAATACAAACGTAAATAATTATAATCCTATGGTTTTCAAGGTAGGTAAGTTTTGAAAATTGTAAATTAAACACCTATTAACATATAAATCAACGACTATTATAAGTAGGTAATTATAATTATGTACAATATACCATAGGGTTGTTACTCTTAATTTGCTAGCTATAGGTATAGTACCGATGCCACATTCATTCCAAAAAAACGTAAAGAGCCTACATACTCCTAAGGTACCTACATAACTTGTGTAAGAAACCTTATTTAAAACTTTGCGCAAATCAAAACAGCCATTTCAAAGTTATTATGTAACTCTCTCTCAATACACAACACAAAACTGCCATTTGCAAAACAAAAAGGGTTGATTTCCATATTCTTTCCAAGACCGCTGGAAAGAATAAGTTCAATAGTATAATAAAATAGGTTTTTCGCCAAACTTTATTTTTATAAAAGTGGCGGATTGGCCTCGTCCCGTCCGTCCAAATTATTTTGTATTTACGTGGGTCAACTCAGGTTAAACACCAAAAAGACATTACTAGAAAGTATACATTATATTATAATTTATATCAAGCACAAGCTCTCTAAAATACCTGTTATATTACTACCTTCTGCCCCCGACCTCATCTGCCTTATATGATGATGTTGTTTATAAAATAGGTACCAGATGTTATCTAAATCGCTACAGCGTTTAACACAGGCGACAGATAGGTAGACAGAGTAAATTTCATTTATGATATTAAGTTGTGATTCTTGGATAATTTTTTCAAGATTTACCTACTTACGTAGGTCTTTACAGGTATCTTGACACAATTATCCGAGTCAAGGGACCGCGAAATAAACCTTAAAATGTAAAAGATTGTAAGAATGTATAAATATTCTGCCTGATCAACCTCTTCGGTAAACACACTACCTACATAATGGGATGGAATAATGAAGGCAAATCTATCATAACCCCAGTTGCAATGATAAATCTATTTCTCGTTAGTTCAAAAGAATATCAAAACAGCTGAGAATAAACGGCCCTCGAGAGCTAGGTGATATTTCGAAGTGTTGTTGCTTTGCGTTATCCGTCAATAATGTATTATAGGTAGGTGAAAATGAAGACTGATTCGATTGGTAAACTATAAAAAGGTTAATTGATAAAGGGAGAGAGTTGCATCTCGAAGTTTTTCACTGGTTCACAAGTCACTATTAATTGAAACGTTTATTAGTTACCTACTTATGCGTTGAAGTGCGTTCTTCAATAATTATTATAAATTAACGGCTTCAAGTCAAAATGTCGAATAATGTTAAAACACAGAAAACAAAATACACAACATAAAAAAAAACTTCTCTTTCACACGCCGGGCAAAATTTAGTCATGTACCTAACCTGTTTAATCTATTTTATTTATATTGTAGTCTTCTACTCGTTTTTTTACTGTTATTTATTTTTCTCGTCGTGTTCCTTGTTTTTCATTGTTACCTATTTTTGTCTGTATGTTATCATTAATGTTAGTCTTAAGTTAGTTATAAGCTAGGTCCCTACCGAAAATCAGCGCTGTGTGGCATTACGCTGAGTGGGGGTCCTTTTTTCTTCTGTTCTCATTATAAATAAATAAATAATAATAAATAAATATTATGGGACAATTTTACACAGATCGACCTAGTCCCACATTAAGCTCAATAAGGCTTGTGTTGTGGGTACTAGACGACGATATATATAATATACACATATATATAAATACTTATATACATTGAAAACATCCATAACTCAGGAACAAATATTTGTGATGAACACACAAATAAATGCCCTTACCAGGATTTGAACCCGGGACCTCCTGCTTCGTAGGCAGGGTCACTACCGGCTAGGCTAGGAGGCTGTTATAACATTATAACCTGACTTATGATGAGAACCTATGATGAGACAAATAAATGTATTCTATTCTATTCAAATAAAAATACATGTAATAATGTATTGAACGCTCGGAGCACCATGGAAGATTTCGACCTTTGTTCTAGGTACTTTATTCGATCGTACTTAGGTCAGCCATAACTTTGGATATAAATGTCTTTGGATCAAAACCACACAAGTAACAAGTTGGTTCCTAAATTCGTAAACGAAACAGCAAACACTCATAACCCGCGTTAAACACAATTCGGCGCGCTTCGGATTTATGCTTCTTCGCGATTGTTCGGTTTCCTGTTAACTAGTTACCTGCCTCTGCTAAAGTTATGGGTACAGTAAAACTACCCAACTGTACATACCTAGTCTAAAATTAATGAATGAGACAAAGACGAATAAGAGAAAGGCGTTTGTTTCTGAAAACATGAGGTATAAATTGTACAAAAATAATAGGTTGTGTACATTTTAGTGAGTCTCAAATTTTATCTTACACTAAGTATAATAGGTACCTAATTAAGTATATAGAAGCATTGAACATATTTATAGAGTTAGACCAAGAAAAGTCTGCAACGATTTTTAATAATCCCGGACACTCCTTAATAATTTTTTATCTTTTCACCTGACTGACTGCGACTAGTTTGCCGACCAAATTCATAAATTTCATGAAGATTTTTTACGTTTTTGAGAATCAAACATGCAATAGGTAGCTTATTAATCGCTTCATTATTACTTATTTAATTTTACTACTTCATTTGACAATGCATTGGTGTTAGCTGTAAAGCTGTAAAATTGGATTTCAATAAATATTAAATATCAAATTTTGATAGCACACGCTAGTGCTAATGTTATTTTAACCGTCAAACTTCTGTGAAATTATGACGTGTAAATAAAACTTGCACTGCGTATGCTATCATTGCTATCAAAATGGTTTCAGACTTTTCTCGGTCTAACTCATACACCTACCAAAACCAATCCGAAACAACGTTCATATTTAATGTATTCTTATTTTTACCGTGTTAATAATTAAGTATTTTATTGAAAAAGTTATCAAAAACCTTAATAGAAAACCTTATTTAACATGTAAATAAAGTTAACTAGTATAATTACTACAATATCGCCATTATTTCAAGGTACCTACCTAAATCACCAATAAAATACACTTTGGCAATAAAAAAAAAATATCATTGAGCGATCGTATGAACGGCAATTCCTAACATACCACATTATACCACGGAGGGCGTAATGATGTGAATGAAATGGCTCTGTTATCGAGGATTCGTAAAATTTTGGATATTAGGCAAAAAACGATTTCGAATCAGAGGCACCTATTTGCATTTGGTTTAATTTCTACCAAGTGAAACAAAATTTTTCACCACAGCAATGCGAGAAAAGTACTCAAAACATATCAAATCCAAATAAGTATCATTTCGCTTTTAAATATTTATCATTTCACCTTAAAAAGGAAACAAATCAAAATCAACCTTTGCATCAAATCACTTTGAGATCTTGTGGATAAAAATCAACTTTCTCATCAGTTTTTAAGAATATTGAGGACCTTTTCGAGCTGGTGTGGTGAAAACTATTATGACTTCAGTAAGAATAAATTATAAATAACATGGGTACATTTGAAAACCATTTTTTTCCGTGTCATTTCCTGGTATAACGCCCATTTAACTCAACTATACGGAACATTAAACCGCATTCTAGTTCATTAAAAGGTATCAAAATACATTCGGTCCGTAAGCGCGCTTTTCGCTTGCAGTCGATGGAGCGCGGCAACTGTATTAGCATATTAATGAACGAACGTGCAGCTGGGACTAACGTCTCTAATTACTTTGTCCCGTAAAAGTTAACTTACACCTATTTTTCGTTATTTTCTATGGGCTTGCGTAGTGCGGAAATTGAGTTATTATAAACGTACGGCTCGATTAGAACTTTAAAGTGACCCACTGATTAACAGTCCGCCGGACGGTATCGGCCTGTCAGTTAGAACAAAATTTTGGCAGTTCCGAACAACTGACAGGCCGATACCGTCCGGCGGACTGTTAATCAGTGGGCCCCTTAAGATACGTCAATTAATATATCTAAAGCGTCATTCTATGGAACTTGCAACTATGTAAAAAAAAACCGCCATATTGAAATTGTCACTGAATTATGATTTCAATATGGCGGTTTGTTTACATAATAAGCAATAAGTTCCATAGAATGACACTTTACAAACGTTATTGGTTAGATATGTCAGTGTCGAATGCGAAATACTTTTGTGAATGACACATCTAATCCATATCGTTTCTAGATCTATTAATTGGTGTATCTTAAAGTTCGAATCGGACAGGTAAAATGGCCAATTACAAGTTTAATGACAATTACTGTATCGTAAGCCAAAATATCCTTTATAATGTTACACATGTTACAGTTTATAGCAATATATAATAACAAATAACAAATTTTGACTAAGTTTTACGGCTACATTACTTGTTAGCACTAAAGTTTGCTATTGTAACATCGAGTAGATCATTATAATAAAAGTATTTACCGTTCAATTTGCTCTCATACAATTATATAAGAGGAAATTAATTTATTGTCAATTTGTCATAATTTGTTAATATTAAAAATCAATCTATCGCAAGCTCTACTGCTTTAACAACAGCAGTTCCCTAGAATATCAGCTGTAGAAACAATAACAAAAAAGAAAATATCTAAATACCGTAATAATAATTTCAAATATCATTTTACCCTTATGAATTTCCCCACGGGATTATTCCGCGCCTAACCGCCTATGTTATTTAAGCCTCTTTAAGAACATCTGGTACAACATACAGACCAAAATATCTATGAATCTGCGATGTAGCCCGCTCTGTATAAATGAGGTTCGTACACACAATGGTGTAAAAGACAAAAATATAAAAAACCCTCTTTAAGCGCGCATCCTTCTCCGTTAAAGGGCTTCGTAATTTTGCCGCTTTGTACGTGCCACGGAACCTAATACTCGAATGACGGTTTTTGCGAAAAAATGACAGCTAATATTAGGAGAGACGAAGTTTTTTCTTTTTCCACAATTCAAAGGCGAGGGTAGATTGTTCGGAGAGCCGTACACACCTTGTTTTTTATTGTTTTCTTTTGGTAGGTGTTTTCCGACCGCTCCCTTTTATTGTTCTGATTCGAGTTCATAGATTCCGGGTACGGTTTTAAAGCCTCATGGCGTTTTAACGCACAAAGGCAGGTCAACACTGCCGCTCTTTGAATAGGTTTTTAGTCTGTGTGAAATTAATGGTCTATTTTGGGTTGGTTTGTGACACCTACAGATATTTACATAAGGGACTAAGGAGCTGTAAAATACCTGAATACGCACTTAATATTTATTCATGTTTATTAAAACCTTAACGAACTATACATAATCTGTGCCTTAACCGCTCCCAAAACATCTTATAGTGGCTGTATACTTTGCCGTTGTCCATACAACTATGGTATTTATGGTTGTCCGTATCTACGTAACAGCGTGATAAATCGGTGTAAAAGATAAAACTTTCTATTCCGCGGTGTTAAAAAGTGACAGATATTTTATCACGTGGATAAAACCATCCGTAATATAATACGCCGCAAAATAGTCTCAGTAGCGCTTTTGACAGAAATAATTAGAAGCTAAGTAGCCATGTTGTCACAAAAGGTTTTAGATTGTTGTCGTGGGTCGTGAGATTTACCGTTAATATTACTATTGATTAAAAACTAGCCTTTTCAAAGCCTTAAGGCCTAAAAACGAAGTAAGTAGGTAAAGTGTCATTCTATGGAACTTGGTATGTAAACAACCCGCACTAAAATCATCATTCAGTATGGCGGTTTGTTTGTTACATAGTTAGTGTTGCGGACTCCTTCTTACTGAAACCTACATTTAGTTACCTTTTTACTCTTTACCTATGTATATTCAAATAATTTGACGTTGTCATGGCTGAGTGTAAATAAACATGTCTAAATGGAAAAATAGTGGCTTGTTACTGAAATTGATGAAAAATATATTATAAATAATTAAATACGCTAAAGTAAGTATTGTGTTACCGGGCGTCGGTAACATAGTGGTCCTATCGAGTCGCACGATCCAGCGCTGCGCCGCCGTTGACTCCCCTGCATATTGAACCGAACCGAACTGAACCATGTCGGGGCGAGTTACGAGGAACCGCGCTAAGAACCCAGAACCAGAACCAGAACCGGGTACGTCTGGAAATACGAAGGAACCGATCACGTCAACCCCGGTTATAGATAAATTGGATATCATAGGATCGAAGGCAAGTACTGTCAGCTACAATAAATCAGAACGAAACCGAACCATCCGATCTAACAGTAGTAGCTTACTTGTAAGAAAAAAGGAGGCTGAACTAGCGGCTGCGAAACGACTAGCTGAACTGAAGCTAAACTTAAAACAAACCGTCATTCAAAAGGAACTAGAAGTTACGTTAGCACGCTTAGACTCTAGTCGAAGCTATCACTCTCGATCAAGTCGAACTAGTCGAAGCCGCGTCCAGGAGTCGCTGACAGTAGAACTACATACTACCGAACAAGACAAACCAGCCCGTCACCATGAACCAGCGAACCATGTGGAACCCGAGCAGAACATCGAACCAGTCCTGAGTGAGAGTGAACCGCCAAATGTCTCCGATGATGATGAACGTCCCCATACTGATCCCAAGCTCTCTGACATACAACTTCTTGCTCGAGAGATAGCAAATCTGCGTCGTCCGACTGATCCAAAAGATTTTCCCTACTACAACGGAAACATCAACGAATGGCTCTCATTTAAAGCTGCCGTTGCAGATATCAGAGCCTTATCGACCGAAAACGAACTTATCTTCAAACTTCGACGTTGTTTAAAAGGAGAAGCGCGCATCACTGTGGCTGCCCTTTTAGACACACATGTCTCTGTCACCGAGATCATGGAAGCCTTAGAACTGCGATTTGGCTTGCCGGAATTGATTCTCCAAGAGGAACTACAGGCGCTCAGAGACTTGCCTAAGCTTGTCGACAACACAGAGCAGCTCAGCAAGTTTGCCTGCAAGGTTCGGAATTGCGTGTCAACCATCAGAGCCCTTAATAAACCCGAACACCTACACAACATAGAGCTTTTACGAACCCTGAAACAGAAAATGCCCCACCTGAAGACACGCTGGCTTTCCTACGCTCTAGAACATGAGCATGACGATGAACATGAACTTGTCAAGCTGTCAGACTTCTTGAAGAAGGAAGCCCAAAATATGTCAAAATACTGGCTACACGGGACATCACGCATGACTATTAAACCGGGGCAGTCACACATAACACGTTGCGCTTTATTTGAAGATAGCGAATATGAACCAGAGCCCGAACCGTGCTATGCTTCGAATCAGCCCAAAGTACACTTTGTGGGACATGCTGACTCTCTCGAAGTCACAAAGAATAAGTTAAAGGTGAAACGAGAGGATGAAACAGCCATCGATATCTCACAAATGACGGAAAGGAGAGTAGAAGATGGCAAGAGATCGGAAGTAGGACTGCTACGAAGAGAAGACAGTCCTGTGATGCCTAAGAGCTTTTCCTATTCTTCAAAGAGTTTGCTATCAATAGAGGGGAAAATAGTCAGAGACTCAATGTACGGCCAGAAATACAAGAATAACGTGGACAACTTATCTAAGCCATGGGACAAGGACAGCCGATTATGTAATTTTTCGCGGAAAAGAGCCAGAGTCGTGAGCGAAGTAAATCGGAATCTCACCCAGCTTGTTTTGTTTAATGGCAAACATCTATATGTGAAGTTACTTTCCCTACTGCGTCATCCCGATCTAGCTAACTATGGAAATAATGAGCCGATCGTCAACTCCTTACGCCAGGAAGACATAATAATTAGAGTTTTCACAGGTGGAGGACAGTAAAGGTCGTGTACGGGTCGCCGACGTCCGCACTGCCGGGGGAGTGCTGCGGCGCCCCGCTGTGAAGATTGTCCGCCTTCCGACTGATGTTGAATGCGCTTAGTCGCGCATTCCCGGGGGAATATGTTGCGGACTCCTTCTTACTGAAACCTACATTTAGTTACCTTTTTACTCTTTACCTATGTATATTCAAATAATTTGACGTTGTCATGGCTGAGTGTAAATAAACATGTCTAAATGGAAAAATAGTGGCTTGTTACTGAAATTGATGAAAAATATATTATAAATAATTAAATACGCTAAAGTAAGTATTGTGTTACCGGGCGTCGGTAACAGTTAGCATGTTCTAAAATCTTTATGTAACTATACAAACATACACATTCTTGAATCCTTGTTTGAATCAATGATATTTGGTCAAAAATAACTCATAACAATGACACGGAAAGCAAAATCAGGACAACAATTGACTCCATCAAAATCCTTAATTCCGCAGCTTATTTCCTTCCTCATTTACCATTTATTTGAATGGACATTTGACAAAATGGTTCGCTATAAAATTAACCGCTCCCTTTTCAATCACAACAGATAAAGGGAATGAGTCTCCCACGGGGTATTGTTAGGGGTCCCTGGGGGTTTCGGAGTTCTGCAGTGGGAACTTTCCCGGGTTTGATTTTAATCGTTTTATTTGCGACGAATTCACAAAGTCATCTTTATTGGGATATTTACTTTAGCTGTTTTTCCAGCTTGGGATCCTGTAGTCTATCCTTAAAGGGGCCCACAGATTACCAGTTTGCTGGACGATATCAGTCTGTCACTCTGTCAGTTAAACGCAATAGGTGTCAGTTCCGAACAACTGACAGGCTGATATCGTCCGGCGAACTGGTGATCTGTGGGCCCCTTAACAAGAAACAAACAAGACGAACTGTGAAACCATATTCGTATAAAATTTATAATATAAATGAATGGTGTGTACATTTTATAGGTCTTAGTTAAAATAACATTTGGCGTGCCACTCCCCCACAAAAATCGGCAGACTGTTTTGTACAGATAATTACAGTCAAGGCGTCTCCATTTGGTTATATCCTCCAATGCTCCAAGTGTTAAGATAACATTCAGATTCAATTACATCTACGTATGCGGCGTCGTTGCCGTCGCCTCATTTGTCAATTCCATCGATAAAACTGGTGATTGAACGTCATTATCGCGGCAGTAAAGCAGCGACGAACGTCACTAATTTTACCAAAAATTGCGACAGCAATCCCGCCATTCCATCCGCAGCAATGTCGCAAAATAATGCAGCTGCTGTGCCGTTAATATCCCGATATCACCTTTACTTGGAAAACAAATCTCTGGGGTAAAATTGACTTTTACTCGTTATCGCCCCCCCCCCCCCCAACCCTTCCTGGAACTATCTCCGTGAAGGAAGCAGATCGCTCCCGTTTGTCAATCTGTTATGACAAAGGCGCCGCTGAGCTCGGAGATAAAGCGCCATTAGAGAATCAAAGGGTCTATCGTGAAATGGAATCTATTGAATGGGTATAATTCAGTCAATCAGAATGAGCCGGGCGAAGGAATGGAGTTAGGATATGGTATACAGTACCGGCTAATAATATACCTTTGTATTTTTTTTATATGACCTTGTTTATAGTGACTTATATCGACCGGGATATGAGCCGTGATTACCTAACCGTAACCGTGAATCATTCAAAAATGTTGTTTATAGTAAACAATGTAGGTTAGTTTGTAAAACAATGTAGGTTGTTTGTGGTGAAGGAAAACATCGTGAGGAAGCCGGACTAATCCCAATAAGGCCTAGTTTCCCCTCTGTGTTGGAAGGTCAGATGGCAGTCGCTTTCGTAAAAACTAGTGCCTACGTCAAATCATGGGATTAGTTGTCAAGCGGACCCCAGGCTCCCATGAGCCGTGGCAAATTGCCGGGATAACGCGAGGAAGAAGAAGAATGTAGGTTAGTTTGTACATTGCATAATACTAGTCTTTTTACAAATATATGATGAATACTGCAATGAAATTACTGTGAATTACAATAGGAGACTCAGTATATTACTAAATAGCTCTAATAATAAAAAATGTTGACTGCATAAATTACAACACAAAACTTAATGAAAAAACCTTTACACGAGACCATTTTCTGACAACTCGCACAAAGGACTTACTAGACTACCTAAAGTTTTGCCATAAAAATATTGAGGTTGGTATATTATTTGCCGGTACTGTAAGTAATCGTGAAGAGAGGTAAAGGGGCCCACTGATTAACAGTCCGCCGGACGATATCTGCCTGTCAGTTGTTCGAAGCTGTCAAATTTTGCTTCTAATTGACAGGCCGATATCGTCCGGTGGACTGGTAATCAGTGGGCCCCTTAACAGACTATAAAGAGTGCATATACTATTAAGAGTCACATGTTTGTGTGTAGCCAAAAAGCCGCTATCATACATTCGAAGTTACGCTCTAATTTTAACATCTGATGTTTTTGTTTCCCAAAACAGTTATTTCTTAAGTTTGCCTTTATATCAAAAAATTATGGCTCATTAAAACGGTGTCAACATCAACGTCTATTGTATATTGTTTCTCACTTTTTCCATTAAAATATGTGGGTGTATATAAGACAACCCCCATCAATGCAACTCACGTACAATGGAGCCATATCCTTGCGCCCGCTCGTATATTAGGTACTGTAAATAATAAACATGGAAGTAGAAACACACATACTTATACATACTTACGTTGTCGTCGTCGTCGTCGTCGTGTCGTCGTTCTAGGGCGAGTCTCTTAAATATCATTTATTTAATAATAAAATAAGTTTTTTGCAAAACATCAATTTAAATATATGTTTATGCAAAGCTTGCTTTAAACCTATTATTATAAATGGCAGCAGCTTAGGTACTTATTTCTCTTTCAAAAATACCCGTGTATTTTATACACATAATTTAACTTCTGGGCCAATATTAATTTGCCTCTTAGGTAAGATACGCAACATGCCCATTTGAACATAATAAATCTGCCTCTTACATAAGATATGCAATTCGACAATTTGTACTTAATAAATCTGTCGTTATTCCCGGTTCTCATTATTATCTCGTATAATTAAGCAATATTTGATGATTGTGTAATAAATTTCAATCTCATGTTTTTTTTTAAATGGCACATGATTAAATTATAATCAATTTGTGTCATTCAAATAAACCCTCTTTTTCGTCAATAGCCAAATTTGGATCAAAGATTAACAAAACCTATTTTCTTGAAAAACTTTTGTCCAATATTTTCAATATTGTTAATACAACCTAAATTATTTTGCTCCAGCAATACTCGTGATTGGCATTGGGCGACCTTTGGAACTTTTGTATAAAAATAGCGAAATAAATCTTTTATTTATATAAGGAAAATCAATTGTAATATATGGTAAGTAATACGCCTACTTACCGACAAGAAAAGTCCGAGTAATATTTTTCTGGTGAAGGTTAAAGAAAGACACTGGATGAGGACGGCAATTAACTGATTAAGGCCCACTTGCACCATACTACTAACCCGAGGTTAACCGATTAAACCATTAACCCAGTGTCTAATTGTTGGAACTATGGCAACTCCAGGTTTAACCGGTTAACCCCGCGTTAGTGAATGGTGCAAGTTGCCCTTAGAAATAAATATTTCGTCATCATAAAAAAAATTGACTGCGAATGTTGCTAAAATCACCCAACTTTATTACAAAATATCTCAACTATGGTTCAAAAATTAACTTGAACTATATTTATTGGCCTATATTTAACAGTCGCTTTTCGGTGAAGGAAAACATCGTGAGGAAACCTGCATATATCTGCGAAGAAATTCAAAGGTGTATGTGAAGTCCCCAATCCGCATTGGGCTAGCGTGGGGACTATAGCCCAAGTCCTCTCGCGCTCGAGAGGAGGCCTGTGCCCAGCAGTGGGACGTATATAGGCTGAGATGATGATGATGATGATGATATTTATTGGCCACTCTACTTGCCTTGTTTCTTTCTGATTAAATTTGTTAGGAGTGGCCAATCACTATGTAGTGGCCAATCACTATAGCAGTCACCCTACCTTTGTTTAGGCGTGATTATTATATGAATGACGCTCTTCTGAGGCAAGAATGGCAAGATATATCCATAAAGAAGAAAAAGACTTCAGGTAACACGTAATAATTAAGTTTGGTTTTGATACCAATTTAAGAATGACTCACGTTAAACCGGGCTGTGTCTGACCCGGAGCTTTCGGCGCATCAATTTCCATGGATAGCATCATATTATGATCGCATGTCATGTCATAAAAAATTAAGCGCCGGAAGCTCCGGCCCGGACACGGCCAGGCCGCGTAGCCAAGATGCCGATCGCTTACGCTCCGTAGCGATCGAAACGCAACTGTCACTGTCGCACTAATATGGAAGTGTGATAGAGAGACATAATGGTTTTCGTTGTCGAAGCGATAGCGATTGTAACCTTGGCTAGGCCGGCTGGTCTAACGTGAGTCATCCTTTACGTATTGAAACTGTGAACAATATTTGTGGGTTTGAAGTATAGTTGGGAGGTTTTAAGATCCGGTGTTACTTAACTGTCCGGTGTTGGAGTGTCACATAGTAAAAAAAACTATTTTAATCAAAGTTTAAATCATCTAGGGAATACTCTTCACGAGGTAATAACGACAATATCACAGATTCCAAAGAATTCTCGAGAGTAATCGGTGTCGATAACACCTCGCATTGACCTGCCGGTCGAATGACGCTTGTTAGAATGGCGGCCAACTCTGCCCCATTTCTCACCTATTCTCCAATTCGAAAAGAACTTATAAGCATAGAAAACCTTACATCATTTGACCTTTTACAAGTAAGCAGCTCAAAGGTACATTGAAACAGTAGTTCCATAGTAAATTGTTAGGAAACGTTCGGATTCTATACGAGGTCGCGATTTGTCTCCAAACTAGTCCATTTACCATGGAAAGGTCACACAATATATTGCTGTCCGCCTACTTTTCCGATTTTTGCATACGTATACACCGTTAATCTTGTGAGAAACGACCCACGAATACATAATAATACCTATATTATACTATTGTTATGGTAATGACGATGTACAACCACGTGAATATTGCAGGATAGTATTTTCCCTTTTGTAGCGATAAAGAAATACATTAGGGAACGAAATAAAAGATAGCTTTGTTAATATTGACTCTATTGTGGTATTCTAATGTGAGACTCGTATCGTCACTGACTGGAATATTCAACCTACGCCATTTACTTGTACAGTGTGTAAATAGAGCACACAGTCGCTGTGGCCGAAATCGGTCAGGAGAGCATCATCATCATTGTGTAAATAAATTTAAAAAATCGGAATGAGAAAAATGTTGAAACTTTGAAACTACCCGCATTTTTCTATTTATTATTAATTCATGTACAGGGACTCACAACAGTCACAACACAACGTAATCCACTGAGAAAAAAAAATCTGATATTGTATTTAGTACCTATAGGTATTATACGTAATTACAACTATTTAAAATAGTATAGGTATACTATTTAACTATTTATTTTTGTACTTATTTAAAATAGTATACCTATAGGTACTAAATACAATATCAGAATTTTTTGCGTACCTACGCAGCGCAATTGTTAACCGAAAACCTCCAGCTAATTAAACAATGCTTGCACTGTCAGCTAAAGGAATACGTGCTATATTTGCATATCTCCATTACGTTTACATGATGGTACGCTCCCTTGAGACGAGTACACAAAGCAACTTCATTAGCTTGTTCATTGGAGCACAAAAAACCGGCCAAGTGCGAGTCGGACTCGCGCACGAAGGGTTCTGTACCATAGGGAATATCAGAATCTACCCTCATCTGTTATTTATTTGTAATAAGAAATGAATGATTGGTAATATTCACATTGACATATTGCGGACAGAAAAAAAAAATGTTTTGTTATTTAATCGTATATTACATCAAATTAAAGTTTATATGTATCATCATCATCATCATCATCTCAGCCATAAGACGTCCACTGCTGAACATAGGCCTCCCCCTTGGACCTCCATTCGTACCGGTTGGAAGCGACCCGCAGTGGTTATTTATATGTATAATATAGCTGGTCCGGCAAATCTTGTCAGTAAAAAAAGGCGCGAAATTCAAATTTTCTATGGGATGATATCGCTACGCGCCTACATTTTTCAAATTTACCGCCTTTTTCTACTGACAAGATCTGCTTGACCAAGTATATAATCTAATTGTAATGAGTTGCCTTAATAAAAAGTTTGTCCAGTCTATGGTTGCCTAGATTGTAGATAAAAATCGGTTAATCTAGTCAAATATGATCTGGACCAACAATTATGTTTGCGTTAAGGTAGTTCGCCTTCCATACAAAAAACAATTGCGTTATATTAAGTAATTACACACTATTACTACATAAATATGTACGCATCTGTCTACTTTCAATCGTTTATTTGCGCTAAATTGATAGTAAAGCTTTGTTTTATACAGAAATCATGTTAAAAACGTTATTTGGTATTGTATTGATAAAAAATTAAATGTTTTTTTTTTCGAAAGTAGATAGATGCGCACATAGTTCCGTAGTAATAGTGTGCAATTACTTAATATTAAGCAATTGTTTTTTGTATGGAAAGCGAACCACCTTAAAGAAGAAATTAATAAGAAATGGAATTAATGAAAACCATCATTCAACAACACACTGGCTTTAAAATATCGGTATATTTTATGTTAAGAGCCCTTCAACTTGCACACTAGCGCCACTGCTAAATAATCGTGATTATTTAAATTTCACGAAAGATATTTAAAAAAGGGGGCCGCTACGGACTTTATTGTGTATTTAAGTACCTTTTGAATACATCATACTAGTTTTTATGTTGCTGGATTTGTCAATCTATGCGTCCAAAGTAAAAACGGCCGTTTTGTTTTGAGTTCCTAGATCGACGAATCCAGCAACATAAAAACTAGTTTGATGTATTCAAAAGGTACTTAAATACATAATACAGTCCGTAGCGGCCCCCATTTTTAAATATCTTTCGTGAAATTTAAATAATCACGATTATTTAGCAGTGGCGCTAGTGTGCACGTTGAAGGGCTCTTAAATATTTTTGATAACGACAGAAGCTGCATATCAAAGAATTCAAAGATGACGAAATCTGAAGATTGAAGATTATCTTCGTTAAACCGTGATAAAACGTCAAAGTCGGAGTCTCAGCAAATCTTTTATTTTAAATATCAAACAGGAAAACGAAAGGGAACACGAGAAACCTTTGAAAGTATTTTTCAAAGAAGTATTCTACGGTATTAGTCGAATTTTGAAAGAGGAAACAGGGGTCTACCAAAGTCTGTTTCGCGGAAGCTAAAATAGGTCTCTAGCCGGCATTTGTAATTTTCGTGCTCCATCGATTAATTACGAAGACGCATCGTGATATAGCAATATTAAATTTAAATTAGATATTTTATTTCCATAAATTGATAATTGAGTATTCAAGATCCATTACAGCTCAAAATTAGCATTCATCTTCCCTAAAATGTTGTTTTTTTGCGCAGAATTGTGGGTATCCTTGTACACAGTTAAACAATAAATGGTATCTTATCTTATCTTATCTTATCTTATGAATACTCTTAACTGTTTTCCAATTTGTGAGCTAAAATTACAACTCTCCTATTCAATCCCTAAAAACTGTTTTCTTACATTTCCGAATTTTTCTTTTATATTTAATATCTATTGCACATCAAACATCAAACATCATCAAACATCAACATGTACTCAGCAAATAGGCCACAAGGGCACTTTTACACGTCAACATTGGATTTACATAAAAGCAAAAATAATAACATCAACAATTTTATAAAATAAAACTAACAATTCAATCTAACGTATTACAATTACACAATATATGACAGTACAAAATAAATGTTCTCTCTCAAAAGGCATTCTCTACCAGTCAATCAATTGGCTGGGTAAACCAGGAAGATTAAGCAAGTGAAGAATTTTTAAAGTAAATTAATATTCTAGTCTCTCCTCATTTGTTTATTTTTACTTCCAATGAAAAATTTTCTGCTCCGTAAAAATCTCTGCCATTTTAATTTCGCACCATTCGTCGATGGAAGTAGAAAGTATTCCCCGATTCTGGCCCCGCCTCTCAGTGGTCCCCGATCCTGACCCCAAGGCCGAGCCACCGCCCCTGCTGAACCTAAAAAAAAAAAAAAAACAAATTGCCCCCCATTTGAATTGATTGCGCTAGGTCTCAGCAGTGCCCGGCGCCTCCTTCAGGGACTTACGAAATACGCTAATTAAACAATACACCTTGTTCACCACGGTAACAATAGGCTTATCGACCCTTTTCTATTGTTCGATCTCGACTCGGGCGCGCTATTGTGTTACCGAGCATACTACCTGCCTGGACCCTTTCCTTAACCCACCGACGTCTCCATTCATGCCTTCTTTATGTGTGTATACTGTAGGTGTTTGTGATAGGTATTTTGCAATAGGTATTAGCGACAGCTATTTGCAATAGGTATTAGCGATAGGTACTTATTTGTGATGCATAGGTACTCTAACTATCAACTCTAATAACCCGCATTATCTTATTACCTCTTGGAGCTATTTCGATTTATAAGGAATACAGTTCTAACCTTCTTCTGACGTAGAATTTACACTAGTAATCCTTTGGCAGCCTAAACTAACCTTAACCTTTTACCAAACCTAACTTATTCTTCGAAAACCTAACCTAAACCTAACTTGACCAAACCTAACTAAAATCAACCTAACTCATTTCAAACTAACCTGCTTTCACCTAGTCTTCCGATATAAAGTAAACTCGTAGTTACTTGTTTCTTTCTATTATTTAAAAAAATAACGAGGCGTGTGAGGCATTTCTTGTGCACTTGTGTTCATTGTTATAATAGCTTAATTGTTTTATTGATAGACGTCTATTATATTTTATACTGACAATGGATTTATTGTTTCCTATACCTATTCTTTTATAATTTGGGTTTGAGTAAAGAGAACGTCTGTTTAGATGAACTTGTTGATACATGTTACTTTGTGTGATTTAAAAAAAAGAACGAGACATGTCAACTGGTTTCAACATGATTTAGTCTAATACATCAACATTTCTTGTGCGTTGCTATTCATTGTTATAACAGCATAATTGCTTTATTAATAGACGTCTATTATATTTTATGCTGACAATGGATTTATTGTTTCCTATACCTATTCTTTTATAATTTGGGTTTGAGTAAAGAGAACGTCTGTTTAGATGAACTTGTTGAGACATGTTACTTTGTGTGATTAAAAAAAGGAACGAGACGTGTCAACTGGTTTCAACATGATTTAGTCTAATACGTCAACATTTCTTGTGCGTTGCTATTCATTGTTATAACAGCATAATTGCTTTATTGGTAGACATCTATTATATTTTATACCGACAATGGATTTATTGTTTCCTATTATGCTTTTGAATTTGGGTTTTAGTAAAGAGAGCGTATGTATTAGATGAACTTGTTGAGACATGATTTTAACGGTACTGTACCCTGGTCATAGTGACACAGTATAAAAGCCGAAGAGAAATGAGTTTGAGTAAGTATTACCGTCGTGGCAGTCCACTGTATCAGAGCTCCTTGTATCTATTGCAGTATATAGAAATATAGTGTTAATTCAACAGTGAAGTGTTTAAGTGTTTATAGAAAGACCCAACAATGGATGTAAGTATGTCTTTTATTACCGTAACTTACTTTGTTTTGTTTTCACTTGTGTTCTTTGTGTTTTAATTATCAAGATTGTAGACAGTGTGTAAATTATTGTTTTATATTGTTTCAGTTCACTGAAAATACTTTCAAGAACTATTACTACCCGGATAATAATAAAGACGAATCAAGCGATGAAGAGGGTACGCTTGGTTTCAAAGTTAAACAAGCCATCGCAAAGAAACGTTCAGGGAACAATATCGATAGTTTCTTTGAACGACCTAAAAAGCAACCCAAAATTGTGAAACGGTCTTCGAATGTGAGCAAAAGTTCACCAGACGGTGTTGCAAACTTATCATCCGGACAAGACGACGGGGCGTATGCATCACATTTGATTAAAATCGAGATATATGATATGCAAACAATTAAAAACGTCCCACCCATGGAACACTGGAAGCATGCGGACTTCAGATTGAAATATTTTGCGTTGGAAGACGATTTGGAGCTACAAAATACGCGAAATATTATTTATAACATAACAAAGCAATTAGCTTCTAAGGACAGTAGTGTGAAATATTTTATAGATAATAAGAAACAGTGATAGTTATAATTATTAATGATAGTAGTAGCTTAATGATTGTGTTAACGTATTTCTCATTTTTTACCTCTCCTTAAGTACATTTTCCATGTAACAGATTTTTTTGTGTCGTCTCGTTTTTAAGTAACAAATAATGTTAAGAAATATTTTGTAAATAATAAAATTTAAAAAAAAAAAGTATAGTTTAGAATGGTCTTTGTATTATATGAAAAAATAAAAAATCTTATTTAAGTACACGTATTATTTTATTTCACAAAAAATGTTTTAAACATATTCCTTAATATAAGGTCATTACATACAGAATTATCAGAAAACAAACTTAGCATATCTTTCATAGTTTTTCCATGATATTTAAAATACAAATAAACTAAACAATATTCACCACAAACTGAAGTAAAATGGTTTTGAAGAGGTTTATTGTTAAAAAACCACTGTCTGGTGTTTCTTTTTAAAAATAAGTTATGGTAACCTGAAGGCTTCCTTCCGAAGGAATCAAAATATTCTCCTATACCAGTAACATCAATGTGTATGGCAACCCAGTGGGAGCCTGGTTTCGTGTCAGGGTCCAAATTACTAACAATAAAGACAGGTAGATCGACCCAAATAGGTATTTTGTTAGCAGCAAAAACATTTGTTTCAAAAAGTGGGTTTAATTTCTTCATACAAAATTGTATATCATTAGTATCCATAATTACTTAATTAATAACAATTTTTGTCTTGATGATGCTGCAAACAATGACTACAACAAAATAAAGTAAACGAAAGAAAACATTGTATTTATATAATTATGTTTTTCAACTATTATAATCTACAGATACATCACGGTTTTTGTTTATTTCAATAATGTTATCAAATTCTGCATAAACGATACAATTAATGGTGCTAGTTAGAGCCGAATCAAAGCGTACTTCTATCCGAACACTTCCATGTCTAACAAGATTCCAATGTGAAGTTGAACTAGCAGATAAATCTGGGGTTAAATCAAAACATAACAAACAATAACCTCCACCATAATCTGTTCTACTTATTCCATTACCTTCGTTGTGAAAATGAATACCAGTTCCGGAAAATAAGGTGTGATATGCCGCCGCTATTAAACCAGAACTAAATGACGGTTGTAATGTTTTAGAAGGAATTTCATGACCATCTACAAACAAACTAAATGAATTCATATTATAGTTTTGAAAATTAAATGGATTCAAAGCTAAATTTCCATTAAAACCTGAATTTGATACAAATCCAATAATACACCGTTTAGGAATTTGTCCGAGAAATATATTATCCAATGTTTTACCCTGGACCCCTGATGGTATTGTGAGAACCTTAACTTCTGCTCTCGTAATGGGGTACTTCGCAGTCGTTGTTGCCAATACTTTTTGATGGGCTAACAAAACGCTAGGATTAATTTTTGTTCTTCTAACAATGAGACTAGCATCTGTTATTTGTACTTTAAATTTTTTATCTTGATGACAAATTAAATTAAACGATTCTTTTGATCGGACTAACTTAATACGCAATTCAACGCCATTTATCAAGAATTTCTCTTGGTTAAATATATCGCCATGCAAATGTCCAATCATTTCCACTTGCTTACTCTCTTTGATAAATTCTAGTCTTTTCTGAAATCCTTTGTTGTTGGCGTCAACGGTATCCATAAAATCTGGGGTATCCTCATACCATAACCCACAAGTAAGATGGGTTTTTTTGGCTGCCGGTCCATAGTTGAGAAGATTTTCCATATAAGCACGGTAAGCATATGTATTGTTTGGGGGTGATATGAGTTTTTGATTTAAATATACATCAAGTTGGTTGAAAAGGGAATGTAGCCAGTTATTGGTGGGTCCAACTCCGGCATCTGCTTTTAATTTTGTCCCATCTTGATTCAACACTTTAGCAGTAATATGTAACATTGTGTGTGATAGATCAATGTAGTCATCTCCTGATCCAGGTACTTGAAATTCAATGGGGCCATCATCACTTAAAGATGAAATTGGTTTGTAATGAATCCAATGTCCGCTTTCAATACTTGTTTGAGTTGATGGAAGGGCAAATATATCTAATTCTGATTTTGCACATTCACATGAATGATTGTGTAGAAATGACATTATTTAACTTGAAAATATATCGTTATTTTTATTATTATTTTTACTTCCTCTTCGTCGCGATGCTTTTCGAGTAATGAGCGGTTCTCTTCTTTTATTCGACATTTTATACCCAGATCCTGACATGAGAGAATCAATTTTTTCATCAGCCTTTCTTTTTAGGTTAGCGCTCGCTTCCTTAAATCGTGATCGAATGGAACTATCCATAGGACGAGAATTTACCATATCAGATAACAGACCAACCCCTGCCCCTAAGGTTTCTTTTCCAATGGTTTTTAAACCGCTAGATAACAAAGGGAGCACTGATCTAAATAGTCCACCCAAAAAACTGCCTATACCATGTCCTCGTTGGTATGGAACTCCCTTATAGACAATACCTATCCCAGAGCCGGCTTGGTGTGAATAATAATGTTCGTAAGGACAAGAGACTGACGATCTGTTGTAAATCATTTTACTCGTTGAAAGTGTAGCTTCACGCAAGAAGATCCAAATTGAAATGGTACTCTGACACCAGTCGTTGTTCTTATATCTATTTCAATTGTATCGAACTCTCTTCGTAAAACTGGTACATAATGAGCGGGTGAGAAGATGTGAGTTTTATAAGCTCCATAAATGAACTTAGTTGGATCTAAAGGTATTATTCTGAGTAATGAAGTAATAACATCTCCGACTACTTGTGGATGTATTATATCAGTATAAACAAATATTTGAGATGGTAAACCTAAATATAAATTTGCAGGGTTTTTTCCTAATGTATTTTGTTTTAAATTTATTCTCGGTTTAAAACCCAATTGCAGACTTAGTATCGGAGTTGTTATGATAGATGTTATTTCTTTATTTGTTGTTGCTATTCCAACCAGTTTTGTTAATCCATCATATCGAAATTTTACGTTATTTTTTAACTGTGGGTTTTCATTAAACGCTTGAAGAAAATGATCTATATTATCATATGTAGTGGCTGGTATATGAGTTTTTATATCCACTATTTTTGTAGTTTTATCGGTGGGTGATAACACCGTTTTCTTTAAATAAATGATGTTTTCGTGCTCTTGAACATTATACATGGAACAAGGGTATTGAAATTCCACCAACCCAACTACCCATTCTCCATCCAATTTAATGGTCTTTGGTAATTTAGTTAAGAAATGTGCAGTCGTGTTATCCGTGTAGTAATCTGATGAACTATTACTTAACAAAGTTAGATAAAAACTATTTTCACTCATATTTTCTTTAAGTTTGATTCAGGTATCCAAGAATTAAATTTATTAGGATAACCTTGCCACTTAACTAGTATTTCCTTTCTGCCAGCAACTCGACGCGAGCGTATTATTTTATCAATTTTATACTCGTTGGAGGGGAGGTAAGTTACTTTTTGTAATTCTTTAGAATAAAATGTACCAATGATGGGTTCACCTTCTAAATCCTTTATTGTATAAACAACTCGTGGCGATCTATTAATAATCGAATCAATAATAAATATTTCATCACTCCAATTACTTTCATAACCTTTTTGAAACACATGCTTATATTTAGTGATTCTAACATGATCACCTACATTTAGTTTTTTAGTTTCTGATGAAATTTGCCTATCTTTTTTGCGATCATATAAATTACACCAAACAGTCATAATATTATTAGAGCTAACATCAACTGGGCGCATTTTAATGCTAGAATGATAGCTATGGTTGTAAGAATGTAAAAGATCTTGTAATATATTTGTGTAGTTATATGTATTCTTATGAGTGAAGTAACGCCACATTTTCATTTTAAGTGTTCTTTGAAACCTTTCTACTATACTTGCTTTAATGTCGGGGTTATTAGTGGTATAATAATTAATATTTTTGCTCTTAAAGTAATCTCTAACCGCCCTTGAAACAAATTCTGTACCTTTATCAGATTGGATGTGACGGGGAACAGAGTTGGCTTCAGTAAATATGCTTTCAAAACATTGTTTAACAGTTGCTGAATCCTTCTTCTTCATGGCTCTTGCAAAAGCATATTTACTGAATACATCAATAACACAAAGAATATATTTGTACCCATCATTATATTGACTATAAGTACTCATATCACTTAAATCGGCTTGCCAAAGTTCATTAAAGTTCGAGAGAATGTATTTATTTCTAGTGAATCGTCTATGAGTAGGTTTATGCAGCGTGTACGTATCTTGAGATTGTAACCATTTTTTCACTTCCTCTTTGTTCATTTGACCTTTCATTTCCTTTGATAAATTATTTAAACTGCTATAGCCAGCTGGATTAGAGACATCATAGTAGATTCTGTTAATGTCTAATAAGGAGTCCATCTTTCCCACTCTATTTTCTTTCCGGATCTCTTTTGCTCCCGTGTAGCAAGAGGTGTAGAAGTATTATTATCTTTATCTGTTGAGGCTCTCGTCTTCACAGATGTGGAGGGGGTAAAGGGTTCAATCAAAGGAGTACCTTTAATAAATGCTAAATTTGTAGGATTACCTATGCATGACCTAGGAACTTCGATATCTTTTAAAAGTAAAGCAAACACTTCCCATCCAATTGGCTTAGGACGTTTAAGACATCTAACGGTGTCGCTTACCAAATCAGTAATATTACTATTTTGAATGGTTTGGTTATTTATAACAACTTCACCAGTCTGTTTCCACCAAATTTTCGGTTTACTTGAAACAATGTAATCTAACAACGTTCGAGCTTTTCTTTCATAAGATTTAGGTAATATGTTTATAATTTTTGATGGACTGATTGGCATTAGTTCTTGATTTATTTCACCAGGTGGTGTATTAAACGATGACGGTGTGTCTGCTTCAGTTATATTATCTGTAACTGACTCATTATTTTCATTCTCCTCCTTTTTGTTCACTTTTGTTTTTATAATATCATTACTTTCGTTGATGACTTGATCTAGCCCCTCCATCACGATGGGTATTCTAAACGGTTTTCGATCTGTTTCAATAAAATGTAGAAATCTTTGTAATGCTTGAGAATATAACGTCCACTTTTCGCGATCATTCATTTTACTTTTAAGGATCTTTTGCATCTCTCCATCTAGCCGAGATGAGGAATTTTCGGGTGGACTCTCATTCCGTTTCAGTCTTTCAATAAAATCTGATTCTACTAATAACATTTTTTTTGTGTTTTCCATTTTGCTTATGATAAAGAGTTCACTAAAGCACTTAAAACTGCACCTAAAATAATAGGTAGAAATGCGCCTCCTTTTTGAACTATAACAGTTTTTCTTATTTTATGTTTCCCTTTCGAAACTAATTTTCTTAAAATATCTTTATATTTTTTTAGTTTCGTCTTTTCTTTTTTTTCTAATGGAATTTTCCCATTTAGGACGTTATAAATACACTCACAAATAATGTTGATCTCTTCATCGTCACAAGATTTAAGTAACGCAGTACGATATTTGGGTTTAAGCAACTGCAATGCTTCAAGTAAATGTTTATATGTGTTTACTCTTGCATGCATCATGTAGAACTGACTAAAATATGCTGATTTTTATCATATTTAAACCCCTTTTTAGGTACATACACTGTGCAATGCCCATCGAACGGAAATATTTTTGTTTTGAAACGGCATATGTCATTTGTATTTTGTTTCAGGTCAATCATGAGGTAACCATGAGCCTCCTTTGTAGCATCTTTGTAGGCTTCGTCCACAAACTTTGAGTTTTCTGGGTAAACTTGTCGTGACAGGTAGCGTATTTGAGTTTTATCCCTGGGATTTTTAAAAAATACAATGTAGCTTGTATTCAATGAAATATCACGTTGACCTCGACC
Source organism: Cydia fagiglandana (assembly GCF_963556715.1). Taxonomy (NCBI): domain Eukaryota; kingdom Metazoa; phylum Arthropoda; class Insecta; order Lepidoptera; family Tortricidae; genus Cydia; species Cydia fagiglandana. Next base: position 25,355,951 of record NC_085933.1, on the reverse strand, counting down.
TTGATGAAATATGTTTTGTGTAATATAAAAAACACTTAAGTTTCTATGATGACTACCTTTCGTAAAAATGTCAACGATTCGTCCATCTGATTCTCTCATCAAATCATCTATAATAAGAAGTTTAGGTTTCTTCCCATCAAAAATTGAAAAATCTGGTATTCCTTGACTATAATTTACATTTTCCAGATTGTAGAGAGGTTGCATTTCATCATAACACCAAATAATTTCATCAAATTCAACATTACATATCTCTTTGGAGTTATTCAAAAAGTTTGTGACAAATTGAGTTTTACCACAGCCACTAGGACCTGCGACAATGGTGGTGAAAGGATGATAAAAGTGAATCATTATTAAATATCGTAATCTATGTGTATGTGTGTGTGTGTGGGTGAGTGTTGATATGTTAACGGATGGACTTTAAATGGTAATATTCAGAAAGAAGATTACTATTTAAACAACTCAGATATAGTAGAAAAAAACAAAAGGAGTACGTAAAAAAATAAATTTATTATATATGATCACACTTTTAACATTAATTTTTTTGTTTCTTATTTACAAAACTTCCTTAAAAGATATAATAAAATAAAATTCATACATTTTTTTTTACATGTTTACAAGTAATATCCTAAAAATATACAATGTACAAACAATAATTTGGAATTCGAATGTTCTGTGTGATTAAATTACAACTTAAAAAACTTTTTAATTATTGCGGTATTTTATAATGACCCCACGCAAGAGTGTCAGAAGAGTTTTCTAATAAGTATCGTTTTGTATCTTCATGCGATAATGATATTTTATTTATTTTTTGAGTGAATATTATATGTTTCATAGACTTAAATCTTAGCATTTGAGCGCGTTGCAAATTTTTATTAAATAAACACGTTTTGTAATTGTCAAGAGTAAATTTTTTTGTAACACATTTATTGACTCCTTTGGCTTTTGATAAAACACCGTATTTTTCAGTTTTCTCATCATTCTCGTCATATTTTTCAACATCTAAGGTATACATTTTAGATCTCAGACCTACGAATTCTTTTAAAATTCTACCATTATTTTCATCTTTGAAAAACCCTAATCGCTTTTTATTAATTAACGGCAAATCATATTTATTGTTAGGAGGATAGTCAGATGTATCAAAATATAAATTAAGGTCTGATTTTATATCTGCGTAATAATTTTCCGTGAAAATTTGATATACTAAGCTATCAGTATCTGTATAAAGAAGCTTAAGATTGTCTGGATATTTGGTTTTCATGTAGCTGTAGTGAAAGTCATACATCAAAGTTTTTGATATATCTAATACGCAAAATCCCAAATAAATCGGTTTATTATAAAATATTCTAGTTTTATTCAACTGAACGGCCACTAAATTCTCAGAGAATATGGATAAACTATGGAACTCGGGTTTCGCTATCAAAGATTGAACCCCCTGCGTTTTTCCTCGATTTTCCCAGTTATTTAATAATTTGACATTTACACGTTTTGCAACATTTTCCATGGTCTTACCGAACACTGAATTATTCATTAGTTTAAAGAAATCTTTTTCAAAATCGGATGATGCCTGTGATCGCATGTGGGTGTTCAAATCTATGTAACTTTTTAACCACATAGACTGCTGAAATTTAAGAATGCGATGGATTTTACTCAATTTCAAACCATTTTTTAAACACTGTTTTAGATTTCTATAGTGAATGACATAATTCGTTTTTTTATTTAAATTAGGAATTATTTTTTTTTCTTTGGAATTACCCAAACAAACGTTTTCAGGACAGAATGGCAAATCTGAATGAGAGTCATGCAACTCGTTAGGGTATTCGAGATCAACTTCTAAAATTAAACCATGATCAGCGTCATCAGATATATTAAAGTCAGTATCTGTATTTACCCATTCAAATTTACCGGTAGGAAGACATTGAGACATAGCCCACCCGTAAAGGTTATTTGCATCAAAGTACATAAGAAATGACGATGGGATATTTTGATTATAATCTGACAAAAAAATATTATTAGCCTTCGCATATCTATTACTACATTGTGATATGCCACCTCGAATATTTTTCGCTATAAAAGCTATTTTATCGATATCAGTTAGGAGTTCTAGTTTTATTTTTGTAGTTCTTAACATTGCATCCCAACTTAATCCCGGAGCAGTATAATAATGAGCGGGGTCTAATCCATACGTCTTAAGACAAAGGTTTCTAAAATTTTCAAATATATCAGTTAGTAATAAAACATCAGTTTTTAAATATAAATCAGAATAATCACCCATATTTTTGCATTGAAAATGAGACCAAACATCTTTTGCGTGATCATAATCCTCCTCTGAGATGTGACTATCAGACAAGGAACTAAAGAAATCATCTTTAGAGGGAAGAGCTGTTAAGTTTAAAGAATCGTATGATGACATGTGTTCATAGGGATATACACCCTTTCGTAATAAGCGTTTAAAATCCTCCTCGCATGAAAAATTCAATTTTAATTCATGAAATTGTTCAGGCAACAAGTTTTTTGCCAATTTGTCAAGACTACTGGACATAAATTTAAGTGAATCAACAAATCTCAATTTAACTGTGCGATTATTTATTTGCAAGTTCTTAGAAAATGAAATGTATTTCTCTTTGTTCTCTGGAATCAGTTCAATGTCGCCTTCCATCAAACCAAGCCCATGCACTATAAAATGACTATCATAGTTACACAAATTATGGAAAAATACAGGTACAAAAATAGGTGCCCTGTATTTTTCAGAACAAAATTTATGTGCCACTCCTTCATAAAGACCAGTATGGTAATTATAGGAAATGACTGAATCCTCGTTTAAATTTTTATCACAAATATAACATGTACTACTCTGAGAAATATGCACATTATTTGCATTAGATAAAGGCAATGGAGTTTTTACAAAAGTATTTCTCCTACAAATGGCCTTTAAGTCTTGTTCCATATACTTCATAAATTCCTGGGTGCAATTTTTGCCTTTATATGTTCTGTACACTGACAATTTATCATTATAAGAACATTTAATATAGTATCCAAAACTATATACCTCATGTTTTTGTATATTTGTTGTTGAGGATGTAGTAGGATTAATTTTACCTGTTTGAATCGGGTTTAGAAAGGCCTCGAAATCAGCATAAATAACAAAAGGTACCCTTAATTTACGTTCATAATTATCGAAAGTAAGTATATTGGAGGAAACGTTTTCATTGAACCAGTTTTTCTTTTTATCCTGTTCTGAAGGTAAATGTGTACAAACATGGAAACAATCGTTTCTTTGATGATTCATTAAATTGTCACGAGTTGTAAAGTTCGACAAACAACCATCACAAATATGTGCGGCATGCTGTGTATTTGATAATTGTTTGGATACTAACCTAGATAAATTTTTGATATAGCAATAATGCCCCTTACTGTCTTTGGATATGTACAATAAGTTCAAGTGGGTAGCTTTTTTGCACTTTGTTAAGTGTAATGGGCCTACTACATCATGTATTTTACTTTTCGAATTGTATTCAAGACCAAAAACGTTTATACTTATATCATTCATTTTTTCAAATTTCTGAATATCTCCAACTTTAAGTGGGAAAGTTAAATTTCCAAAATTTAATTTATTTTTATGCGCTATATACGATTTCGTAGTGTTTGAACGATGACTTGTAGGTGGATACAAGCCTGACAATACAGCCCATCTAAAACATTCATGATCACTATTTTTTACATTAATAACTGCTTTTCTGTTCTGAATATCACGTGGTAATTCGATATAGGAAGCACCACGCAATGGATTAAATTTGTTTACATTGACATCTAGATAGTTAAATTTTACTAAACTCCATCCACTATCTTTTCTCTCAAAGTTAAATAATTTTGTTAATATATCTTTAACAACTGACTCGAAAATCTCATCTTTGTCGCTGCTAACATCAACTACATTGTTACATAATTGGAAATCAAATGTATTATTTACTTGTTTGCTCTCTTGAGTAAAATCCGCATTTAAAATAAAGTTTACTTTTAAAGCATGGTGATCAGTGAGGGAACGATCCAATAATGCAAAGATTTTATCTTTATTTCCTAGTAAAATAGATTCGGGAGTAAATGGTTGGTGAACATTTTCATTTAATAGTATTCTGTAAGTGGCCACCCTATTCTTAAAAGCATTTTCAATTAACTGAACATTAACCCATTCAATGTCAGCCCTTAAAACATTATTTTTGTGAAGATTACTATTTAAATGATTTTTAAAATATCTTTTAGAGACAAACTTATTACACACAGAACATTCAATTTCATGATTATTATTTGTACTCACAATGACATCGGGAACTGGTTCGGGTGATGTTGATGTGACAGGTTCAGCAGCTGCTGGACGGTTTTTCTTCAACAAGAATTCTTCAGTCTCCAAAACTGCAGCTGTCCTTTTTACTCCCCGTCCTATTTGAGAAGATCTATAACAATACAAAATAAACATAAATATCTTAATGTGAGATAAAATAAAAATAATTACTAAAATGGTTGGTTGTATATACTAACGTAAGTCTTTTCGACACTGCTGACAATAGGCCTGCATCATCAAAACTCCATCAATCACATCTGATGACTCAGTATTCCCCTTGGAATTTTTTATATGCCCATCACATGGTGTATAATACGGTATAATATCAGAATCTTCCAGTAACGTGTGAGGTAATTTGTTTGAAATGTACCACATTCGAATATTTCTATGAAAATATGATACAATAAATTCTTTACTTAATTCCTCAATCTTATCACGAGGTAAGGTGAGACCAATATGATAATAAGTAAACACCATTATGGAAAAGGATATCACAATACAAGCACGGCACCAAAACACTGAATGATATGAACTCGAGATACCCCGCTTATATAACCAGTCCTCTCCCACCCCACGTTTATCCTAACAATTAGTTCAGGTCACAACAAGTTACGGACCCATCCTTTGTTAAACAGGTACCGGTTAAGAGTTATAAACATGTATGAACAGGAATATTTTTACTTACGCCTCTCGATGAAGTTGGCTCACAAGACGGGCAGCCTCGCATAGATCTTCATTTTCTTCTATTTCTTCACAGAGTCTGATAAGTTCAAGATCGTAGACATCACAGCTCAAAGAGTCCATTATGAAATGAGAAATCATACAGTGCTTTCTTTCATTTAAATAGTTGACTACACGTATAAGATTTCTAAGAGTGGGGACTGTGACCTTTACAAGTGAGAAGTTTAAATTAAAACTTGTTGTAATGTTATACAATAAAAATAATCTGTTACATGGAAAATGTACTTAAGGAGAGGTAAAAAATGAGAAATACGTTAACACAATCATTAAGCTACTACTATCATTAATAATTATAACTATCACTGTTTCTTATTATCTATAAAATATTTCACACTACTGTCCTTAGAAGCTAATTGCTTTGTTATGTTATAAATAATATTTCGCGTATTTTGTAGCTCCAAATCGTCTTCCAACGCAAAATATTTCAATCTGAAGTCCGCATGCTTCCAGTGTTCCATGGGTGGGACGTTTTTAATTGTTTGCATATCATATATCTCGATTTTAATCAAATGTGATGCATACGCCCCGTCGTCTTGTCCGGATGATAAGTTTGCAACACCGTCTGGTGAACTTTTGCTCACATTCGAAGACCGTTTCACAATTTTGGGTTGCTTTTTAGGTCGTTCAAAGAAACTATCGATATTGTTTCCTGAACGTTTCTTTGCGATGGCTTGTTTAACTTTGAAACCAAGCGTACCCTCTTCATCGCTTGATTCGTCTTTATTATTATCCGGGTAGTAATAGTTCTTGAAAGTATTTTCAGTGAACTGAAACAATATAAAACAATAATTTACACACTGTCTACAATCTTGATAATTAAAACACAAAGAACACAAGTGAAAACAAAACAAAGTAAGTTACGGTAATAAAAGACATACTTACATCCATTGTTGGGTCTTTCTATAAACACTTAAACACTTCACTGTTGAATTAACACTATATTTCTATATACTGCAATAGATACAAGGAGCTCTGATACAGTGGACTGCCACGACGGTAATACTTACTCAAACTCATTTCTCTTCGGCTTTTATACTGTGTCACTATGACCAGGGTACAGTACCGTTAAAATCATGTCTCAACAAGTTCATCTAATACATACGCTCTCTTTACTAAAACCCAAATTCAAAAGCATAATAGGAAACAATAAATCCATTGTCGGTATAAAATATAATAGATGTCTACCAATAAAGCAATTATGCTGTTATAACAATGAATAGCAACGCACAAGAAATGTTGACGTATTAGACTAAATCATGTTGAAACCAGTTGACACGTCTCGTTCCTTTTTTTAATCACACAAAGTAACATGTCTCAACAAGTTCATCTAAACAGACGTTCTCTTTACTCAAACCCAAATTATAAAAGAATAGGTATAGGAAACAATAAATCCATTGTCAGCATAAAATATAATAGACGTCTATTAATAAAGCAATTATGCTGTTATAACAATGAATAGCAACGCACAAGAAATGTTGATGTATTAGACTAAATCATGTTGAAACCAGTTGACATGTCTCGTTCTTTTTTTTAAATCACACAAAGTAACATGTATCAACAAGTTCATCTAAACAGACGTTCTCTTTACTCAAACCCAAATTATAAAAGAATAGGTATAGGAAACAATAAATCCATTGTCAGTATAAAATATAATAGACGTCTATCAATAAAACAATTAAGCTATTATAACAATGAACACAAGTGCACAAGAAATGCCTCACACGCCTCGTTATTTTTTTAAATAATAGAAAGAAACAAGTAACTACGAGTTTACTTTATATCGGAAGACTAGGTGAAAGCAGGTTAGTTTGAAATGAGTTAGGTTGATTTTAGTTAGGTTTGGTCAAGTTAGGTTTAGGTTAGGTTTTCGAAGAATAAGTTAGGTTTGGTAAAAGGTTAAGGTTAGTTTAGGCTGCCAAAGGATTACTAGTGTAAATTCTACGTCAGAAGAAGGTTAGAACTGTATTCCTTATAAATCGAAATAGCTCCAAGAGGTAATAAGATAATGCGGGTTATTAGAGTTGATAGTTAGAGTACCTATGCATCACAAATAAGTACCTATCGCTAATACCTATTGCAAATAGCTGTCGCTAATACCTATTGCAAAATACCTATCACAAACACCTACAGTATACACACATAAAGAAGGCATGAATGGAGACGTCGGTGGGTTAAGGAAAGGGTCCAGGCAGGTAGTATGCTCGGTAACACAATAGCGCGCCCGAGTCGAGATCGAACAATAGAAAAGGGTCGATAAGCCTATTGTTACCGTGGTGAACAAGGTGTATTGTTTAATTAGCGTATTTCGTAAGTCCCTGAAGGAGGCGCCGGGCACTGCTGAGACCTAGCGCAATCAATTCAAATGGGGGGCTATTTGTTTTTTTTTTTTTTTTAGGTTCAGCAGGGGCGGTGGCTCGGCCTTGGGGTCAGGATCGGGGACCACTGAGAGGCGGGGCCAGAATCGGGGAATACTTTCTACTTCCATCGACGAATGGTGCGAAATTAAAATGGCAGAGATTTTTACGGAGCAGAAAATTTTTCATTGGAAGTAAAAATAAACAAATGAGGAGAGACTAGAATATTAATTTACTTTAAAAATTCTTCACTTGCTTAATCTTCCTGGTTTACCCAGCCAATTGATTGACTGGTAGAGAATGCCTTTTGAGAGAGAACATTTATTTTGTACTGTCATATATTGTGTAATTGTAATACGTTAGATTGAATTGTTAGTTTTATTTTATAAAATTGTTGATGTTATTATTTTTGCTTTTATGTAAATCCAATGTTGACGTGTAAAAGTGCCCTTGTGGCCTATTTGCTGAGTACATGTTGATGTTTGATGATGTTTGATGTTTGATGTGCAATAGATATTAAATATAAAAGAAAAATTCCAGAATCGGGGAATACTTTCTACTGATGGAAGGTACCTCGCGCGCCGGGCGTGCCGGTGCAGGGAATTTTCCTTATTTAAATAGTTTTAAAGTCACCTCAGTAATGGAGGGATCGAAGTGGTGACGTCAGTTGGGTATAGTCCATGATATTAATATACTCCGCCTGGTACTCTCTTCCCGTCTTTTCTAGGTCACCTGACTGACACAAGCCTACGTCATCATGCGACAGCGCTATATGATAATATGCGATAGCGCTATATATAGCGGCCATGTTATTGCGACGTAGCCTTGTGTCACTCTGGGAAGAGAAGACCATGTTTTATTGGACTATGGTACAGTCAACTGTAAAAATATGGGTGTAGCCAACTTATTCAAAAATATGTCGCATAGTTCTTGATTCGCTGACATAAGAACTATGGGACATATTTTTGAGGTGATTTGTGCACCCATATTTTTACAGTTGACTGTACCTGTAAGGAAGTAAGGTGAGTTAAAACAGAGGTAATTTGACACAACGTCAATTGTGAGGTAGGTATTTATAGTTTTGGCAGGGACGAATATTAAGGGACCAGCGGACAGCCGGACAGTGGGACGAGGGCAAACATCGTTTTTTCTAGCTCAACAGTTATAATTTAATTCTCTCAAAATTGACGATGCCTGTTTCAACTTGCATTTGTTTTAACTTAGCTGGGTCTCCCCTGCGAATGTCGTTTGGTGAGCTTTATAATACCTTAATAGTTGATACACAGACTGTGAGTCATACAAATTTTATTGTATGATTTGTATGCTTTACTCGTTCGCGTCTTTCCTGTAGACATCGCAAAGTTAAAATAATCAAAAGCTACTATTTTTTTACGCTGCAGCGTTTTGTGCAGGCTTTATTTTCTCATGACTTAAGACTCAAATTAGAGAAAGTTATAATTAAATGGTATTTAGCAAAAATGAGTCATCCCACATCCATTTTGCATTTGTTGCCCGTGGTCCTACTGCGTAGTCCTACTGGTAGTACCACGGGTAATTCTTTTTGTCCGTGGTTCTATCAGTAGGACCATAGGCAAGAAAAATGACCTGTAGTTCAACTAGTAGTACCACGGGCTTTTTTTCATGTCCGTAGTTCTATCAGTAGGACTACGACCAAATTGCGTTGCCCTTGGTTCCACTAGAAGTGATAGCATTTTTTTCTGGTTCAGCTGTACTGGCATAGAGTATTTGAGGTAAAAATAGCTCGCTCTCTTCCTTATGTTTGCCATGCATTTTATATGGTCGTCAAATAATGCATAACAGGTGCATAATTGGTATGTTAAATATAAAAACCGGGCAAGTGCGAGTCGGACTCGCGCACAAAGGGTTCCGTACCATAATGAAAAAAAAAACGAAAAAAATGCAAAAAAAACGGTCACCCATCCAAGTACTGACCACGCCCGACGTTGCTTAACTTTGGTCAAAAATCACGTTTGTTGTATGGGAACCCCATTTAAATCTTTATTTTATTCTGTTTTTAGTATTTGTTGTTATAGCGGCAACAGAAATACGTCATCTGTGAAAATTTCAACTGTCTAGCTATCACGGTTCGTGAGATACAGCCTGGTGACAGACAGACGGACGGACGGACGGACGGACGGACGGACGGACGGACGGACAGCGAAGTCTTAGTAATAGGGTCCCGTTTTACCCTTTGGGTACGGAACCCTAAAAAAGAATTAAAAATAACCTATCTCTATACTACTCGCTTTGGAAATATTACCGCAACCGCTATCGAATGCAATGGTAGCACATAGAGGCCTTACCGGGAACGGTTAACGATATTTCCTGTCCCTTTCGCACTGCAAAAAACATCATAAGTGCGAAAAGGACAGGAAACATCGTTCGCGGTAACGCCTCTGGGACCGCAGAACCAGCTACATGTCACCATATTGACATTGACTGTACTATACAATTAGTAGGACCAATGCCCATACATAATTATGATTTTCTTGTTACAGTTCTACCGGTAGAACCACGGACAAAAAAAATTGCCCGTGGTACTACCAGTAGAACTACGCAGTAGGACCACGGGCAACAAATGCCATTTTGCAATAAAATGTCAACTTTAAGCGTCAATTTTTTGAGTTGACATCTTATTGAAAAATTCAAGTGGGTAGACACATTATTGCTTAACAGTATCCAATTATGTATCTGAGGTCTTTAAATTTTAATGTATTGTCCACAAAAGTGACCTTTATCTGAAATGTGTGTGACCCTTTTAAGAGATTATCGAACAGAGCATCTGCAAAAAAAAATATTTACTTTTTTTCACTTGGTTTGAATTTAACACGCGATTTAATTTCTCAATAAATAATGTATCTCACCAATAAAAAAGTGGAATCAATTACAAATAAAACCGGGCAAGTGCGAGTTGGACTCGCGCACGAAGGGTTCCGTACCATAATGCAAAAAAAAAATGCAACAAAAAACGGTCACCCATCCAAGTACTGACCCCTCCCGACGTTGCTTAACTTTGGTCAAAAATCACGATTGTTGTATGGGAGCCCCATTTAAATCATTATTTTATTCTGTTTTTAGTATTTGTTGTTATAGCGGCAACAGAAATACATCATCTGTGAAAATTTCAACTGTCTAGCTATCACGGTTCGTGAGATACAGCCTGGTGACAGACGGACGGACGGACGGACGGACGGACAGCGAAGTCTTAGTAATAGGGTCCTGTTTTACCCTTTGGGTACGGAACCCTAAAAAAGCTGCCTACCAATTTTACGTTGTCTAAAACGGACTCCTTTTATTTGATTGATGAAATAAGACAACCAAAAATTTTGCGTTAAGTAATCAATTACTTAAAAGGTTTTACCAGTAAAAAAGGAAAAAAGATGTAATAATAAAACCTGCAAAAAAGCTTTAACCGAAAATAAATGTTTTCTTTTAATTTAATTACACACGGTGAACGATTGCTTCAATCTTTCCTTTTGTTTCTCAACAGGGCCGATTTTTCGTCGAATCTAAATTGCAACATTCCCCTATTAAGGAAAGAGATGGGGTGATATGAGCCGGAGCAGGTGCAAAGAGGGAGGCTGTAGCGTTTGTTTTTCGCGCGAATCTATCTAATCTATCCAGACTGATCGGCCATTAGGCGGGTATTTGCACGGACCGTAACTTACGGGTCTTATTTGGGTTTGAAGTATAATTTATCGTCTTCAATTCCATCCGTAAAGGAGGAAAGGTTAAGCAATAAATTGGGCACAGCTGCGTTACGGACATAAGCTCGGAATTAGGTAACAAAAGAGCCGATTTGCGAACGTTTCGCGACTATTTGTTATGCCAACAGGAATTGGGAAGTATTGCTTGGTTTTTGCGAGGAACGATCTTCGATTTGTCGTTATTTATAGGTTCATTATTGTTTTCGTATACAGGAGGGCGCTTAATGGGCGCGGAAAAGATGGAAAGGCTGTTAATATGTCTGTCTTAAGACCGAAATAGATTCTTGATTAGGGTATTAATTCAGCGAGTAACGGTTGCATTCCAATCTATTTAAATCCAACTATTTTGACGCTCTCTCGCTCTTTTGTTTGAAGCTATACACATTTAGAGTTTGATTTATAATACATTTTCATACGCTAAAATTAATCTATTGTTGACAATTGTATGTCGCCTATTTACGTAGGCGTGGCATTATTTGTGTTTAGGACAAAATAATGACGACAATCTGGAAGAAATACGAGTATTAATAGAACAAAAACATTTGGTCGAAACTTGAAAACGTTTATTTTGGGATTGCTATCGTCTGCGATAATTAATTATTTACAATAACAGGATCATAGCTCAACGAGTAAAAAATGGTTGACAATAGGGTATTTGACTGTATTTAAAATAAATTATTTTACATCATGCATGAACTAAAGATAGAGCGCTGGTGGCCTAGCGGTAAGAGCGTGCGACTTGCAATCCGGAGGTCGCAGGTTCAAACCCCGGCTCGTACCAATGAGTTTTTCGGAACTTATGTACGAAATATCATTTGATATTTACCAGTCGCTTTTCGGTGAAGGAAAACATCGTGAGGAATCCTGCATACATCAGCGAAAAAATTCAAAGGTGTTGTGAAGTCCCCAATCCGCATTGGGCTAGCGTGGGGACTATAGCCCAAGCCCTCTCGCGCTCGAGAGGAGGCCTGTGCCCAGCAGTGGGACGTATTAATAGTCTGAATTATTATTTTTATTATATTATGATTTATGAACTAAAGCACCAGAATAATATAACTGTGACATATAATAATAATAGTTATAATTGAGGAAACTGATAATACGAAATTTTTAGGATTAAATTTAGATAATAAACTGACGTGGAAAACCCAGATTGACACTGTATGTAAGAAGTTAAATAGTTTTTCATATGCATTGTATAATTTAAATAAAGTTGTAAGTCAGACTGAGGTACTTACTGCCTATCACGCATATGTAACAGCTACATTGCGTTATGGTATCATGTTCTGGGGTAACTCAACTGAACGAGAATTGGTGTTTATGGCTCAAAAGAAGTGTCTGCGTTCTGCTTGTGGACTAAAGATACCAGACTCATGCAAGCCATATTTTATTAATTTGAAAATATTAACTGTGCCATATTTATATATTTTTGAAATTGCTATGTATGTCAAATTAAATATTAATCAATTTCCTTCTTATAATAGTGCGCGACAGGGACACAAAATTTCATATCAGCAATCAAAAACAGCCTTGCGTGCAAAAAGTGTTTATGGCATGGCACCCAAATTGTATAATTAAGCTACCTAAATTGATAAGAGAATCCGAAATGCCTTTATTTAAGAAATATTTGTTGGACTTTTTGGTACAAAATGCTTTTTACTCATTGAAAGGATATTTAGACTATATGCCGCATATTTTATAGTATAATGTAGTATTTAATATCGTGACTGTATTATTTTTGCATGCTGCATGGTAGGTCATAAGAATCTAGTCATAGTTTTAGGTAATATTCAATATTTCTATGCCTATTCAGGCAGGATGTGCTGTTCAGAAATTGTATTTTACATCTTTATTGTACCGCATTCAAGAAATAAATAAATGATTAAATGATTATGATTATAGAAGACTTATAAAGAAACATAGACAGCAGCGATGCCGTGTCACGTGCAACTCAAGGTCGTATCGAAATAAAAGAAACATATCAAATTGTATCAACAGAACTGGCCCTCGTATATCGCACTCAGATTTAATTCAGGTACTTGCGTAAAGAAGACACAATATGGAACCCTTTCAGAAGAGGCTATACATAAGAGTCTACTCGAGATGGGTAGGGTGTTTGTGTTATTGGTTTTTGTAAGACGTCGGATTTTATTGTGTTATGGGTTATATTGATTAGAGAGCTTCTTATATCATTATTATGACGAGTTTGAGCATAGATACATTCGTTTCTTTAGAAAATACCGATGTTGTTACACGTCAGATATTTAAATGCACAAATAACAACATAATATATCTGGAAAAAAATTAGAACAGCTTTAGCGATATATTAACTATATATATACTTGCAAATACTGAGAGCAAGGTTTAAATAGGTATGGGGAAAAATTTTGAGTTTAGGAACCTAGGTACTTATGTGGTTACCAATAACTTATCATCTGTCAGGTTCAAAATCATAAATGACAGCAGCGTTAAGGATGTCTGAGGCTAGTAAGGTCCGGGCCCGGGCCAAGGCATCCAACGCTTCGTTTTCATAGGACAGGTGATTGGTGATACTTTCTATAATAAACGAAGTATCGGACTCCTCGGCCCGGATCCGGACTGTTCTAGCGTGAGTGATCCTTTATAAGTAAAACTTACCTACCTGAAACTACCTGTTTACTAACCTAATTGTTACTTCATTTTACATGATTCAATCCGGATCCCTTTTTTTGACATAATTAGGTATTGAAAGTCATAATGTAATGATTTTTCAGATTATCATTACTCTTAATTCTGGAACCGATAACTTCTCAGGATTTTCGTAAGGCTATCCTATAGGTTACATAGTTTAGATAGGTAGTATAGTAGATAGGTTTGTTTTATGGCAATCCTGAAAAAGTTACGCGTTTCTGAGAAAAACCAAATTATGACTAACGCGGACAAACAATACATTATGACTTAAAAATTTATGGGAAACAATAGAGACCCGATTCAATCTGCCTACTTTACATACTTAAATGTCCATTATGTGTAAGTAATGCCTATAAAATTCAATACCAACTTAACTTTTTTATCTATCAAAGAATATGTTTTTTATTAATACAATTTGTACTCCCACAACGTTCCCCCTCTTCACAATTCACGTTATTATACGCTAATATTTCAAAGTGAATGTATTTCGCATGTCTTCACAAATAATGGCGACCCTACAGCGTTTCTTTTACGTCCCTCAAGGCGTACAAATTGACGACCATTTTTTACTGGTTGAACCATAATCGTGTTGTTACTGGACTTGATTTAATTTTGTAAAAATGGCTGAGGTAATATTACGATTTGTAATAAATCTACAGAGACAATTCTAGTCTCGCATTGTCTCGCAAACTTTGTCTATTTTTAGAAACGTACTGAAAAGGTACTATCCAAAACTAGTCCTTTAGGGTTATAATCGCCCAAACCTAAAAAAAGACGTAATATTTGCGGTTTTTAAAATGTTTGACAATGTTGCGTTCGGCGCTGGAAGTCACTTACTTGTATTATTCATTGAGCCAACATCATAAATAAGTCTGCAAAATATCGGAACTACCTGATTGGACGCAAACGCTAAATGTATAAAATGACTGTATTATGTTCGTATTATGTATTTTTGAAAGTGAAGGAAGCAAAAGAGGTATGTCAGGATGGTAGCAAGTGGAAATCCGTGATCTCTGCCTACCCCTCCGGGAAATAGGCGTGATTATATGTATGTGTATGTATGTATGTTTATTTCGTCGTATTTACTAATTTCATTAAGGAATTTGACAACAGTATTAATGCAGCCGCAGTTAACATCAGTCATGATGATGATCATGCACCATAATACACTCACTTTGATAAATAATCGAGTACAACTCAAAAGTGTGTGTGCTCTTGCCATTCCAATGAGATGCTCTTAAAAAGGAAAATTTTCACACGCATATAACGTACCCAAATACTCGTATGTGCTCAGAATGAACGCACGACAGAAAATATTTTCTAAGAAGTAACGAACCGAGAAAATTTTCTCCGTTTGTATTTCATCCCCGGTGACTTGTGTCATACGTTCTTCAAACAGAATTTCGCGATGGAAAATTGAGGTGTTTCTATTGCATATAATAAACTAAAAATAATATAAATGTCGACGGTTCATGTCTGAATATGCGGAAATTTGTACAATACCGTATTCCATTTATGTACTTATTATGTTTATTTATACTTCTGTTTGTTTTGTCAGTTTATTTTTATTTTTATTTGACACTGATATTTCCAATTTGGCGACAAATAAACGCAAATTTTGTTGCGTTTATTCTAACGCCTTTTTACAATAATAATGATAATAAAAAGCATCGCTGTAATAGGCAAACAAATTAATAACTATGCGATTTTTTGCCAAGATAAAGTTCCAATGAGAATTTTACTTTTAATTACACTGATTCAATTTCTCTTAAAAGAATAAAAGGTTTCAATCTTTTGTCCTTTCAAAATAAAGGTACTTAAATTATTTTAACCGTTGCCACAAACAATGCTTGAGGCTCTTTTAATAACAATAAAACTTAAAAGGTAGGTAATAAAAACTGGTAACAAAAGCCAATGAAACTTTATAAAACAGACATTAATCCGAGCTTGGCGCATTAAAAATATTCGGGAGAAATCTGGATGCCTATTCAGATGTAACAATTTGATAAGTACCATCTTGTTTTGACACGACCTTATGCATACCAATGAGTGCGAGCGAGATGCCTAATACAACCAGCGTAAATAAAAACTTATTGTTCAGAAGTCGTGTTTATTGATGAGCGTGAAATGCCAATTGTGACGCTGACGAGTCATGGTTGTATCAAAATACTCTAGCAAACCATATCAATTTCAACTTTGGGAACAAAACAAAATATTGAATAGAGTAATTAAATATCACGTATTTACAAACAAGATATATACAGTGGTATTACTAAAAGAAATTAATGACTAGCTTAAATCTAAAATAGGCCCTTGAGGCATTGTACCAAGGATGATGGCGGTATTTGCTCGCTGTATCGCAATGCTGATGTAGCCGCCATCGCCAGCCCTTCGTTCACCAGTTACATCAACCGGACGCTTAGATCAATTTGATTTGGTCCCAACGTGTACCTATAGATGGCAGCAGTGAGAAAGATTTCCCTATAATTAATATCTTAATATCAAATTGTTAAAACAGAATTGGTCTCCTGGCTGTTTAAATGAAAATGATTCGTGGATCCTCGCAACTCCCATTATTCCCTAGCATTTGTAATATATCTTAGAAAGCATTAATATTGAAGCGTGCCTAATGCTGGAATAAGTATTGTGATCAACTGATCACGTATATATTGAAATGTTTCTTGGATTCGCAGATAAATAAGATGAAAGTACTCTAAATCTGTTTATTTAAAGGCTGGTTTATCCACGGTTTTATCTGTATTTTTACATATGTTTTTTGGTTTTTTAAATATGAATTGGATATTTTTCCCTGATAAAAATATATCCTGGTATAATTTGTTTCCATATCTTCCATTAAGAGCATTTTACAAAACTTAGAGCTGTCACCACTAATACCAAAACAAGTGTGAGTGGGACTCGCGCCCGAAGGGTTCCGTACTATTACGCAAAAAACGATATAAAATCACGTTTTTTTTTGTATGGGAGCCCCACTTAAATATTATTTATTATATTCTATTTTGAGTATTTGTAGTTATAGCGGCAACAGAAATAAATCATCTGTGAAAATTTCAACTGCCTTGCTATCACGATTCATGAGATACAGCCGGAATAGGGTCCCGTTTTAACCCTTTGGGTACGGAACCCTAAAAAGCGAGTGGACGTGTCAGTGCAGTGCACTTGCATTTTATTTCTGTAGTTTCGGAGCGATATTTGTCTGAGTCAAATATTTGTAGAGTATTTATTTGTATTTATTGGTATTAGCGTCAAACCTCTTTTGCTTGTGCTTAATTTAATTTTCATTTTAATTTAATAAAAAGAAATATGTTTATAACCTATTTTTATTACCGAAATGTCACATAAATAAATAAAATTAATGTGCTAAACTTCAATGTCATCATTTTACGTGTCTGCTACTCCATAATATAAGATTTCACTGTCACACGTATCATCATTCGAAGTGACAGGTATAGGAGGTGACGGGAAATTGGTGTTCTGCCTAAAACGAAATAAAACTCCATACAAAATTCGTTACGCAAATACTACAACAATGAAAGTTGCATAACGTGGCTCCTTTATGGTACTTCTCTTGGTACACCTAATTATATTCATAATAAAAAAATAACTAGTAAGGGCGCTGGTAGCCTATCGGTAAAGAGCGTGAGATTTTCAATCCGAAGATTGCGGTTAGTCCCGGCTCGTACCAATTACTTTTTCGGAACTTATGTAGGTACGATAAAATATATGTCGGAGCGTAATGTAGGTTTTAGGCCATTTAGGAATGGCTAGATGCACTAGTACATCCCTAAGGTGCAGGTATATAATGCGAGCTTTTATGATAAATCGTAAGTATGGCATATATAAGTGACTTATTCGAATTTACTAATTAAATCACCCGCGCGTTGACATACCGGGTGTGGCCTGTATTTAATATGAGCAAAAATTTAAACAGTAGACTGTACTCCTCATACTGACCAACATTCATACAGCGACTCTTAAAAATAACTTGTGGTTTGCTTTTTAATACACTTTAAAGTTTATTCTAAGACGCAATGTATTGCGAATTTTGTTGTTTAAGGCGTGACAAGCAGCGTCAATCGGTTTACCCTTGATTTGCCGACAGACATTTCATCGAATGTTATTTCGAAGACAACGTTTCAAGTATTTTCATTTCATCGACAAGTCATTGCGTCGAAGAATTGATACTAGTAAATTTAAATCTGGGACTTTTAATTGGCACTCGAATTATTTCGTATATAGTTTATATCGTGGTATTTCTTTACGGGTTTTCTTATTTCATTTTGGATTGTATTTTATAAAATTTATTACGCATAAAATTATTTCAATATGTAATATTTGACTTTGATAGCCGTTCGTTTCTGTGTGGGGTCGCAGTTCTAACCTAACGTAAACCCACTTTGAAAGCCGTTCGTTTCTGTGTGGGGTCGCAGTTCTAACCTAACCTAAACCTATTTTTAAAGCCGTTCGTTTCTGTGTGGGGTCGCAGTTCTAACCTAACCTAAACCTACTTTGATAGCCGTTCGTTTCTGTGTGGGGTCGCAGTTCTAACCTAACCTAAACCTACTTTTAAAGCCGTTCGTTTCTGTGTGGGGTCGCAGTTCTAACCTAACCGAAACCGACTTTGATAGCCGTTCGTTTCTGTGTGGGGTCGCAGTTTAAACCTAACCTAAACCCACTTTGAAAGCCGTTCGTTTCTGTGTGGGGTCGCAGTTCTAACCTAACCTAAACCTATTTTTAAAGCCGTTCGTTTCTGTGTGGGGTCGCAGTTCTAACCTAACCTAAACCTACTTTGATAGCCGTTCGTTTCTGTGTGGGGTCGCAGTTCTAACCTAACCTAAACCTACTTTTAAAGCCGTTCGTTTCTGTGTGGGGTCGCAGTTCTAACCTAACCGAAACCGACTTTGATAGCCGTTCGTTTCTGTGTGGGGTCGCAGTTCTAACCTAACCGAAACCTAAAATTGTTACAACAGAAAAATGTATTAAAGTAATACGTCGAACAAATGAATTGCAATGTTTAGTAGTTGTGCCAATTAAAATAATTTGAAACGAATCAGCGATCAAGTAATATTCGATGAATAGTATTTCTACGCAGTAAGAAAAATTGAAATAAATATGTAGTATATGAAACAAAATAACGCCAAACAATATTACTAGTACTAACGTTTCGATGAATCGTTGTCGATGAAATAATATTCGATGAAAAGTTTGTCGGCAAAACTAGGGTACACCGCGTCAATCACAATGAAATGGCGTGGCGATGGCGTCCATTGAAGATAATATTTATTTTGTATGAAAAATAAGGAGTCTAATAACTTCATAATTTTTAAAAGTTGTTGAACAAATGTGTCACCGTATGGGGAGTGCACTCTATGTTTTAATTATTTGTTATTGTTACAGGCCACACCCGGTACAGTCGCTTCTCAGAAAGGGAAAAAGTCGTAGGCAACCGGATTAATCCCAATAAGGCATAGTTTTCCCTCCGGGTTCGAAGATCAGATCGCAGTCGCTTACCCACTAAATAGTCTATCGATCTAATTATAATAGAGTTTTCGTTACACGCATTAATTGAGACATATTACTATTAGCTAAGCCGTTCACAAGGTCGGCTAACTAAGCAAAACTCTATCAATAGCCGAGTCAACGCGAACTTTCTCCATCAGCACACTAAGTTATAAGCTGGGATAATTGTGACGATTACACGTTGTGAAATCTGCTCAGCCTAATCTTGGCCCTGGGGCCATTAAAGGGAATTTACATTAACTGTCCTACCTCGAACATATTAAAATTATTTCAAATTGAGTAATTATAGATTGTATGATATAGAATAAGTTAAAAAACGTGACTCAAATATTATTCTAATGTCAGTGTACAGTCGCCATCACATATATCGGAGCGGCCAAGGTGTTCACAAATATCTGAGCACGCCTCTATTGTCAAGGCGTTACAGTGCTTGTTCAGATATTGTGAACACCTTGGCCGCTCCGATATATCTGATGGCGACTGTACGTTCGTATTGGCGTAAAAACCAGATCAATAGTAATAAAACAAAGTTGCCATGTTTAGTGTTTAGCTGCGGTTACGGCTGTCACAAACCGCTATCGAAAGGTACATCTGTCATATAACCGCAATTAGGGGCGTTTAATTAACCAACAATTTAACTATTTAACTGCAAATTGTTATTTCGGTTCAATCGGTTTTATTGTATAGTTCTCATGCTAATATTGATTAAATTCGTTTTTAAGCTGGGGAAACGGTTAAGCACTATTTTCCGAGAATAGCGGTGCCATCATGATATAGCGGCCGTCTCCATATAAAATAATACGGCTGAATATGGATGGAGTAGTATTTTGTATGGACTCATTAATATCATCAACCAATGTTCAGCGGTGAGGTGGATTGTGCTGGTTCAGTTGAGGCGAAGACAAGTAAAACCGTCTTGTATAGTCACAATAATTGTATTAAAGATATAAGCACGAGTTACATATTTAGGTAGATAGTAAAAGTGAAGTATTAATTATTCTCGTTCCCATGGTAATATAATTCAAGGATAGAACAATACCATAGATTACTATAAAAAGGAATTACTCTTCTGTAGGACTTGCCAACAGACGGCCGCTATTAGTTATCTTAATTGTAGTTAATTTTAGTTGTATATTAATTTTATATCACTTATTATATAATAAATGAGTTTTTATGTCAATATTTTCAAGTGTGCTAATTCTGCCATTCTATTTGCTACGACTAATTATCGTAACAGTGTTTGTATCGGTACATGATGAATTGCTTAA
This sequence comes from Cydia fagiglandana, assembly GCF_963556715.1. NCBI lineage: Eukaryota > Metazoa > Arthropoda > Insecta > Lepidoptera > Tortricidae > Cydia > Cydia fagiglandana. The sequence goes on along the minus strand of NC_085933.1, from coordinate 25,335,316 downwards.
TAATGTTTTGTTGTAACTAAATACGTACTATCAGTTTAGCAGTATGTTATTACGAACACTGGATCATTAATTTGTTACTAGATACTGAATGGTATTAATTAAAGATCAGGCAGGTTTATTATTTATATAGAGATATATTATGCTAACAAGGTACTTGATACGGTTGCCTACATTACTCTGTGACAGTGCAAATCTGTGAGACTTAATCCAACTGTTACTAATAATTATTATTTAACGGCGTAGAGATGTGACAATCGCATCGCCCGCCTGGTAGTATAGTTCGTTTTTTTAGCATTAGAAATAAGATAAACAATCTTGATGTGTCTTTTAATTGAAAAACACATTTTAAAAATAAGTTACGGCAAATATGTAACAATTTTGAATGTAATACGATTATTTACATTCTTCTGCTTTCATAAGTAATAGTTATAGATTTTTAAAAAGCGTATTTCAATTAAAAGACATGTCAAGATCGCTTACCTTCTTTCAAGTTCTTTCTAATGCTAAAAAAAACGAACAAGCATCAGTCAAGTGTAAAAATATGGGTGCACACATCATGCTCAAAACAATGTCCCATAGCCTCTTATTGTCAGTGAATTTAGAACTATGGGACACATTCGTGATGTTCTCAGCCAAAAGGACCTTTGCACCTTCATGTATTGTGCAATAAAGATTTAAATAAATTAATACTCTTGTATTGAGGAGGGAGGAGGGAGGCCTTTGCCCAGCAGTGAGCCACCTTATAGGCTTTATAAAAAAAAAACTCTTGTACCTACATTCATCTTAATCTTAAGATATCACAAAAATCCCACTATCTAGGTACTTTAATATGGACTTAATTTAAATTCAATGAGTCACATTTATAGATCTAAACACTAAACCGTTTGAGCAAAAAATATATAAATCTCAATTCACAGTGAAGAAACAATCAATCAAAAATAAAATATATTTTACAACAATACGAGTATTCACCTCGATTACGTTAACAAAATTACATACGGCTACTTGAACCATTTTCCCGTTCATTCACACCATGTCCCTAATAACAGGCTATTATTACGGATTTTCCACGAAAAACATGAATTTTCCTGTTAAACACCAATGTAGATTTATATTTTGCATTGAATTTATCAACTTAGTGTATTAATATACTAATATTACATAACGTATTCATTAACTACATTTCAATCTTATAAAATTTTATTTTGTTCTCATCTTTTGAATTCTGAGACCTCTGTTATTCTAGGCGCTATAAGTGTTATACTTAGCTATAAGTGTTAAAACTTAAGATCTATTGTAAGGCTTCTATTGCCATTTTCAATTATGCTTCTTTTTTTTCTCTCTCTTTTTGTACGCATGTGTGTGTGCGTAGGTGCTAGCATTAGTTTAAAATTTAATACTTTGTAACTACCTGTGAGTTCCTGTAATTGGCTTCCTGTTTTAATCTTGGTGTCTAATTGTAAATTTTAAAGCTGTTGGTTCTCCTAACATAAATAAATAAATAAATTATGATAAATTAACGAGACCTTGATGAGGGTGGGTGACAGATCAGAAGCGGCTATTGAGGATAAAAAACTGTTCTTGTTTTGACATTCATTGGCTCCTTAAGCCAGTTGAGGGTATAAAACATTACATGATCTATCTGAATGACGCTTTCTGATGAGGGTAGTTGAGACATCGGGTAACGATCTAGAAATGCTAGTTAAAGTGATACATAGACCGTTAAATAGTCAAAACAACCCTTGGTCTAACCGTTTGATTTATTAGCGGAGATTATCTAAATATCCGTAGTGTAAATTGGATTGGGTTTGATTACTTGAAGTTGTTATCGGATTTACGAGTAGGCGAAATTGGGAAATATGGTCAGGGGCATTATGAGAAGGTCTTCCCCACCGTTCTCTATGCAGGTTTAGTCATTTATCCAATTTGACTAAATCATCAAGTTTAGCTGTCTACTTATATTTACAATAAATTATTTAATATTATATTTTAATATAATAAACCTGCATACATCTGCGAAGAAATTCTAAGGTGTATGTGAAGTCCCTAATCCGCATTGGGCTAGCGTGGGGACTTAATAACCCAAGCCCTCTCGCGCTCGAGAGGAGGCCTGTGCCCAGCAGTGGGACGTATATAGGCTGAGATGAGTATAAATGTCACTTTTGGAAACTCGAATAACTAAAACTTGAATTGGCCTGTTAATTAAAATTTGTGTGAGTTGTGACATTGCCAAGATTTAATAGCAATAGTTAAACAGTTGTTGGAGATAGATACATAAATGTTAACTTTGGAAGTTGAGCCAAGATACAACAATATATCGACGATATTTGACGACCGGTCTGGCCTAGTGGGTAGTGACCCTGCCTATGAAGCCGATGGTTCCGGGTTCGAATCCTGGTAAGGGCATTTATTTGTATGATGATACAGATATTTGTTCCTGAGTCATGGGTGTTTTCTATGTATTTAATTATTTATATATTATATACATCGTTGTCTGAGTACCCACAACACAAGCCTTCTTGAGCTTATCGTGGGGCTTAGTCAATTTGTGTCAAAAATGTGTAATTATTTATTTATTTATATCAATAAACGTACAAGTACATCATTTTCCGAAGTTTTCAAATTTATAATCAAAAAAACCTTTTCATTTATGTGAGTAGGTCAGTACCTACTAATATAATTAATTATACAGTTATAATTGCGATAGCTAAAGATATTATAATTATTAATTAATTAATTAATATAGTGCCTAAAATGTCATTATAACTTATATGAGATAGATATATATTATGTTGATTTATATATGAAATATGGCATAAAATTTTAAATATAGTATTAAATATTTTATGTCAAACAATAATGGTTTATAACATAATTGTTTACCAAAAATTAAAGAACATATTTTGAAAATAACGAATTATAATCGCAATATATTTTTTAAACGAATCATAATTCTTAGAAATATGTTTACGTTTACTTAAAACATTGGTTAACATATTTATTTCCGCTATTTATTTACCTTATATTATTAAATTTTCGTAATAAAAAAATTAAGAGTACGAGTATTAAACTTTTCAGAGAACCACTCACCATAATTAATATTCAACCACAAAAACACTGAAACATCCACAGGCACATTTAAATAATTACATTTCGGAACGATTTACTCAAGCAATCCGATTTCCATGCAAATAAGCTTTAGGATCACGCTTATCCAATTAAATTTTGAATCGCGCCGTACTATCGAGAATTTCGGCCGTCCGAGCGCGCGCCGGCGTGCGAACGCGGCAGCGGCAGGGTTGAGACTGAGATGACGGGCGCGCCAGGATTGAAATGGTGCATTCATCTTTTGGTGCAATTGCATTTTCCGTTAAGGGTGTTAGACGGCGTTTAATGTTGGTAACGGGTTGCCCTGAATTCTATGAATCAAATGTTATACGGGATTTATTTTGTAGGAAATGTTGATGTAGGAGAATGAGTAACCTGACAATTATAATAATGTAAGAGTACATCCATTTATAATAGATATTTCAAAAATATATATATATATATTTACATCTTTTATAAGAAATCAAGAACCGAATAATTCTCCCAAAGAGACATTCTATTAAAGGTTTTTTTGGTGACTATCGTTTGCAGAAAACGAAACGAAACTTTATCATTTCCATATATATTATTATTTACGTTTATCTTAGCGTTTCGTTTTCTGTAAAAGATTGTACCTAGGTATCTAAACTTGGCTAGCCCCTCTAGACCTCTAGGCCACCCGTTTTTTTAAAAATGAATATGTAGTAGTTAGTATATTATACTAGTTTATAGTAACATGACTACTAAAAAGACAAATCATAATATGTTATAAACGTAATTTGATTTGTTCCCTAGTTGAACTACAATAATTATACCTATATATGTAAGATTTGTTTCTCTGCCTTCAGGTTCTATATTTGTATGGAGCTTAACTGAACGCTATGAGAACATATGTATTTACAAACCACATTCAGTTTGGCAACCACCTCGTGGGATTAGACTAACACTCCACACGACGGCTTAAACGTTCTGTTTCTGTATACAGGATGTCCCAGAATTCGACGTCAAGCCGTAAACGGATGATAGACCAAGTCATAACAGTTATCATAAAAATACAAAAAAAAATCCAACTCATGTTCTTTAAAAATTATGGTCACTTTAAAAATTCACTAAAAAATCCACACCCTGTAATTATTCAAGATTACACAATAATAAAAAAATTAGAATAAATTATGGAATTTGTAGTAACAAGAGTTAAAGAACCATTACAGGGTATGGATTTTTTAGTGAATTTTTAAAGTGACCATAATTTTTAAAAAACATGAGTTGGATTTTTTTTTGTATTGTTATGATAACTGTTATGACTTAGTCTATCATCCGTTTACGGCTTGACGTCGAATTCTGGGACACCCTGTATACATACATATTACCAACACAGATCTAACGTACTTGTATTTAGGTATTTCTGACGTGTTTGAGAATTAAGTTGTTAAACATCTGTATACCCAAGGGCGGCGCAACTGGAGCGGCATTAGCGCAGTAATTGTCTGCAGCAGACATCCCAATGACACCTTTAACGGTGACGTTTACCAAAATGGTAACTGTAGCTGCTATGGAGTGTAGAAGTAAAGGAGAGCTATCTTTTATGATAAGACGGTTGTAAAAGTGTCCAGCTGTCAGTATAAAGAATAGTTCGAAATCTCTCCGGTGGCGCTAGTAGGTAGCACCGGGAACTAACATGAATTTAGACCTTATTGACTGAGTGAAGTGCACTGTCAGTTTTTTGAAATTTTATTAAAAATTTTCATAAAGTGATTTATTTAATTTAGGATTTCCTTGTGCAGTAAAACTAGCCGCCCCTGTCTCAGTACGCATCATATAGACTGCCACCTCTGTTATCTAGCCACCTCGGGCCTGGGCTTACCAGGCCTTAAGCCCCACATTCACACTCCTACCTTGTAGGCCGCCTCGTAGTCCGCCTCGTTGGGTAGGATTGTGTATGGGGGTTGCGGACTACGAGCCGTCCTACAAACGGCTAAACGGTAGGACGACTCGTAGTCCGCAACCCCCATACACAATCCTACCCAACGACGTGGACTACGAGGCGGCCTACAAGGTAGGAGTGTGAATGTGGGGCTTTAGGGCAAATCCACCGCTATAGGATATATTTTCTATAGTAAAAATGGGAAAAGTTTGCATCGTAAACAGTTGCCAAAGTGGGCGTAAGAGGAAAAAACAGAAAAATGTTACGAAATCCGTATCTTTTTTCCAACCAACGGTAAGTATGTAATTTTCACTACACCTTATAAAACAAAGTCCCCCGCCGCGACTGTCTGTTCGTGGGTTTGAATGTATCTTTGCGATAAACAAACTACTGGACGGTTTCAGTTCGATTTTCATGTATCAATAGAGTGATTCTTGAGGAAGGTTTACGTATATAATTTGTTGACTATAGTTCGTTTTTTTTAGCATTAGAAAGAACTTGCAAGAAGGTAAGCGATTTTGACATGTCTTTTAATTGAAAAACGCTTTTTAAAATTCAAAAACTATTACTGATGAAAGCAGAAGAATATAAATGATCGTATTAGATTCATAATTGTTACATATTTGCCGTAACTTATTTTTAAAATGTGTTTTTCAATTAAAAGACACATCAAGATTGTTTACCTAATTTCTAATGCTAAAAAAAACGAACTATAGTGCGAAGCCGGTCGCTAGTTATTTAATAAAATATTATATTGTGATTTTTATATTTTTCTTATAAAATTCACAATTTCACTTCAACAATTCTTCATTTTTCTATTAATTCTCAGACTCCGGCACGGTTAGAAAGTTGGAAAAAGTCGTTAGGAATTGCATTAAAAGCAAATGATTATATTTGCCATCTTCATTTTAAAGAAGAAAATATAAATATGTACGAAAAGTTAACTATTAAAGGAGAGCTCAAATATATTCCTACACAAAGAAAAACGCTTAAGGAAGAAGCTGTGCCCACGATCGAGCATCAGTTTATTCCCATTCCCGAACATGAACTCCAAGCCAATACTATTCACATAGAGGAATCTTTCGAACCATACCCCAATCAACCTAAGGACGAGCAGCAACAACAAATCAATGCCGAGCAACAGGAATTATCAGAAGATCAAAATGATTCTAATAATTTAATGGATTATGAAATGATACAACAGGACTTTGCGGAACCATTGTTTAGTCAATATCAGGATACTAATGTAACAATTAATCCAATAGAGAATTTTAAAAGTAAGTTTCGGGCATTTTCGTTGTTGCCGCCTTTTTGGCTACATGCAGAAAATCCTAATGGGCTGGAATTTATGCGAATGGATCCAAAAACTCAGAAGATTAAACATCATATACGTTTAAACGATGATCTAACTGTCACTGTAAGTGTTTATTAATGTAACAATAAAATTCGGTTGGCATGATTTGAATTTGTAACGAAACATAATTGCTATTTAATTGCAGGTAATTTTTCCCAATAATGAACAATTGCCACTAAAGGAGAAAATTAATTCATATAACAACACCTACGATTACTTAAAATCGGTTGAAAGATGGCCTTTGTGCGTTGGTACTCAGATTGACGACAATAAGTAAGTTTTGGTAGATTGTTAACCAAGGGATGAACGCAGTGAGAGTATAGTCCGAGGCTAAAATGATGCCATTCACCCGAGTTAAACACTCTACTTTTCATTTCGAATACGAGGAACCTAGCCCCAAAGCTTGTACTATGGGTGTAGGCGATAATACAACTGTTTGCAGTCGTCTTATGAATATATATACCATAATGTAACAGTTGTATTTAAAATAAAAGGATAACTCGTAAGCCTAATAACTTTGATTTTATTTAACATTTTTGTCATTAAAAATATTGTATGTAACGGTACATTAAATAGGTCTTAATTCTTGAACCTATCCTATTAAAACTCGACTTTTATGTGTATTTTAAGAACCCTTATTATGTAGGTACCTGTAGATTAAAGCACTATTTATACATAAACAATGGTACAGGAGAATAATAAAAGATAAAAACGAATTTATCTAATATATAATTACATCAATTTTCAGATTTTGTAAAGGTGTGATTATTGGTGATGATACTTACGAAAGAAATCAACAGTACCCAAGATGTAAATCTTGTCGAATATTACGAAATCGTTTGCAGAACCGTAATTCCACTTCAACTCTATTACAAAAAATGGCAGAAGCTAAACGGCGCGCTTCAAATCTTGTACATAAATGCAAGCGTCTGAAGAGGACGGTAAGTCTTATGCCGGCTACATACGTAACGATAAATCGTTGCGATAAAACTGTGCAGTCCGACTGTGCAGATAAATCGAACCGTGTGTATGACAAATCGTTACGATAATCGACAATCGGACAATCGGACTGCACAGTTTTATCGCAACGATTTATCGTTACGTATGTAGCCGGCATTAAAGCCGTAACAGACTACCGCACCGCGCCACGACCTTGATGGTGCGGTTAAAATATCTCTTTCACGCTCCAAATTATAGCTACATCCTTAGCCCCCTCCAGACTATGCGCGTGAATCGCGGGCGAAGCCGCGAACGCGAGTGTGGAGTCGATTTCGCAGGTCTGCGTTCTGGACTCCACACTCGCGTTCGCGGCTTCGCCCGCGATTCACGCGCATAGTCTGGAGGGGGCTCTTAACGCACGTACGGCGACCACCTTACGACTATCGATACGTGCGCCGCACCGCACTAAAGTCGCGGTATGGTGCGGTAGTCTGTTACGGCTTTTTATCAAAAACATATTAAATAAATAAATATTAGGGAACATCTAAAGGCCCCTGTACACAATGGGCCAGCGCCGGCCAGGCCAAGGGACGCTGCCATGCGGTAGAATGAGGTAGCAATATCACTTGCTCCCTCTAACGCATAAATGCGTCCCCCAGACTGGCCCACGCTGGCCCATTGTGTACTGGCCTTTACACAGGTCAACCTAGCCCCAAACTAAGCAAAAGTTGTACTATGGGTACTAGGCGACGCTATAATATACTGTATTTGTATAATTGAAGACGTAAAATAATACAAAAAGAAACTTGAGCAAGAAGTTTTCATACATATTTTTCGAAATCATTTCGAAGTCCCTTAAGGCGTATCCAGATTAGTAAATTTTTCGCCAATCTGATTCAATTGCCCGATCGAATCAGGATCGAAGTGCGGATGCAAATACCAATTTGGCTCGCCGAATTCAACCGCCGATAATGACCGATATTACCGATAATACCTGTGTCAAGGAGCACGTTAACTGGATTAAAAGTAACTTTACACTTGAAATTTTGGATATGCTGAATGTTGCATGTGATTACAAGTATTTGATGACAGCAACCCTATCTCAAGATCCGTTGGAGGTAATTAATAATTACTAATTATGTAATCCAATGAATATGAATCTGCTTGTATGGAATCTGCATCATGTATGCTGCCTTACTTTTGGAGAAAGTCCAGAAAGCCTTTTTAAAAATAAAAAATAAATTATAATTCATTAATTCACGTTGTAACGTTTCCGGCAAAGATATGCTGAAGAACTTACTAGGAGCAAAGGATATGGTAACTGGTTCAAACGAGGCTAAGCAAGCATGGCTGGAAAGCCTCGACCATATACTAGATAATGGTGAACCATTGATTGATGGTTATGAAGACCATGACTACAACGAGGCTGTCACCAGTGACGCGGTGCAGTCTTACATTGCTGGGTACATCGTCCGCAAATTGCGAAAAATCGTAAAATGCAATAATTGTTTGAAACTCATACAAATGAGTCCCAATGAGGGAAAAATGTTAATGAGAAACGACGTAATCGATAAAATGGATTTATACGGCGGGTTAATTTATGCTAGTGACGATCTATTCAATCTGACCAAAATGATAGAGAAATGTGTGTTAAGAGCAATAAGCAAAGCTTTAACCAATATGGAGACGATCAGTGAAATTACGCAAGAATTACAAAAAGAAACATTGATAAAAGTTGGATGTGCCGACCATTCCAAACAAGTATCAAAAAAAATTATCGATATGTACGTAGTTATGCGAGCCCACTTTCTGGCAAAATATGAAAATAAACGTTACGACGCAGCCAAAACCAAAACTAAAATGAACAGGAAAAATGCCAAGTTATTGTCTTAATTACTAGTAGTTCGCCCCGAACTAAGAACTCGTATTCGCTGAAAACTACCGCGCAGCGCGCACACTCAGGTTTTGATTTCCAACTCAATCTCACTAGTGATACCTACTAATACTTTATATACGAGATTACCGCCACGTGGGATGTTGACTCGACGATCATTGTTGCGATAGTCGTCTCGGTTTTTTTTCCGTCATGAGATATTCGTGTGGAGGAAACGATCACCCTGATCCCAAAATGTTTGCACAAGTTTACCGATTGGCGTCTCGTTTTTCCCTAATACGCCCGGTTGTAATGTTTCCGGCAAGGATTTGCTGAAGAACTTACTAGGAGCGAAGGATCTGGTAACCATTGATTCATGGTTATGAAGACCATGATTACAACGAGGCTGTAAACCAGTGACGCGGTTCAGTCTTACATTGCTGGGTACATCGTCCGCAAATTGCGAAAAATCGTAAAATGCAATAATTGTTTAAAACTCATACAAATGAGTCCTAATGAGGGAAAACTGTTAGTGAGAAACTACGTAATCGATAAAATGGATTTATACGGCGGGTTAATTTATGCTAGTGACGATCTATTCAATCTGACCAAAATGATAGAGAAATGTATGTTAAGAGTAATAAGCAATAAAGCTTTAACCAATATGGAGACGATCAGTGAAATTACGCAAGAATGACTAAAAGGAGCATTGATAAAAGTTGGATGTGTCGACCATTTCAAACATATATTAAAAAATGTTATCGATATGTACGTAGTTATGCGAGCCCACTTTCTAGCAAAATATAAAAATAAACGTTACGCCGCAGCCAAAACCAAAACTAAAATGAATAGGATAAATGCCAAGTTATTGTCTTAATTACTAATAGTTCGCCCCGAACTAAGAACTCGCATTCGCTGAAAACTACCGCGCAGCGCGCACACTCAGGTTTTGATTTCCAACTCAATCTCACTAGTGATACTTAGGTAAGTAATACTTTATATACGAGATTACCGCCATGTGGGATGTTGACTCGACGATCATTGTTGCGATAGTCGTCTCAGCGGACGGTCTCATAGCGAAGAGTCTCGACCAACGCCTAGAGACTGGATCAAGGGTCAGATGCAGGCAAATTGTGACAAAACATTCGCTGATGTTAACAAGAAATAACTCAAAATGTAGTCAATATGATGGGTGCTGAGAAAGGGGCGGCTACAGGGCCTGGGGCCTAGGGCGGCAAAGACTGCAAATCCGCCACTACATTATACATATATAAAAATGTGTTCGAGTGTTTTTTTTTGTTTTGTGTTTTTATATTTTACTTTTATATTAATATTAAAAACGAAAAACAAAAAAGAGCCTTTTATTTCTCGCCGGTAAAACAAACACAATATTATAAACTTAAATTTACATTAGGTTTAGTATTACAATAATATTTAATATTCCTCAAATCAATGTTCTATTATGCTTGGTTATGTAATAAGTAGTAAGTAATTATATTTTTTTCGTGTAATTTATTCTGCAACAACCCCTCCTGTGAGGGTGAAGGCCTCCTCCAGTGATGCTGGTCATCACAATTTCTGTTCTCTATCTTTTTCAACTTACATATGTATATCAATATTAATTTATATATTGGTATTAAATACCTACAAATACAAATAATAAAAAGCTAATAAATACTCTTATCGGGATTCGAACCCGCGACCTCCTGCTTCATAAGCGGGGTCACTACCGACAAGGCTAAAAGACCGTCAAAAATTGGTTCGCGATGCACAGTGGCGCCGCGGCGCGGCCTATTTAATGTTTTTGAGGGACACTTTTTAATACATGAAGATTGTTTTCCTCATCTCTACCTTCCATAGTAGCTGCATTACTGCTCCGGCGTTGATGCGGGCGCTGACAGTGTTAATTTCCTTGATAAAATGAGTGAATAATTGAATGTTGTTTCCTAAGTATACTCCACTCCCTAGTTTGTATCGTTGTAGGTATAACCGTAGGTGGTGAGGGCTTTGCACAAATCACGCGAGGTTCGATAGGGGGAGGGGGAGTCACGAAAAAATCACGATAGATCACTGCCAAGCACTGCACTGCCAAGGAATGGAATTCCCTGCCGGCGTCTATATTTCCGTGTTCTTATAACCCGGCAACCTTCAAATCAAGAGTGAACAGGCACCTTCTGGGCGAGCTCGCTCCATCGTAGGCCACGTCTACGCCTCGGCTAGTCTGTGGCCATGAGTAAGCCCATTCATAATAAAAAAAAAAAAAAGATCACGTTGGGGAGGGGGGACGTAAGGAAACCTCACGTGTATTTTTCTACAGTGAACGAAACTAAGAAAAAAAAACCTACCATATGGGTAGATACTTTTTCTCGGTTTCGTTAAACATAAATCTTCACTCTGCACTTCAAAATAGCGAGTCTATTTAACGAAAATAGAAAAATAAAGAAGATTTTCTATATACAAATACTATTTATCTTAAAATTAGGTCGAATGAAAAAAAATACATGTGAGGTTGTATGGGGGAGAAGGGTAGCCAAAAACCTCACCAAATATCACCAAGGGGGAGGGGGTAGCCAAAAACCTCACCAAATATCACCAAGGGGGAGGGAGGTAGCCAAAAACCTCACCAAATATCACCAAGGGGGAGGGGGGGTCAAAAAGTAGTCGTCGCGTGATTTGTGCACAACCCCTGACCTACGGTGATCGGTGGGTCACCGTATAAACTCGGCAGCCGAGTTCTAGGCCTTAACTACATTAACTCGTAAACTAGTTTCAGTGAACGCGTCCGGGAAACGGCCGCGTTAACATATAATAGAACCCGGACTTAGAACGTAAAACGGAAAAATATATAATTACTTAATGGAAAAATACATAAATTACTCTAATACAATATTTATGATTTTAAGACTCATACTAACCTAGCCGCCGCCATACTTAAATTAGAGGTGAACAATTATACCTATTATATCCTATGTCTAATATTTAAGTACTAGTTTTTGTTGGTAGTAATTTTTATACAAAGAAAGAGCGAATAATAGTTTTCTCACCGCACAGACATGCCTGGTTTATTTTTTATTAATTGTTTTGATATCAAGTTTATATGAATTCCATATGTAAGACGCCTGCCCAATACTATATTTCTACGTATAATCCGTTTCAACTTCAAATAAAATTATTTCATAACATACAAGGTACAAACAAACAAACAGTACCAAAAGTAGAACTTCCCCTCTAGGGCTACCGTTTGAATGCAGACTATAGCAGCATACGGCATACACCAGCAGCAAAACTTAAGACAATGGCGGCAGCAATACAGCCGGCAGTAATGTCACGCTGCAATAACGCCGCAGCCAACATCTCCTCCTAGCCGTTTTCGGCCACAGCGACCGCGTTCTACCGCTGAAAGCGTCGCTGGTGTGCTCTCATGTGCCTGACAAAGCCAATTTTTGCAGCGAATGTGCGGCCACACTCGCTGCAGGTCAGCACTATGTCGCAGTAATGCTGGTGTAATCTGACGGTACCTTAAGACACAGTCATCCTTGAAGTAAATGGAAAAAGCAAGTAGTCAAAACCACTGAATCTAATTAGCGTGAAAGCCAAGACGTTTCGTACAAATATACTCGCTTTTAGGAATTTAAAAGAATAACTCAGTCCATTGTATCTAATTACGTTGCGACAGGAGTTCTGGGTCGCGGAAAGGGCAAAGTAGGGCGCGAAGCGCACCTGGGAACAAATAGAACTGACTCGTTTAATAAAAACGTGATTAACCCATTGGGTTATTATTCAATACTATATTGATAACCGATTATGTGGTTTGCTCGAACGTCGCCCTACGGTCGGTGTCAATTGTGACACTGCGATTGGCGCGGCCCGGACTGTCAGAAGAAGATCGCCCGCCATTACTGCGTCGGAGTGTGTTTTACTTGAAGCTACGCCTGTTTTCCGTGTTTTATGTATTAAATCCTTTATTTAATGATGTATGGTGTTTTCTCTCTTAACAATATGTACATAGAGAAACCATACCAACAATGAAATTATCATCGCAATCTGTACCACGCGACTAAAACGTCGTAAGCGCCGAATATATCATGGCGCTTACGCGGTTAGGTCGCGAGATTCACATTCCGCTTCTATGGTTTGTTGTCGAAACAACCAATTTAAAATAAATAAATAAATTGTAGGTACTTAGTAACGATTAACTTGCTTTTTCTGTAAATCTTAGATGAACTAAGTGTACCTAAGAACAGCTGTAAAAACTTAGTAACTATGTGGCAGATACCACATATTGTGCTCGTATATTGCTTTAGCTATATACATGGTAATTAGTACTAATTAGTAATAGGTACATAATAGTAATACCAATCGTATTATGATGGCGGCGTATTTGAGTTAATATAATAATTCCAGTAAATTTCAATTGTCATTATCATTAATACTTCCTTTGTTAATTATGATCTATATAGGCATTATTAACTACTAGATATAATAATATTAAAGTAGGTACCTAACGAAATTGGCTATCAGCCGTATTCGAACAATGAGATACGTCAAATACTAGATATTGAAACGATATGGATTAGATATGTCATGTCAGTGTCAAACAAGTGTCAAAATTGACATCTTTCAAACAAAAACGTCACTTTTGACACTTGTTTGACATTGACATATCTATTCAATATCTAGTATTTGACGTATCTCATTGTTCGAATAGTTACGGCTGTATATCAGTCTTAAACTGAACTGAACACTGCTCCCAAATTGCTACGAGAAAATCCATTAAAAACCAAGAATAACTTCTAACCGTCTTCTGAAATCTACAGGAAGCACGGCCATTAGGAGATTTCATCTCATTAAATATGTAAATATCACAGGTGCAAATGGAAATTCTCAGGCGGCAATTGGATTATTAACGATGATAAAAAGTCGACGGACTAATTGTGAATTGCGAGCGCAAACGGCCTAAAGCAAATTAAGTGAGAATTAAATTTGTACCAACTGAAGCTGGAGCGTATTGACAGCGTTTGAGATTTTCTACGGTGTTTTTGGAAGTACTAAGTAGTAGGTACCTATTTATAACATTTTATGAAGGGTTTGTTTTATTAATTAAACATAGCAGCGGGTGGGGTGTTCACAAGGTGTTCTTTTTGTTAAATTTCGATGATTACTGTAAATCATTATGTGGGATAAAAGCGTGATAGACCAACATTGAGGATGATTCACGCAAGACCATGCCGTGCCGGGCCGAGGCGTCCGGTTTATTTGTTTATTTTTTGTTATTAAAAGTTTTCAAATCAGAAATTAAGTAACAATTGTTTGTGTAAATATTACAGGTCAATGTGGGAACAGTGGCTCAACAAAAACATTGGCTCAGTCGCCCAAAATATCGCTATACATACACTAACACCCTTACGTGTTCGAATAGCCATTGCTCGTCCACTTGCATTTGTTCGATCTTTGAATGTTTCTGTTAAATAAGCAGGGAAAAAAATAGTCTCTCTCATGTTGGAATTAAGTAGAGTGAGTCACTGTACCCGGCTATTTTTTACCGAGTCACTGTTCCCACCTTTCCCCCAGTTATTAAAAAAGACAGGCATGTTTTTAATTTTGTACTAAACTTTCAAATCCCCATTCAGCATGTCATCCTTCAAATCATCTGCGTCCCTGTTTACCTTAATTAATTGTCATCGGCAAACATAAAAGGCTTCAAAAGCCGCGCCGAGCTGTCCGTGACATTTCAATAAATTACCATCACTGTCAATGCCGGCCATATTTCATAAAACAAGAGGATCGAACGAAGTTTGTTCATAATGCCGACACAGTGTAAAAAGTAACAGTGGATGCCTTTGATGTTTGTGTAAACGACAACGCATAAGAACACAGTAGGTTTGTCACAGACTTTTACACAACCTCCCAATAGACAAAGAACATTACTAATAAGACACGCTAAGTAGTACCGAGCTACTAACATTAGCGATGTACAGTCAGCAGCAGAAGTTGCTAAGCGGCCGAGGTGTTCAAAATTACCTTGACACGCTCTTATTCTTCTAACAATAAAGTCGCGTCAATATCATTTTGAACACCTGGCCCGCTTAGCAACTTCTGCTGCTGACTGTATAGTGCAATCCACCCGTCGCCAGTCGCACCTCGCACGATTGCCCTGTCTAGATGGCTTCGTCGAATGACTCTATTGTGTTATAGATTGTGGCAGGTACTACTTACATGACTACCGTTTCTTATTTGAAATATTTGGTACTTATGTTTCTCTTGGTGTGTAAAAGTCTGTGACAACCCTACTGTGTTCTTACACGTAGGACACTTACGACATTTACGCAATGATCAAAGGCGTCGATCCACTGTTACTTTTTACACTGTGATAATGCGGAGTATCATTCGGGCTTGTGTCCTATCGATCAATGTCGCGGGGGATGAAAGTTGGGCTAATGAAGTTATTCCGTTGAAACTGTGCTTACCGCTGTTATGGAATCTGAATACAGGGTTCTCTCACCTTTATAATAACGGTCAAAGAAAGAGATGATGAAGCAAAGGCTTCTCATAAATAATTTTATTATGTATTAGCTTGGCCGTATACATAGCCACTAACTAAGGTCGTATCGTACATTTAGCACACGAAAATCTTCAGAAAAGGCGCAACGGACATAAATTTTGCACAGATATAATAGAATTTCAGATGCAAAAGTGCGTATCGTATCCGGAGTTGGGAGTTACGCCCAAATTTCTCACAATTTTTTATTTTATTTTGGTGGATATGGCCATATGCGTTGGAAAATTGTGTATAAGCATATTTTTTTCATGGGGCTTAACGGTCATTTTTATAAAACTATCGGGACGTTGATTAAACCATTCGATATAATCAGTAGAACTGCCTTCATAGGTAACTCATTTTTGCCATTTTGTCCCTTACGAGCCTACGGTAGTCGATAACATTGCTAAAATCCTTTAAGGGGCTCCCCCACGCCAATGACCTTCGATCTGAATCCCTTAGTTTTCTAATGTTTTTTGTAGCTTATCATATTAACAGCAACGGCTTTAAGCAATATAGTATCCCATATTTACTTTAAAGATCATTGTCTTCGAGATATTTGGCATCAAAGTTGAACAATTTTAGGCTAAAAACTGGTTATCTGGCCATAACTTTTGTGTTAATTAGTTTAAAATTAAAACCTTGGACACGATTTTCGAGACTTCAAAGACGAACCCAAATATATAGATTTCGTACATGTACGATCCTTCACTGGAAACTAGATACGAAAAAAGTGTTTTTTTAGACAATGTTTAAAAAAATCATATAAAAATAAGTATTAATTTTTTTCAAAATCCAGTGGACATAACCGGAGATAAAAGATTGAAGAACCAATAATCGTTTGTCTTATAATTCTATCTGTCGTGCAAAAAAAGAAGATACGATTCAAAACTTGTCAAAAATCGATGAAAACCTAGGGTAGCCCCTTAAGGGGACCCAAACAGTTTTGTTTAAACCTGAGGGCAGGTATCGCTTCTGGGAGTTCTGAGTAAAAGTGGGAAGTTATCGCGATCAAGGTGTATTTACCGCAGTTACGGTTTGAATACAGGCTTCTCTTACCTTGTTATAACAACGCTTGTTTCATAAAGAAGAAAGCATGATGATGAAGCGAAGGCTGAACAGGAGCCGCACCACTCGCACCGTTGCATGTATCTACCCTTCTACGCATCATATTTCGAAAGTATGTAAAGAGGTAAGGAATACAAACTCCATGTACCAAAAAGTGTCCGTAAAAAACCTTAAATAGGTGGCGCCACAGTACCTAGAATGTTTGATAAAAAATCACAAATCATTGACAGCTCACTTCACTCCGTCAGTAACGCCTACGTTCCCAAGAACTACTCTAGCGCTACTCTGGAGAGATTTGGAACTATTATTTATAGCTGACAGCTGGACACTTTTGCAACAGTTCTGCCATAAGAGATTGTTGTCCTCGAAAGTAATTATTTAAAAACAGGTTTTCACATGACATCAACATATATCTCTAATAAAATGCTTTACGTGGTTATGACTAACATTAAAACCTAGCTCTAGCTTTAGGTGTCAATTTTATCGATTACAGATTAAGCTTTCAATGGCGGGTTTCGGAGGGTTTGGATCCATTGTAACGCGTCAATCAATCAAATTGCTGTTCGATTGTCTACCAGATTTAATTTATCTTGTGTTTACTTACACTTAGAGATTTAGGACGTTTCGAGAACTTGGATTGAGGCTGAATTATGTGTACTGTACCTAGTAGAGTCGCCATCAGATAATTGAAACAGTGTAATGGTGGTTTAGTGGTTAGGACATTGGTTAGCCGCGCACCAGTTCGGTTCTGACCTCGGCCACCAAAGGGTTTGGACACTTTAAAGTGTATTTGTTTCAGTTTTTAATTTATATTAAGTGGGACTACTTAAAAACACAAACCAAAAAATATTTAATAAAATTATTTGTAAACGCCTGACGGTCGAAGGGAAACCTACAAAACTGAATTAATGTCAGCGGTAAGCCGTGCCAAATAGGCGAACAGGGTTCGTATAACTTAAGTACAATAAATAGTCAAAACAAAGCCAAATACCTAACCTTAATACTTAAAATCTTTATTTCTATCGTTAGCCTTTTTGAGGGATAATCTACTTAGGTACCTACGGAAGTACTAAAAGAAGTCAAGCATTTTGTGAGAGATGAAAGAGCAATCTTATCACATTCAATATTTAAACATAGACATATTTTAAAAGAAGAATATTTAAAGAAAAATAAATTATACTTATATCGACCGGGATATGAACCATGATTACCTTTTGTATTGTTTTCGAGCTCCCGATATTTCGACGCAGTTACATGCGAAAATAATACAAAAGGTAAATACGGTTTATTACCCGGTCAATATAACTTTAGTGAAACTAACCGTGTCATTCAAAACTGTTAAGATGAAATACAACGTGTACCAAAATTCAACGATAAGCTGGCACCAGAAGATGGATCTGATCATGACTACTCGAGGAAAAAAAAAGATAAAAATATATATCTCAATTTATTATGGAATTACAAAAAAAAATGAAAATCGACACCCCTGATGGTATTTTTAACGACCATGTCATTGACATGGTCAATGACAATAATTGAGATATATTTTTTTCCTCGAGTAGTCATGAGCAAGTCCATCTTCTGGTGCCAGCTTATCGTTGAATTTTGGGACACGTTGTATATCCGTAAAACTAAAAGTATAATATTATTTTCTCAAATGAGGAATATTCTTGCTTGACGTTATCTCTAATATAAGTACCGGGAGAAAAGAGCATAGCTCAGAATAAAGTTCCAGTTAGCTGCCGACGGACGCCATCTGCGCTTCCGCGCCTCCTGGACGCGTTTTATCTTAGCTGCTCAACCGAGCGTTGCCGTCTTATACCCGTAGCAACTATAGCTTCTATAGGATCTTTGAATTCTTCACATAGCATAGTTTATAATGCATCTTATAATGCAATTTCATTCGAACTTATATTGTGACGTTACTACACCTTATCATCACTTATAAAACAAAGTCCCCCGCTATGTCTGTCTGTGTGATTGTATGTTTACGATAAACTACAGTATATTGATAATTATTTTCAGAATAAGTACAGCGTTTAACTTGGTTAATATTTAATAATATTTAACGCCATTTATATTACGCCAAAGTAAACTTATTATAATTTAATGAAACACAAAAAATTATGCTGAATAGCGTAAGTACTTAGTTTTTAAGCTCTGATTGACGTAAAGTATAAGCGATAGTAACCATGGCCGCATTTACCCAAATACAATTTTGTATTTTTGACGTTAAACAACACAAAATCTGATATTTGCTCATTTTACGTACTTTTTCAAAGGTATGCTAACTATGCTATGTAAGTATATATCGTGTTCACTATTCTCTTATTCAAACAACGCCTTCTAACACGTCAGGAGAAAAGCATACTGAATAATAACAGTAACGCAACCAGCTCAGCTTCAGGGCTCAGGGCTAGTGTCATAGAATACATCATATACCTATCGTTGGTCTGTAACATCAATAAAATGGTTTATACAGCGTCCATAAGAATGTGGCCCTTACACATACACAAGTAAGTCATTTCATTTCATTTCATTTATTTCATGCGAAAAACCATGGATATAAAGGTGTTACATATAGGTTTGGTACATGGTCACCCTGCAATCCAAACACAAATATTACAATGTCACAAGTCCAATGCGAACACAAATATTAATAAACTGTGAATTTAGATTTTGTCATTAAGGATCCACGCACACAACAAAAATATCTGTGCCATGTATGGACATGGCCTTGTTGTTAGTGGCGTTATACATTTTGTAATTCCTAACTTATGTGTGTGTCTTTATAAGGCCACTACCCCTCCTCTATACCTATAGCAAGACAGGTATATATTTGTAGGAAAAATGTACGTTAACCATAATTGTCAAACGCTAAAATTTGAGAATACATGTTACAGTTACCACAAAACGTATGGTGACGAAAACAGCGCCATCTACGATTATTTCAATTTACCTTACAGCTACAAAGTATTTTAGACATAAGTAAGATAGAGGGGTGAGGTAAAAGTTGTAAAAGAATTAAATAGCAGGTTGCCAGGATTTCCATAAGGAACTACAAAGGTAGAATTAGAAAACAAATAACTACGTACCTACTGGTAAGTTCTGTGAACTGTGACAGGGCGCAGGTGTGACTCCGTCAACGCTCCCTCGAGTCTGTACATCTGATAACTCAGTTACTATAGGTACGTTTAATTTGGCGCCGACACATCGGAGAGGGAATTTTAGATGCCGAAATGGGACAAGGCAACTAAATAATGCCATGCCAAGTTGACTGCTTAGTTAATAAGTTGTTGCGAAGTTTTTGGAGTTGATACAGGGCATAAAGTATAGAATTAGACCAAGAAAAGTCTGCAGCAATTTTGATAGCCCACGCAGTGGAAGTGTTATTTACACTTCATAATTTCATTGAAGTTTGACGTTTAAAATGACACTTGTACTGCATGGGCTATCAAAATTGTTGCAAACTTTTCTCGGTCTGACTCTATGAGTATAGTGAAGCATGAGAATTACCAAAATTAAGTATGTGAGACCTATAAGGATTGGAAAAGTCAAAAATCCTTGCAGCAACATCGATTATGACATTTGCGGCGTAATGCAGTCGATGGTGATGTTGCACTGCAATTAAATACTGCGGTAGTAATGTTACCAACTGCATTACTGCAATAAACGTCAATTACGGTTATTGTATCTTTTCTTCCTCGTGTTATCCCGGCCATTTTGCCACACAAGCCAAGGGGTCCGCTTGACAACTAATCCCAAGAATTGGCGCTTTTACGAATAGTTTTTACAAAAGCGCCTGCCATCTGACCTTCCAACCCAGAGGGTAAACTTTTTCTCACGATGTTTTCCTTCACCGAAAAGCGACTGGTAAATATCAAATGATATTTCGTACAAGTTCCAAAAAACTCATTGATACCAACCGGGGTTTGAACCCGCGACCTCCGGATAGAAAGTCGCACGCTCTTGTGTCAGGCGACCAGCGCTTATTATAAAGGTGACTGTCCATTTCCAACGACAGCTGCATTACTGTTCATTTTACTGTGGAAATTGACAATGACAGTGACGCGTTCAGTACCGGTAGTGCAGCTGCGGTTAGAAATGGAATGTTACCATAACAAGGTAATTGTGTCGAGAAATTTATATTGAACATGCCAAAGTCGACGTTGCCGCCCGGATTTTTGACATTACCGGCAGTAATGCAGTCAGCAGTAATGTCGCGCTGTAATACTACTGATACTGCTGCAATATTACTGTTGTAGTCAGAATCCGAACGATAGTTACCTAAATGGTGGTTTTCCCTACAGTACAGTCACCTGCAATTATAATATATCTTGTACAACGTAGCGGGCAAAAATATATGACGTGCATACCCCTACTAAATTGTGTAAGATATTTTCTAGCGTGTTTCTCTATGCAAAATATAATTTTATTTCAGGTTACCCTCGGTACACTTTTTAGTTGATTTAGTCAGTCTGCATACTGATACATAATTTACATAAATATGTATGATCACTTAATAAAATAAGACAATATTTTATTGAGTAATAAGCAGTGAGGTGAATTTAGTGAAATCCGTCTGCGAGAAATTGTGTAGGTACCTTACAGTCAATATGGAAAATGCCGACATTATTTTTTTGCTCGAATGACCGTCACTCAACTGGGCAAGGCCAGAACTATCCTATTTGAATTCGTTACTTCGCTCAGACACATTCAGAAAAGGTAGAGCTTAGTTCCTTCTGCTCTACGAGTACCGAACTTCTTCCTTCTTTCTTTTTTCTTCCTTCTTCTTTGAGTGGAGTACAAGTACTTATGTGTGCGTATACGTGCGTGCGTAACATAAGAGAGCGACTAAAGAATCTGTAGACGGTCTTTCCACTTTGCATTAACCTTAGGCAAATAGGTACCTAAGATAAAAGTATTCACATCAATTATTCTCTGCTAAAATTTTCTAACATTTCTGGCCTTGGAAGCGTCGATAGACTGCGAGAACTGCTTACCTATAAACCGGACCTGCGGAAACGTAAAAAAATGCATTAAATAATTCCCGTTTGGAAGAAAACAGGACTTGAATAGCTTTACACCAGCTGTTGAACAAAAATTTCGGTCGGTAATAACCATAGAAACGAAACCTAGCGCCTTTAGTGTTAGCGAACACTGCTAGCGAGCCATGCTAGTGATGTCCCTGGGTGGAATACCTAATATAATAATGTGAGTAGAGTTACCATTTTCAGAGGTGATTTTCTGTTAAACAAAAAGCACTGCACTGCAGCAGCTACCGAATTTGGGCCCGATTTGAATTTTAAGATACATCAGTTAATAGATCTAGAAACAATAATATGTGGTTTAGATATTTTAGTGTCAAATGAGACGTTTCATAAAAAAAACGTCATTAAATAAATAAATTTAAATATTAGGGGAAATCTTACACAGTCAGTCATTTCAACCTAGCTCCAAACTCATTAAGGCGTGCTTTTTCCGTAAGAGCTAAGCGAACCAGTTTTTTGAATCCATTAGAAATATAAGAAACAATGTTTTAAAATTGTGAAAAAAATATATCTTATACTTAAGGATCTGGCAGATACGTTTTGGATCTCAAAAACATGATTAGATAAACTTTGCTCGATAGAAAAATATTCCAAAGTTACGCCTTTTTTTAACAATAAATCCAAACCATATCTACAATACAAACTTTTTAGACTTGTTTTTTACACAAATGTATAGGTAATAAGATAATCTAGACGTTTTGGATCACTTTGTCTCGGTAACATCATTAAAATAATTTCTATGTTTCAATACCTACTAAATCCGCAAGCGCAATCACTCGCGAACGCACTTACGCCCTCTTCAGTCGCGCGGCAGCGCTTGTAGAGGACGGACCTGTGTCAGTGTGTTCCGCGCGGTCACGTGATTTTACCATTTACAAACAATGGGAAACAACGCATATGAAACGTAAGAAAAAGTCACTAAGTGCTATAAAAACACACTTTCTGATAACAGAAGCATCTAATACTTTACGAGGTGGTTGAAAGCGCCTAGCTTTACTACATCAACAGTTAAAATATTTCAGTATTTTCACTAGGTCAGCAACCAATTTCAATGTAGGTAAATAATATTATATTCCTAGATAATATAATTGTGAGTATGTAAGTATGATATATTTACAGTATTTCACCTTTACTGATATAGGTACCTACGTCCGATCTGCAAAATGATTATATTCCTTCGTGCTCTTTGACTCCTTTGAAAATCAGAAATTATTTATTTGGATGTTACAATATATGTATAGTGTTACGCTTTTAGTATGAGGATGCCGAAGGCGCCCGGCTTTGGATCGCATGCAACGTGCCAGGCCCGTCAAGCGTGCAAATTCATCATCATAATCATAAATTTATATAAATATAAAATGTCAAATTGAATTAATTGAAAAAATTACCATAATAAGCATATCGCAATACAATTATTTAAGAACTAAATACATATCACTAATTTTAATATTTGACCACGGTCGACATGAATTAAATATAATTGAGAGTTCCAAGTGCCTACAGGCAGTTCATCTTGTGCTTGGTTGTATTAGTCTTGTTCGAGAAACTGAACACGGTGAAAAATAGAGATAATACTCCTAAAAATACGTGTGATACCTCATTAGATTCGTCATAATGCCTAGAAAAATGTATTCGAAGCGTGTAGTAGCACACACAAAATATCAAAAGTTATAAGCAAAAAAAGGGGGGAAAGTAGAGATCTTTAATTTCCCCAATATCTCAAAAAGTATTCATATTACGGTGCGAGATGGGTGGGGGGTGCTCGACCAAATGTCATAGAGGGCCCCAAGACAAAACAAAATACATTTAAATTTTTTCAAAATGGCCGACTTTTTTTATTTTTTTTTCAAGTTGGTCCGAGCGCGCTGAGATTTGGCATGGCGGAAGATAGAGGCCCCTAAATTCCTATGAAAAAAATTTTTTGGAAAAAATCCAAGATGGCGGAAATAATGGTCATTTTAATTTTGTATGGCAACTTTTAAACGGTGCGAGATGGGTGGGGGGTGCTCGACCAAATGTCATAGAGGGCCCCAAGACAAAACAAACTGCATTTAAAAAAAATCACACAGGGCGACTTTTTTTTTTAATTTTTTTCATGTTGGTCCGAGTGCGCTGAGATTTGGCATGCGGCGAGCTTGGAGGCCCAAGATTACTATGTGAAAAAAAAATTGGAAAAATCCAAAATGGCGGCGGACACAGGCCAAATTCAAATTTCCAAGTAGGTTAGGCGATATTACGGTGCGAGATGGGTGGGGGGTGCTCGACCAAATGTCATAGAGGGCCCCAAGACAAAACAAAATACATTTAAATTTTTTCAAAATGGCCGACTTTTTTTATTTTTTTTTCAAGTTGGTCCGAGCGCGCTGAGATTTGGCATGGCGGAAGATAGAGGCCCCTAAATTCCTATGAAAAAAATTTTTTGGAAAATATCCAAGATGGCGGAAATAATGGTCATTTTAATTTTGTATGGCAACTTTTAAACGGTGCGAGATGGGTGGGGGGTGCTCGACCAAATGTCATAGAGGGCCCCAAGACAAAACAAACTGCATTTAAAAAAAATCACACAGGGCGACTTTTTTTTTTAATTTTTTTCATGTTGGTCCGAGTGCGCTGAGATTTGGCATGCGGCGAGCTTGGAGGCCCAAGATTACTATGTGAAAAAAAAATTGGAAAAATCCAAAATGGCGGCGGACACAGGCCAAATTCAAATTTCCAAGTAGGTTAGGCGAGCCCGAAGGAGGCTGAAGGCCGACCTCGCGGAGGGTCGTCAGGCCCGGAGCTTTATCTCGAATGTCCAAGCATGCTCCACCCCCAGTAATTTTGGGCGAGGCCGAAAGTCGAGCTGCGGGAATGACGAACAAAGCAAAATCCTATACAAAAGTTCATAGGATTATTAAGCGATTTGTTAACCCGCGCGAGGCCGGGGCGGGTCGATAGTAATAAATAAACATAAAGCATACGCTAGACTGAATAAAAATATAAAAGTTTCACTAAAATTTACTGGATTGTACAGTCAGCAGCAGAAATAGCTACGGGGCCTAGTAATCAAAATGATGACACGGAAATGTCAAGATAATAAGGTCTGTGTCGATCATTTTGAACATGTTATTCTGCTTATCTATATCTGCTGCTGCCTGTACTGGTTTTAGAGTCTGGCTAATTTAGGTAGAACTAGAGTTTAGCTAAGAAAGGTAGAAGAAATTAATTTGACTGAACCATATCTGGTAGAAAAAGAAAATGATTGATGTTTTAAACCTGTTCAAGGACGTGGAATAGTAGATATTAATTCGGCGTCCTTGAACAGGTTTTCAACAACAATCAGTTAATTATTTAATAGATATTTGGAAGAAACAAAACATAATATTGAAAATAATTTGTTACATTACGGTATGTACGTGTGGCGTAAAGCCAGTGGACTGTAGTTTTTTAAGTTAGTTCCTTCGCTACACTATACTGCTTTACCAGATTGTAGAAGGGCTTACCGGGATTTTGTGGTCTGCAGCTGGCAGAGGCCTCGGCGGGTGGATTGCTCGCTGCTGGCTTCCTCGTTATTTCAAGGCACTGTTTTATGGTATATTTTGCGAATTCAGATATCCTTTCTGTCGCGATGTTTTGGTGACACTGACACCGTTAGTTATTACTTTTTAGACCATTGCTTGTTTGTCGCCGGCCAGTAGCCTCGCTACCTCAAGTAAATCAGTATAGCAGTAGGTATTAAGGATTAATACTAAACACCCCCCCACCGAAAGCACTATGTGGCTTTCTCATAATATGAAAAAAGTTAAAAGTTAGACCAAATCAAAATCGTTGCAGACTTATCTTTGTCTAGCTCTGCCAATCAATTCAATTCCATCATCCGCTCCTCCATCTGACCTTTAACTGAGTTTTCCCTAAGCCCGATAAAAAAAAATTAAATAATTTTTTTTGTGAGTACCTCTTATAATGAAGGATATTTTTGCTGAGTATCAACATCCTACTAGTGACAGTTTTTGACTTATGATTTTATTATTATTTTTCTTTAATGTATTGTTTTTCGGGATGTATTCAAGCGATTTGCTGAAATTTATTGAATAGTGTTCTTTATTTAGGTATGCCTTGATACTCAAAAACCGAATATCATTTGTCATATAAAAAAAAATTACTCTCTACTCAACCGGTGTTTTACAATGTAGTATACAAACTCTTCGATTATGTTTGCGTTTTCTTATCAGGTTGTCGTATTTAAGAGTAAAATGCTAATCTCTCACCCCGATTGATTAAGGTTCTACCTACCTACCTACCTTACCTACCTACCTACCTACCTACCTTACCTACCTACCTACCTACCTACCTACCTACCTACCTACCTACCTTACCTACCTACCTACCTACCTACCTACCTACCTACCTACCTACTTACCTTACCTACCTACCTACCTACCTACCTACTTACCTACCTACCTACCTACCTACCTACCTACCTACCTTACCTACCTACCTACCTACCTACTTACCTACCTACCTTACCTACCTACCTACCTACCTACCTACTTACTTACCTACCTACCTACCTACCTACCTACCTACCTACCTACCTACCTACCTACCTACCTTACCTACCTACCTACCTACCTACCTACCTACCTACCTACCTACCTACCTACCTACCTACCTACCTACCTACCTACCTACCTACCTACCTACCTACCTACCTACCTACCTACCTACCTACCTACCTACCTACCTACCTACCTACCTACCTACCTACCTACCTTACCTACCTACCTACCTACCTACCTATACCTTACCTTTATATGAACAATACCTTACCTTAATTGACCGTCACCTTAAAATGTTTATTTCCTTTCGGTACTTTAATTCTACTACGCTGCCATTAAATTAAAACGTTGTTACCGATCACTAAATAATAAGTACACATGGCTCTGTAAAAATAATAATTCTAAATATAATGATCAGAAACACGTAATGCAAAAAATATATACATATACAATAAAAACTATAAAAACGTGACCCTTGCACGGTATGGTTAAAATACTGCCATCATAAGATCCTTATACTGTGACCCGTTTGCTGTCGCCGCCGCGCACAGCGCGCGCTCACGTGCTCGTCGAGCGGTTCGGGACGCGCGGGCGGGGCTTCACGGTTTGCCGCGCACCTCACCCCCTCAGATTCGTTGATGAGTCGAATCATATCGCCTTAAAGCTTGTACTAGTTATGGGTGCTAGTCGACAATATACATACTTATATAGATAAATACATACTTACAGATGTAGAGCATAATTGTTTTCCATCGTATTTTCTCGGAAAGTCAGTCAACCTCAGTACTTTTTGAAAGTACCGAGACTGACCGAAATAACAAGACACGTTCGTACGTTTCCGTGAAATTACGATGGAAAATAATTATACACATAGAACATTATAATAATGAATTATGCTACATCTGTATATAGATAGAAAACACCTATCCCATGACTCAGGAAATATAAAAGGCAATTTTAGCCTTTTATTTACATGGTTCAAATTCATTAACGTAACATATATGGCATTTATGTTAATGTGTGTTGATACAATTATACATATGTATTACCTATAGTACTGTACATAAACGTACTAATTAAATACTGAATCCCTATCACAGTCAAGTTCATACCATTAACATAGCATTATTAAAAGATCACGTACACGTGATACAGAGTAAGAACCTTGCACAGCACCATTAAAATAAGCTTTAAAATAATCCTCTGCAGTCTCCAACGACATGCTGCAATGTGAACGCTCTTCGAATTGCATATGTGCGCTAGCTTGCTAGTAAAATTAAATGCTGAAGAAAATCGGGAAAATAATTTAGATAGTGGTAAGTCAATGCGGCGAAAATACGTTAAGATTTTTGTATTTTACAAAATGTCACAATAAACTTTTTGTAGTTTTCTACAATCACTTCAGTTTGTATTGCCAATGTTTTTATACTAGCGGCCTGTGAGCTTATTTAAGCCGAAAGCAGCCTTGGACTCTCTGAGGGCCCTGTTGAGGCTCCCGTGATACAGTACGGATATGATCGTCGTATTTGTCTACGCGATAGCATGATAAAACGGGGTCTGTCTCTTTCTATCCCGCAGAGTTAAAAGTGACAGTTGTTTTATCACGTGGATAAATGTGGATAAAGCGATCCATAACTAATAGGCTTACTGTGGTGTAAAACAAAAGATAATTCAACTTAATCTCATCGGACTTTTTGTTTTATAAAATATTATATTCCAGCTGGGATGATTTTTCAGTCATTAACGAAAAAAAACCAAGTAAATTAATTATATAACTACGTAATTGGAGTAATATTGAAAATAGTTATCTTAATTTTTAAGCTAATTTAATTTAGGTAGTTTATACTTGGTCATATTATTTTTCAATTAACTTGTTTTTAGCTCTTAAATCCTATGTATTATTTCTTTTTATTAGATAAAGTTAAGGAAATTGATATAAAAAAGCTAAAATAACATTATCGTTTCACATATAAATTTGTAAATCAAAACCTGTATTTCAAATATCTATTCCACAACAGAAATGGAAAAAATACACCAAGGAAATGAATTATGAATCACAACGGGCGTTGTTATTTCGCGTTTTGATAAAAACAGCATAAATTCTCGACTTGAAGCGTCAGATGGCGAGGAACACCCTCTTTCCTGCTTGCTTCTGACTGCCAGATTCGAACTTTAAGACACGTCAAAAATTACGTCTAGATACTATATGGAATAGAAATGTCAGTGTCAAAAGTGACGTTTTGTTTGGTAACTGACGCACTGGCATGTCTAATCCATATCGTATCTAGACGTAATATTAGACGTATTTTAAAATTCGAGTCGGGCCGTGATATTCTATAAGGAGGTACTTGAGTGGAATAGGAATTTTCGTCGAACAGTCAAAACACTGTGTCTGAAATGAATTCTTTCACATCATGAAATAAATCAATAGAAAATTACTGGAAAAACGTTGACCGTTGTTGTTTTTGGGCTTGAAATTTAAGATATTATATGGCAGATAACGTCATTAGGCATTAAGCACGTTAATTGTTGTTTGTTGTATTTTGTGCAATAAACTTCAAATATATAACATATAAATATATTTGGATAGTTACAGTGTTTCGTTCTTATAGATAAGAAGAAACTAGAATGTTATTATCTATTGGATTTACTCAAATAATTTACCACAAAGGTTTAAGTACATAAAGAAAAATAAACACATAACTAGTCAATAAAGTATTCTTAAGACGGAAACTCGAGTCGGCGTCAGCTGGCGCGAGTTACCTTCAATTCAAATAACAAAGGAAAACCGTAGGGCAATCTTACAAAGAAATGAAAAAATAATTCGGCATCTCTACCTTCTGCCTCACGTCTAGGCGCACGTCTTCCTGACGCGTGAAGCCTTTGGCCCTACGAATACGAAGTCAGAAAAAAAATACCTATAGGTTAAGTTCAATATTTTGGTTAACAGAATTGTAGGGCTCTGGAAAGCCAACATGTTAGGTACCGTAAGACAGGACATATTATCATCTCGAAGAGTAATTTAAACGCTATCAACATTAAATAAACCATTTCCAATTTCTACAAAAATGTAAGTAAACTTTAAACGTGTACGTTAAATCAATTTTTTAACAAGCAGATACGTCTGCGAGCGATATTCCAAATTTAATAAATTTTATATTAAAGGAAAAAATGGAAAAATTTACGCTTCCGGCAGGACTTGAACCCGCATCCTCCACAATCCGTGTGTTGCTCTTAACCAATTGATACGTTAAATTTTTAAAAATATCACGTAGGGAGCTTTTTTATAAGCTTACTTTTTCATCACCCCTCCGATATCCTACAGGATCATCGATTGAAAAATACGTACATAATACGTTGTTTTTAAATCCATGGATTTAATATCCTAACATAACCAACAACATGACAGCGATAGGAATGGATTAAAAAAATGTTTTACGTTTCAAATTTTGTGAAATGTTCCGATGCGTTTTAAACAACTGTTCAGGGGCCAAATTCGACATGTACAACTGTCAGACTTCGCATCCACGTCAAATCAACAGTTGATTTTATTGCATAAGTACTGAGTGTTGATTCCATCAACGGTGGATAATATCATTTAGTACAACCAAAACTCAACTCTAAACTAAGGGTGGTTCGGTTTGGTTTGCTTTTCACCCTAACTGTGGATTGTTAATGTCAAATTTTGACATTGTACGTATTCGAGAACTTATGATTTTTCCCACATCAACGGGAGATCAACACGATACGTCAAACGTCGCTTGTCGAATAGGGGTCCAGCTTTGTTGCAATACTCGTATATCGACGGACTAATCAAGAGTATAATAAAAAAATAATTATAGCTTGTAAATATTAAATCTTTGTTTACAATATTATATTGTATAAATTATAATTATATAAATTACAATTCAACGAGAGCCCTGACGCGCAAATTGTTTGTAATAATTTTTGAAGCTCCATCTGCAAATTTAAAACAGAACTATCGATGTCTACTAATATATATATAGACACCCATACCTATATTAAACCTTATTCATGGAAGACGATCAACGACAGACTTACTGTGTTTTTCTCCTTTATATACTTAACGGAATCTGTGTCAACTGTATTCGTTTATGTTAAAATAGTTTTTCTTTGTTTGCAGAATTAACATAATTATAGGGAAACGTGGTGGCATTTTAAGACTTAAAATATTATTTAGCACTTAGACTTTATAGTGCAGACATGCAATTGTTAGATTAGGTTTTTTTTCATAATTGCTAATGATAGTCAAAGACCTATTTTAATGATTGTTATCAAATTTTGAGTAAGTTGATAAAGTAATAGACATAACGAACAAAGACCTGTTTTTTTATTAAAGTGGAAGGCAAATTTTCCAAGTAGTTAATAAAAATCAAATGAATACTCGTGAAGCACTTTAGTAAATATTCTGGGTGAAGTAATAATTCGTAATTTATGAATATTAGGTAACATTATATTTACTCAATGTGTTTTTCTAGGAAAGAAGCCTTTCTTAATATAGCTGTAAAATACAGATAATGTTTTAGGCCTATTTTTCAAACCTCACAAAAGGCTGCTAGCTTTACGAATGTGGAAATACTTTTATATCAAATGTGATGTCTTATCGTTCCATATGTTATACCAATTTTTCACATCACCTATCTAGAAAAAGGCTTTTTTAAAGTGGAACATTTCTGTTCTAAAAAAATTTATTTATAATTTCATACAAGTCGACTGCACAGCAGTTTCTTATAAATTGCATTTTGTCTTATACTGTTCTTTGCGTGATTTAATGTGGAATATATAGTCGGACACACATATTACGTTCTTACCACTTTCATTAAAAGAAGGTTCTATCGTTAAGCTAATTTGTTTTCGTTATATCTTTCTGGCACCGGAGTCCCAAGTCGTACTGTAGAGAAATATAAAAAAAAACGGGCAAGTGCGAGTCGGACTCGCGTTTCTAGGGTTCCGTGCATAAGTGCGACTCACGCTTTACTGCACATTTCTAATTTGTGAAATAAAACAACGATTGCATTAAGCGTGTATTCCATACACTTGTCTGATATATGGGGTTTTGCTTCTAATCAGCCGTCTTCTTTTCCTGAGCCTCTCAGAGTAGAGGTCTCTCTCGGGGCTCGACCGCGGCGAACTCAAGTCTGGACATCTAGAAAATAACATTTCGATCAGGCGGGGTAAGAATAAATAAATAAATATAACACATCCTTACACTAATTATCTTAGTCCCACAATAAGATTAAGAAGGCTCATGTTGTGGGTAGGTACTAAGACAACGATACTAGAGTTGCCACGAATATTCGCGGCAACTATTCGGTATTCGGCCTATCGTTATCATTACGATACACAGAGTAATTTTGTTGTCTGACTATACTCTGAGGGGTGAATAGGTAGATCATACTGAACAACTTTCACTATTGGGCCAACTCCGAAAACGCAAAAGAAATCGGCTGTCTCACACATTTCAGCAAATTTTATGTCAGTGTATGGAATAGCATTTTTTGTCAATTCTTTAATTCAAATAAAGTATTCCGAACTACTGAAGAGAACATGACAAAAACATACAATACACTCGAAGACACCGAATATAATTTTGCTTAAGGCCTAAGCACACTGGCGATTTTCGAAAGATTTTTTTTTGCCACGATGCGCGTCGATCTCGCGACGAGCGCATAACAACGATCTTGCCGCGATCACGTAACGATATTTCAACCAAAGCTTATATTTTTACAAAGTTTCCTTAGTATACGCAGTAAATTCGTTACAATAACTCTCCCGCAAATCGCCAGCGTGATAAGTCTTAAGTTTTCCCGTAGTGCTAGGGGAAAAAACAGTTTTATGGCGATACACGCGTATACACCTCACTTACTTGTATATTTCCTTTGTGATGGTATCGTCGTTCTTACACCGCACGGTCCACTGGTGCCAGTATTTGAAGCCTTCTTTGTGGAAGATGTCGACAGCGCACGCCGTGTCGTCCGCAATATCGTCGTCTAGCAGCGCTGTAAACAATTTAAAATATAAACAATAAAAGTTTCTATCTTGCTTATATATTATTTTATCAAGATAAGTTAAAAAATAAATTACAAAGGGGCGTAAATTAGAAAGAAGCAAAATATTTGCAGCATTTGAGAGATTATAGTTCATCGGTTAAAGTTATTATAAAATAACTCATTAATCAAAATTTTGAAGCGATTTAATTTTAACCACATTCTCGAAAACATTTAAACATCCATACTAATATTATAAAGGCGAAAGTGTGTCTGTCTGTATGTCTGTTACCTCTTCACGCTTAAGCCGCTGAACCCATTTAGTTGATATTTGGTTTAGGGACAGTTTGAGTCCCGGGGAAGGATATAGGATGGTTTTTATGTCGGAAATCATCCCTGAAGAGAGTGCAAAGGGGGTTGGAATTGAAAGAGTTAATGAATTGCCTAATAATTGAAGTAAGCAATGCGCGAATTGAATAATTGCTATTAGCATTATGCAGGCGCTGTACTTTAGCTGCTGTCACTAATTCCACGCAGACGAAGTCGCGAGCAAAAGCTAGTATTCTATATAATTAAGACTCACAACACTCGAGTTCTATACAGTATTATATCATCAAAAAGCGCAAGATATTACCAATTGAACTGTCTGCACAGTTCATTTACAAACTATTAGGGAATAAAATGAACGATCGCCAAACCATCGTAAAGTAAGATGAGTCCCGACTCGACCACTTAAATAACACTAGAAGGCGAGAAACTAACTCAGACCCGGCTAACTTAAACCGACATTTTACGAGCCGCGGTCGCATTTAATTTAAGAATACAATTTAATACCGACGTTTTCTGGCGCCCTGGTACGTCAATCTAGAAAGTAATGAGAATCAAAGAGATGGAGACGTTAAATCGCATTTATGAATACGAGTACCAAGCAGTATCACAGTCGCATTTTATCACATGTTATGCCATGCGTCACTTTCGCATTTACATATTTGTAAGAACGTGACAGGCATATGGTGACAAATGATAAAGAGACGACCATCTTAGCCCTACAGGCGAGGTGTTAAATTTTTATCACGTGATAAATGATAAATACATTAGACAATTCGAACTAATAAAAAACATAGACTCTGGTCTTAATAACTTGGCAGATACTTGGCAGTAAGAATGAATACAAGCCCTGTAAGCCCTGTAAGCTACATATTTGACGTAGAACTTGGCATGAAAACTTAGACACACTTCTATAGAAATAGATGTAGCTCATAAAATATTAGTGTTAGAAATTGTGTCTGTAAAGAAAATAAGATGTTTTTCTAAGTAATGCGACATACTTGTCTGCGAAAGCGTCGTTAGGTACTGTTGAAATATTCTAACTTATAAAAATACGTATAAATTTGGCAGTAATGGATTCGTAACTTTTTAAGACAATATTTATAAGTGTAGAAATATATCAACGTCAAACTAATTTTAATAAATATACTTTCAAAACCACGAATTTTTAAATATATTTTTTAACGGTTGCAAACCGTATACAGAAACATTTTCAGACCACATTCTTTGTATTTTTTTTTTACGGTTACAATTACAATACACATTCTTTGTAATATGATAAACGAAACATTCTTTGACAATCAGATTAACCTCGTTGTAGTGTCCTTTTAATCAAGCAGACTGGCTGACTCCTGATCGCATAATCCGAAATGCTTGAAGTCCAAGTACAGATTG
Source organism: Cydia fagiglandana (assembly GCF_963556715.1). Lineage (NCBI taxonomy): Eukaryota > Metazoa > Arthropoda > Insecta > Lepidoptera > Tortricidae > Cydia > Cydia fagiglandana. The sequence continues at coordinate 25,301,214 of NC_085933.1, read as the reverse complement.
AGTACTCGAGTGTTCAGATACTAAAAATGCACAATCGTTATACAGGAACTAGGTTTGGAGAAATCTCGGATTTAAAAGTAACAGGTAAAATATATCATGCGTATTTTTAGGTGACGTACTTAGTAGGTTCTTGGGGCCCGATTCGGATTTTGAAATAGACATCTATTAGATAAACATCTTTTAGACATGACCAAGATACGATAACGATATGCATAAGATCTAACCTGTCAAATTTGACATCTGCGCGATTCTGGAGATACTCTTGAACGATTTCCTCAGGATATGACTTAGAGATCCAATTCACATCTAATAGATATCTTACGCTATCTTACGCTATCTAACGTAAAAGTGACATCGGTTGCCCGAATTGCGCTGCAAAAGAGAACTAGTTGATATCTAAACTATAACGTATCTAGAATGGATCTCTAGTACATGTCGTCTCTTGTGAATATCTTGAAGTTCGAATACGGCAGTTGGTCTGTCTGCTGTTACATTCTAACCCCCTTAAGGAGGTGACAGTCCATTTCCAACGACAGCTGCACTACTGTTCATTTTACTATGGAAATTGACAATAATACCGACGCCTTCATACTAGTAGTGCAGCTGCGGTCAGAAATGGAATGTTTCCATTATTCATAAAACTTTACGGGACTGATTTTGTAAAATTATGTTTTTTCCATTTCTTACATAAGTCAAAATGACAGAAAAGGGCAAACAATGATTAGGTGATTGAGGTTTGTAGTGCGTTAATGAATAAGGGGGTAAAAATACAAGTGAGTGTAAATATTTTAATATAAATGTCTCACTAAATTTAATTTCGAAACTAAGCTTTAAACCCACTATCAAAACAACCGAAAAATACTCACAATATAAAAAATACTTGCAAGCGGGTATTTAAAATACTTCACTCAAAATCTCGCATTTTAAACCCGTCGTAATTTTACGACTCGTCCCGTGCACCGGACGTAAACCGGATCGTAAACCGCCGGAGACGGATTGTTTGTTTGTGTGTGTGTTTGTCGCCGGTTGTTAACTGCAACTTTTTTACGTCTGATAATGTTTACGGGTCGCTTCGTGAAGTTTTTAATTGGAAGACTATTAAACAAACTGTTAGTTTACAAAGGTTTGATATGTATAGTTAAAAGAATGTAAAAAACATTGGATTTTGATAGCGTCGGGTGGCAACCAAAATTAACTAAGTACTATCAAAAAATTAAAGTAACAATGTACTTTATTACACTTGTAACACGGTTTATTGTCCAATAATTTCAATGGTGTTAGTGACTTTTGCTTGTCACCCGACGATAGGTAGGTAAGCTTTTTCTGTTAAAAAGTGTATATCTTTTCCAATTTATTAACCGACTTCCATTTCATAGAAGGAGGAGGTTCTGTATTCGGTTGTGGCTATTTTTTTTTTCTATGTACGTTCACCGATTACTCCGACATCCGTAGTCCGATTTGAGTAATTCTTTTTTTGTTTAAAAGGAGCTACCTCCGAGTTGGTCCCATTTTAATTTGGTTCTGTTCTGATGATGGGATCCATGAGGAATTGAGGGAACTCCTCAATTTTTAAAGGCACATGCATGGTGATTTGGGTGTTTTCTTAAGCAACTCGAGCATTTTCTCCCGAAAACCACCACTTTGATGAAGTAGAGCTGATGATGATGATTGTTTTGATGATAATGATGATGATTTTTTAAATGTACTATGTTCAGCAATTACTCCGGCACCTGTGATCCGATTTGAGTAATTCTTTTTTTGTTTGGAAGGAGTTACCTCCACGGTGTTTCCGTATTATTTTTGGTTCTGGTCTGATGATGGAATCCATGAGGAATTGAGGGAACTCCTCAATTTTTAAAGGCACATGCATGGTGATTTGGGTGTTTTCTTAAGCAACTCGAGCATTTTCTCCCGAAAACCACCACTTTGATGAAGTAGACCTGATGATGATGATTGTTTTGATGATAATGATGATGATTTTTTAAATGTACTATGTTCAGCAATTACTCCGGCACCTGTGATCCGATTTGAGTAATTCTTTTTTTGTTTGGAAGGAGTTACCTCCAAGGTGTTCCCGTATTATTTTTGGTTCTGGTCTGATGATGGAATCCATGAGGAATTGAGGGAACTCCTCAGTTTTTAAAGGCACGTGTAAAGTGATTTCGGTGTTTTCTAAAGTAACTCGAGCATTTGCTTCCGAAAACCGCCAATTTGGTGTAGTGCAAGTGTAGCCAAGTGTAGCCTTACCACGAGTTTGACATTGACATATTCGCTAAGTTAGCGACGCTAACGTCTTCGTAACTTACTATTTATGCATCTCGCTCGCACTAATATGCCAGTACGAGCGAGATGCAAAGAAAGTAAGTTACACACACGCTAGCGAGTAAATCAATGTCAAACTCTTGGTAAGCTGGTAAGGCTACTGATTGGGGGTTAGGGTTAGGAGTTAAGGCGAAGCGAAGTTAAGGGAATGGCGGTTGAAGGGCTGCTGGTTCAGGGTCGAGGGGTTCATGGATCAGGGGTTGATGCCCTGTGAGGTAGAGTGATCGGGGAGTTGAGGGATTGGGTCAGCGGCGGGGCGGAGGATGGATTTAATGTAGTGACAGGAATTATAATTTCCCAGACGGACTCGAAAAAATTCCTGATTAAGTACATATTTATTAAAGTAGGTACACGAATTTAGTATTAATCATGATGTTGTTTTTCATTCATGCGTCGCGCACTTAACAATGCGTTAAAAACTAAAAATGGAAAAATAAAAACTTTTTACAAAAAAAAGAAAACCGACTTCAAAAAGGATGAAATAAAATATTATCCTTTTTAAGTCTATGCGTTACCAACTGATATGTTTGAAGTCGGTGCCAAGCCAAGTAGTAACAATACCCGTCAAAAATAATCAGCTTTAAACCCCATTAGAACTGTACTAATGAGTATTATAAATGTGTAAGTAATTCTGTCTGCCTCTTTGTCGCCTTTTCATGGCTAAACAACTGAACCGCTTTAGGTGAAATTTGGCAAGAACGTAAATTCCTTGATTTGTTTTATATTTTGAAATGTAGTCATCTGAATAAGGGACGGGAAATAACTCAGTCCCAATCCCACGCTTGCGTGCCGACAAATATGGTACGGACTGTACCAAGAAGGTTTGATCGTGTGTTTTTAGGTACAGTCGACGTCAAAGATATGTTTACACTTTTGCACCGTACTCCTTTGTAATATAAGACGAAAAGTGTAAACATATTTTTAACGACGACAGTACCTACAGAAAGTACGTTCATTGTCGTCGTGTAAGGCAATCCAACGTAAATCATTATAGAATCGCACCAAAATCATGGTATGCTTCAAGTTGGCTTGGCACCGACTTCAAACATATCAGTTGGTAACGCATAGACTTAAAAAGGATAATATTTTATTTCATCCTTTTTGAAGTCGGTTTTCTTTTTTTTGTAAAAAGTTTTTATATCTATTATAAACAAATGAAATTTACACTGGAACGTAATTGAAACATAGATATATATTGTGCTAGACAGCATTTCTTCTAATAAAATCTATGCTTACATTCACAGGCGATGTTGCACTCTCCACCTTTCTTCCCTGATCGGCACCAGCGGCTGGGGATCTAAAAAACAATAACATTAGTGAGCTTGACATGCCATACTGTATTCAGACATACCGACGACCGGTCGGGTCTAGTGGGTAGTGACCCTCACCTGCCTATGAAGCCGATGGTCCCGGATTCGTATCCCGGTAAGGGCACTTATTTGTGTGACGAGCACAGATATTCGTTCCTGAGTTATAGTTGTTTTCTATTTATTTAAGTATTTTGTAGTATATTGCCTTATTGAGCTTACGTGAGACTTAATAGTCAATTTGTGTAAGCGTGTCCCTATAATATTTATTTATTTTATCTATTTATTTATTCCATGGTATCATTTGGCGTTTGACTTTGTACCCTCCCCGAATAAATATACCCCCTTAATAACTAAATAAATCCCCTTAATAACTACCCCTAAAATTTGGCCTCGTGATCGTCTAGCTAACAGTTAGGACCCCTCGAAGTGGACCGCGGAAACCTAGATCCTTTAATGAGTGATGCTAATTTTGGGAGACTGGTTTTAATCGTTATAATGACCTATCTAGATTTTATTGAAAGAATATCTAAAATACTAAAATAATTTATTACGTAACTAAGGAATAATTGTAACCATTTTATTTTATTATGAAAATAGACAATTCTACGAGTTTTATAGCGTAATGTAAGTGTCATTAGAAGAACCAAAACTAGAATGATATTGAAGTATGCCGCATATATGATAAAATAAATATAAAAAAATATTTGTTGATAAAATCCTGCTACGCCTATTAAGCTTTCGGGATAACGTCGGAGCAGCACTCTTGAGTTAAGCTCATTTACACCCTAGCATTTCAAGGTTAATTAAAATTAACTATCATCTTCTAAACGATGTGTGATTAATCACACGTGCTGCTTCCAAACGGCCGATGCAGGTCGGAAAGCTCTTAGTCCGATTACAAAATCAATCGAATCACCTAGCCTACCATTTTAGCCGGAAGGGCTATGACCAACACTTCCGCAACCTAAGCGCACCTAAATGATGATGGAAAGAAGTGTCAAAGTATCCATCAGTCATCAAAGTTAATCTTTTTTACATTCAAAAGCTAAGGATACGAATCCTTTAATAATCCAATTTCCCAGAGCTAAGAGTATAAGCAGTAATCTGATTTTTAGAGGTATAAACGAAGTACTAAGTTTATTTGCTAAAAATTAAGCTTATAAGACTAAGAATATCAAGATGAGTAAGTATATTTAGCTCGAAATACCCTCTAGATTACTTCTGCCTGCCAGAGGTTCCCTAAAACAAACCATTCTTCGATTTTCTATCTCAGAAAAGTCTGTGTTCCTAAACCCTGCTTGATATTAAAGAATTTGATTTGTATATACCTTAGAACCTTGATTACAATACCCAGTACTTCATTTCTACTCCAGAAGACCAGAATTGTGATAGATAAAATTAAAATAATACCTTTTACCCAAATAAGTAGGAGATTTAGATTATTAACCACCTTATACCGCATGATTTAAAATAATGATACCATATTTCAAGTCCTTAAAAGAGAAATATATACCAACCTAAAAGAAACCCTATATTTAGTGTATGATTCTACCCTATACCTACACATGGGCCCTAATCTAGTATATTCAAAGCACAGATCGCACTTACCATTGACCTAATGCTTTGTAATATACACGAGTGTGTGATCCTACGATAATCTGTAATCATTCGGCAGGCGAAACCGAGAAGGCAACCTACAGGCCGGTGTGATTGTGTCCCTCCATGGCGATTTGCACAAAGGCAGGGTGGCAACATGGATAACACAGGTCCCTATAGTGTCTATGAATGGTATAAATAAATATATTTAATATACAAGGTCTCCAAATACTGTAGGTTTCAAATGAGCAGAGGTTACCCTCAATGGCGCGCACGTGACGCCCTCATTCTAGTCTAGCAGTTGGGCATTGGAGGCCAGGAAGGGAGAGATATTTTCACTATCTATGTTGTTAAAAAGATAGTGCCAAGTTAACCCTTATCTTGGTAACAAAACGACTCCTAACCGTTCCCCTTTAACACCGCAAGGTGGAGAGCGATTAGTCGGACAAACTGTCAGTCCAAGCAATGATCTGGCTTTAAAAATAGCAAAAAGGTATGAGAATATCTAAGTTTACTTTTACAAAAAGAACCCCACGCAAAATATGAAATTCCCTCAAACAACTGCCATTCTGAATCCATGCTTTGTAACGGTCTTTTACCCCCAAAGCTGAACCCAGAAACACAGTATAGAAAACCGTATTAAGTACCCCCAAAGCCAGAGACACTGTTAGCCCAAGATCGGAGAATGAATAAAGTCCTCTAGCAACGCCCGCTCAGCCTTATATAATATCCAAATGGCGACAAACGTTTCTAAGTTTCAAGTAAAAATGTCATATATCCCTGTTTGTTTACTATCTGAAAATGCTTATTCCCTGCATATTAATACACATAATCGTTTAATGCTAGCAAGATTGAGGCTAATAACGCAGTCATAAAAATAGCGACATGATCCTCTTAGAAGTAAAGATCTTAAATCCTTGTTTGTTTACTAAGCTATATGCCCTAGTCATTAAAGCTCATAATCTGCCAAACCCAACGGAACCATTCCCGAACAATAAGATCATAAAAATGGCGACTGAACCCATACGAGAAAGATTTTAATTCCTATTTTATTTACTTAACCCTTATGTCCTACATATTAACGCTCATGACCGATTAATGCTGATGAAGTAATTTTTCAACGATACCTACGCACACATTCTCAATAATAAACAACCAAAAGTATGTTTGAGCTAACATTTTTCCCTTTATGATTCCAAATAATGCGTCCGTACCGAAATATTTTCATGTTTATTATTATAATAATGTATTAAACATATAATAGAAGTTAATTATTTAATTATTGTAACTTGTTATCTACCTCACGCTTTTTGAATTTTGCGGTTTAAAACGACACCTAGACGTCACCACGCCAACACCCGTCAATGTCAACGACCTCTCTTACTGTCAAATGTTTTCGTAAACAAATCCTTGTCGTTATTTTTGTTTTCACTAAGTCAATTAGCAATTAATTTAACTGTGGATACATGTGATAAGGACTAGACTATGAAATCAAGTGCTTTTAGTTACCTTTGTTTAGAAATTCAATCAAAATCGTGAACGTAAACACACGACCGGCAAGAAAACTCCCGGAAGCTTTCCTTCAGCGTTAAAATGTAAGTTTTATATTGATAAATGAGCTTAATACTATGTAATAGGCATATGGCCAGTCACATCCGCCCCCAATTTAAGTGTTTTATGAATTACTTCAGGAATTTATAAAAAACTTCAATTTCCCCTAGATAAGTCGGATAATTTCCCTCCCTTTTTAAATGTGTGGTGTGTTTTCCAATACTAAATGACTGTAAGCGACTCAGCTTTGAAATTAGGCGATTAGAACTCTGTCAATGAACCATGACCGCTTTTTCCCCAGCCACCTCGCTTCACCAAGAATATCAGGTTGTGAATCTGATAAGCTAATAGTTAACTCGTCCTTGCCAGCTTACCCCGGTGCACCGAGTATTACTCTTGTCTCTACCCTTTGCGCCGCACACTTCCGTAGAAGAGCATAAGATGAGGCAGCAAAAACCTCCCAAGCGAAACGAAGAGACCTTTAATTTCTATAAGTACGAAGCTTTCAAGCTCCATTGCCAGAATTCAAACCAAATATCATTGCCCTATCACCCTCAGCCACGTTTTCTTGGTGCGTGTCTTATACTTGAATAAAATATACCGACCTTTAAGCTTGTTTGGGTGTGTTTTTTTTTTCATTAAACAAACTTAAAATTGACACAATTATGTACCTCAATATGGTACATCAAAATTATTTTAACCTAAACCTAAGAACCATTTGATTAAGTAGTAGAAAAATGATAATTACGTATAATAATGAAAACAAAAAAATATATATATATTTAATTAAATCTTGAGTAGGGCCTCGTCCTTCTAGACGCTCACGGCCCATGATAATATGTCTAATGTCGAATATATCTCATCCAAGACAAGGTGTGTAGAATTCGTAAGGGGTTTATTACCTTGTAGAGTATATAGCCACAAAATAATACCCATTTGGAACGGGCCTTAATCCAATGGATTCTAACCTACTGATAAAAAATTTCTGGCTATTTGCGTATTCCCCGCCCCCCTTTTGTTTCCCAGCAAAATCCGACAAATCTAGTCTGGATTACCCTTTAGCCTTTGTCTATCTGCATCAATCCAGTTTCCCAAAGCCAGTACATTCGTCCACTAAGCATTTTAACAATCATCATACATCTCTTGTGTAAGGCCTCATAACTTTAATTTCTCAATGCACACAATCTTTTATTCCTCCCCAACTACGCTATCACACGATTCATACAGACAGCCAATGCTCTGATAAGTAATCCAAATAAAATAAAAATAATTTTAAGTCTACATGTTATTACATTTAAACTAAAAAAAAACAACCCCTATCCCGTTTTGATTCAATATTAACCTTTTAATTTTATCCCTATATGATAATAAAAACATCTTTTGGCACTTATCCTGAGCCTACCCTTTAATTATTTTGAGCCTGAATTGATTTTTAAACAAAATCTGGCAACATTAACTTCAGGAATTTTGTTTGCTATTTATTTTGACCAAATATCGCCAGAATCGCTCCCGAGATCCCCTTTAAGTCAGTCCAACTACCCCCAGCTTGGCGTTGATAGTACGCTGCCACGTATGCGCCGACCGATCCCGTCGCCTGATGTAGTATTAGCAACCTACCGTATATGCTGTAAAACAACAAACTAAACATTACACCAAATAAAAATATCTTAAAAATATACAACAATAATTTCCCTTTACGAAACATTGGCTTAATTTTATTTGATCTTAACTATGTACCTCATATTAAAAATATTAGAATATAATAAAAACCGTTTTGAAATTGTCATACTTAAAGAGAGGCCTATGCTCCACAGAAAGCGTCAAAAAAAAACTGATATGATGATGATTAAGTCTTAAAATTACATAAATTGTGTACTGATCGTTCATAAGTTCATAACTTCCTCTTCTTTCTTCTATCCGGAATATTGTATGTTGAAATTCCTCTTGCGTCTTGAAATTCCTGTCGGCAGTTCTTAGAAAGGCTGTAAAAAGTAGCAGTGATTGTTGTTACTCGCGATCTCTCTAGCAGCTAAAGACTTCCTCTTCTTATCTTCTACAAATTGGAAGCACAGTCGTCTTGTCACGAATACCCAGTTGCCAGCGAGCGATGTGACTAAAGTAGCCAATTATCCCGAAATTTCACTATACTCTGTATTCAAACGCACGTTAACTCACTAATTTGATCATACTTAGCATAAAACCCGAAACATAATAATATCAGACATCTATATTTCTTAGGAACTAAATAGGTGTTCTTAATCTACTGACCGTAAATCGTTCATTCATAACTCCATCTTCAGTTTTTATTACTAAGCTACATAATATCCAAAACAACTTAGAAAAGATAGTAAGAAAGATAAGACCACCAAATAAAAATAATTTAAATAAATAAAGCCATAAAATGGTCCAAATAAAATTGCAAAAGTGTCTAATTTATTAAAACCAATTCACAAAAAAAATGAAAAATTAACACGCTTTCACCATGCGGGATTCGAACCCACGACCACTAACATCTAATTCTCGTACTACAGCCCACAGTCGAGACCACTAAGCTATCTGAGTGTTAACTAGCTAGACAAATTTAGCAATCACCCTTTGAAATTATTTTATTTTTTTAAATGTCTTGTCTTACAAATATAATGAATAAGTTTTTTCCATTATAAGATAGAAAGCTAAAACGGTACGCAAATGTCTACACATATATACAACCAAACTTCACGAAATTCTTTGATAAACGCTATTAATCGAGAATAATGTAGATATAAAAATCAAAAGAGCAATTCATTAGAACTTTGGAACGTTAGAAATATTATATACTAGCTGTTGCCCGCGACTTCGTCCGCGTGGAATCTTATCTTCAACATTTTACATCTTTAGTACCTATAATTTTCATATGCAAGTTGTATGAAGTTTCAAGTCAAGTGGATTTTGATGTTGGTTGCTGAAATTACTTTTTTTGTATTCTCATAATAGGTACCTATGCCCTTATACAAAGATTCAAGTTCGGCACTCACAAAATATCTGATCTCCATACAAACTTTCAACCCCTTTCTCACCACCTTGGGGGATAATTTTAAAAAATGCTTGAATTAGTTTTCATATTTTTTTAATTTAATTCCTTTTTTTTTTGCACAAAGTTCAAGTTCCTAGCTTAAAATAAAATTAAACCCCAAGACGAACTTTCATCGCCTTTTTAATCCCCTTAGGACTTGAATTTCCAAAAACGTTGCAATTACTTTTTTGTAATCGGCTAATATGTCTTTCTAAGAAGTTTCAAAGCATTTGTAATGGATTCAAACTTTGAACCCCACTTTAACCCTGCTAGGGGATGAATTTTACAAATCGCTGAAATCACTTTTATTGACATCTAATAATATCCCCAAATACAGAGATTCAAATTCCGCGCTCGAAAAAATGTATGATATCCATACAAACTTTCAACCCCGTTTTCACCACCATAGGGGATGAATTTTCAAAAACGCTGATATTAGTTTTCTTGCATCTTAATTTAAAACGTTTTTACAAAGTTTCAAGTTCCTTGCTTAAAATAAAATTTGCACCCGCAGACGAACTTTCATCCCCTTTTTAGCCCCCTTAGAGGTTGAAATTCCAAAAACGTTGCAATTACTTTTTTTTGTAATCGACTATTACGCCTTTCTAAGAAGTTTCAAAACCATTTGTAATGTATCCAAACTTTCAACCCCTTTTTAACTATGTTAGGGGATGAAATTTACAAAACGCTGAATTACTTTTCCTGTCTTCTAATAATATCCCTAAATACAAAGATTCAAGTCCCACACTCGAAAAAATGTTTGATATCCATACAAACTTTCAACCCCTTTTTCACCACCTTAGGGGATGAATTTTCAAAAACGCTGAAATGAGTTTTCTTGTATTTTAATAATATATCTTTTAATGAAGTTTCCAATTCCTTGCTCAAAAGAAAACTTTAACCCCATACAAACTTTCATCCCCTTTTTAACCCTGTTAGGGGATGAAATTTACAAAACGCTGAAACTTTTATTGTCTTCTAATAATATCCTCAAATACAAAGATTCAAGTCCCGCGATCGAAAAATTTTTGATATCCATACAAACTTTCAACCCCTTTTCCCCACCTTGAGGGATGAATTTTCTAAAACGCTGAAATTACTTTTCTTGTATTTTAATAATATATCTTTTAACGAAGTTTCAAATTCCTAGCTCAAAAGAATACTTTAACCCCATACAAACTTTCATCCCCTTTTTAACCCTGTTAGGGGATGAATTTTACAAAACGCTGAAATTACTTTTATTGTCTTCTAATAATATCCCCAAATACAAAGATTCAAGTCCTGCGCTCGAAAAAATTTTTGATATCCATACAAACTTTCAACCCCTTTTTCACCACCTTGGGGGATGAATTTTCTAAAACGCTGAAATTAGTTTTCTTATTTTTGAATTTGATACGTTTTTACAAAGTTTGAAGTTCCTAGCTTAAAATAAAATTTGCACCCGAGGACGAACTTTCATCCCCTTTCTAACCCCCTTAGGGGTTGAATTTCCAAAAACGTTGCAATCACTTTTTTTTCTTATCGGCTATTATGCCTTTCTAAGAAGTTTCAAAGCATTTGTAATGGATTAAAATTTTCAATCCCTTTTTAACCCTGTTAGGGGATGAATTTTACAAAACGCTGAAATTACTTTTCCTGTCTTCTAATAATATCCCTAAATACAAAGATTCAAGTCCACCACTCGGAAAATTTTTTGATATCCATACAAACTTTCAACCCCTTTTTCACCACCTCAGGGGATGAATATTCAAAAACGCTGAAATTATTTTTTTTGCATTTTAATAATATATCTTTTTACGAAGTTTCAAATTCCTAGCTTAAAAGAAAACTTTAACCCCATACTAACTTTCATCCCCTTTTTAACCTCCTTAGGGGTTGAATTTCTCAAAATCGCTTCTTATCTCTTGTACACTTTATAAATGCAATCTGGTGTGCAAATTTCAACTTTCTGGCTTTTGTAGTTTCGGCTCTGCGTTGATGAATCAGTCAGTCAGTCAGTCAGGACACTTGCATTTATATATATAGATTAATAAAAAACTACAAATTAATAATAGAAATGAAACCAAAAAAAAAAAGCTGTAATCTCTAGGTGCGTCCGACTGAGATTTGAACCCGCGGTCTCTGCTTTGAAAAGCAAACGCCTTAGTAACAAGACCACAACGTGCCTTGACAATTGGCTCTAAATTCGGCTTCAGTTAGCTTTCGCTATGTGTCACTCATTCGTTTTGATGATTCTATTCAATAAAAGAAATAGTTTGCAGTAAGTTGACTGACAGGCCCCTGTCAATGGTTGAAGGGCAAAACGTGAGATAGATGTATGTGATGACAAGACTGTACTGCTTTCGATGATTGTCAAAACGCTTTACCTGAAATTAGCATAGCTATTATTCATTCAATATACGACCATACATGTATGCTTTAAACGTCTATTTTTCCATATTGTTCAGATATATTTGACACGTTGACCGCTTAGATACCAGTGGTTTTTTGACAGCTAAGGTATCAATGATTTGTTGTAAGTGTAGAAATTAATGAATAGCGACTGTTAAGATATTTGTGACATGTTGAGCGCTCACAAGTAATTGCTACCATGACAGTCAACAACTTTTTGACAGTTTAAACGTTTACCGCTCTTTGAGCACCTGGAGAGTATAGCGACTTCTGCTGCTGACTGTATGAGGGCGCCGAAGGAGCCCGGCTTTGGAACGCATTCAGCGCGCCACGTGCGTCGGTCTTAGCCCGACATTTTTGAGTATGAGGGTGCCTTCGGCGCCCAACTTTGGCAAGCGTACAGCGTCTCACGTACGTCGGGTTACGCCCGACGCTTTGAGTATGAGGGAGGCGCCCGGCTTTGGAACGCGTACAGCGTATCACGTACGTCGGTCTACGCCCGACATTTTTAGTACGAGGGTGCCGTAAGCGCCCGGCTTTGGAACGCGTACAGCGCGCCACGTACGTCGGGCTACTCCCAACGCTTTGAGTATGAGCGCGCCGAAGGCGCCCGGCTTTGGAACGCGTACAGCGCGACACGTATAGTTCGTAGGTTTCAAACAGAGCCCGACGGCTAATCCTATTGTCTATTGTTAAGTAAAACCGCACGTGCTACTTACCGTACACGTGGCACGGCGGTTTTACTTAACAATAGACAATAGGATTAGCCGTCGGGCTCTGTTTGAAACCTACGGACTATACGTCGGGTTAAGTCCGAAGCAGTGCCGGATTAAGATATTTTGGTGCCCTAAGCATTTCTAGACCATGGTGCCTCCTCTCCCTATTAGGGTCATTAAGATTACTTTTTTTTTTTTGGTATATTGAGTGAAGTTCGTTGCAACATTACAGCTGAGAGTGGTAATCAGTCACATCATTTTATCACGAAAATTTACAGTGCCGCAGCAGTAATGTTGCAACAGAGTACCTAATGCTGCTGCATTCGCCACCCGAATGTCACCTTTATCATATCTCAGGTGAGAATGTAATTGAAAATGCGAGCGAAGCGAGCGGGAAATTTTTTCGTAATAATAACGCAATTTGATAGACAGTTGTACATTTATACTTTTAGTATGGAAATCAGTCACATCATTTTATCACGAAAATTGACAGTGCTGCAGCAGTAATGTTGTAACAGAGTAATGCTGCTGCAGTCGCCACCCAAATGTCACCTTTATTATATCTTAGAAAGTAATTGAAAACGCGAGCGAAGCGAGCGCGAAAATTTTTCGATATAAAAACGCAATATGATAGACAGTTGTACATTTTTACTTTTAGTATGGAAATAAGTCACATCATTTTATGACGAAAATTGACAGTACTGCAGCAGTAACGTTGCAACAGAGTAATGCTGCTGCAGTCGCCACCCAAATGTCACCTTTATTATATCTTAGAAAGTTATTATAAATGCGAGCGAAGCGAGCGCGAAAATTTTTCGATATATAAAACGCAATTTTACTTTTAGTCCCAAACAGGCGCGAATCCAGGATTTCATACAAACTTCATACAAAATTGACAGTACTGCAGCAGTAACGTTGCAACAGAGTAATGCTGCTGCAGTCGCCACCCAAATGTCACCTTTATCATATCTTAGAAAGTTATTATAAACGCGAGCGAAGCGAGCGCGAAAATTTTTCGATATAAAAAACGCAATTTTACTTTTAGTCCCAAACAGGCGCGAACCAGGATTTCATACAAAGAAGGGATGGGACAGTTTTCTATCAGCCTAGCTTCGCATAGGGCTCGATATTTAAGGGTCTCAGCGAGGTTGTTTTCATGCATAAAAGATGCAAGAAAGCAGAGCTTGGAATTGACCAAGTGAATTGAATTGGCGAAGTGTGAGCAAGGCAGTAGGCCCAGCTGCGAAAGAGGAAAGCTTGGATTTGGATCCACGCCCAAGTGTAATTAAGGCAGAAGATCAACTTTGCCGTAAGGCAGAAGGCCTCGCATAAGACCTAACGCCGAACCGCAAAAGAGTGGGTTGAAATCGAATCTATGCATGTAATCACGACTCTTCTGCTACCGATTGTTTCCCAAAGAATTACGCGCCATTATTTTTGCAAATTAGCTTTTGGACAGCTAAAAAAAATCGTGTGGTAAAAACGATGTGTCTGTCCCTAATTTTAAAATTTGTTCTACTTTTTCAACCTGGCATTTTGGTGCCCCCCCTCAACGTGGTGCCCAAGCACGTGCTTGTTTTGCTTATTGGTTAATCCGGCACTGGTCCGAAGGTTTGACTATGGCTACGGCTTTGGTAAGCGTACAGCGTGTCACGTACGTCGGGCTAAGGTTAAGGCATTCAGAAGTTAAGGTGTAATAAAGAAACTCAGATAAATAAATATATACCTACATTCAAACACGAACGCTGAAAACACAATACACGTTCTCTCTCTTTTTTTCGGGTAGTCGTGAAAAAGATGGCACTGTGCAATTAGGGGTAATTAATTTACTGTCGTTTAATTTTGTTGTATATTATTAAGGGTCGGTTGCACCAAACTGTATATATCGTTAAAGAGTTCGCTAAATTTTTATGTATGGAAAGTTTCATAGTAAAGGGCCGGGGCGCCGGCTGACGATGATCAGTCTGTCAAATGTGGTTGGTGCAACTGGCCCTTAATCGACATAATTATTCAATTAAATTTGTTGATGTCCGTACCCCCTCATCTAAACTTAGAGTTAATTTGGCAAAAACCTTCCTCGGTGGCTATTCATGTCACTACCGTATCAAATTCAGCGCCATCTGTTAGTTTACCAGGGTACTCAATAGTGGTAGCACATATTTGAAAAAAGTTTGCCCCTCCTTCCTAAGTAGCGCCATAAGATTCAGGGGCAAACTTAAATCAAGCGAGTGTTGTGGCTACCCCCCCTTTTAAGGGTTGTATTTTTATAGCCTATAACCTGGCCGGAGATTTTCTCGACAGATTAGTAAAGTTTGCATCAAAATCCATTCAGCCGTTTTCACGTGATGCGCGTTCAAATAAACAGACAAACAGATAAACAGATAAACAGATAAACAGACAAAAATTCTAAAAACTGTTGGAACGTGTTCTGTTATCAATTCTAAGTGCCCCCAGCCAACTTTTTTCCAAATATCTTCCATGTACAGACTTTTGACCCTCTACAGCTTTATTATATGTATAGATTAATCATATATAGTGTGAACAAGCGATAGCATAATATTTCATATACTAAGATAACCTATTTGTACCAGGTTCGACAAAATTTTGTACTCACGTGTTAGATGCACATTCCTTGATAAATATAACTATTTCCACAACTTTTACACTTGACAAACTTCACTCACTACACTATTTCACTATTTTAATATAGATTTACTACAGGAAAACACATGATTATTGGTTTGTTTACAAAATGCACTCGTTACTTGCGGCTACAAAATGCACATAAAATAACCCAATTTTCACTCGAATACGCGTTTGCACTCATTTATGAACCTTTTCCGGGATAGTATCTACATTTATTTTCGTTCAAAACACTATCCATTTCATTTTATCACTGCCTCATACCACAATTTCGTCGAAAACAAAGTTGTTTTTCGACATATTTTATTTTAACACGATTTGACTAGAAAACATGGTCCTAGCTTGTTAATATGCACTTCAGTAAACCTCACTATGATTCTTATTTGTCTCACACTTCGAGCAACACCGGCTTCCGACACGTCGGAAGGGAGGGGCCCAAGCGATATCTCACCGTACAAATCTTTCTGCCATTTTTCGCGGGGGGAAAGGTGCACACAGTCGCACTTCTCACACACTTACATACAAAATCCAATCTGTAATGACGACACAAATACATAGAAAATGACGCACGTCAAAGACAAATCTTGCAAATCTCGATCTCTTTTTGTGTACGGACGAGTGACGAGTGACTAGTGTCACAACACGCACACTAACACATTTTCGTTGAAGTATGTCATTGTATTCTGAGAGATGAGAAGTCGGATTTGTCGCTCGACCGATCCGCAATTTGTACTGAGCGAGCAAAATCGATAAATCCAACAATTACTTGAGACTAAAATATAATAATTGTATTTAAATGTAATTTAACGTATGATATGTAAAATAAAATATTACATGTGAAATGTAAAACTTTCTTTTTGTAAATTTGATGTCCCCAACCTCTTTTTATAACAAAAAACCGAGCAAACAGGCATTTTTGTGCAGCAGTGTTCACGCGCGCGTCTGGACTCGGTCTAGTGAAAAATCCAAGTGCAACTAGTTTTATTACCCGCGCTAGATTAGATTGACGTGCTAATCTTGTACCTCGGCAGAGGGGAAGTAGTGCGAATGCCGCCTCCCTTCCGTGTTGCTCGAAGGTCTCACATAAAGAATTCCATTATTAAAACCAATCTACAGTCTTATTTAACGATTACAAGTACTTTAAAACAAAAACAACTACTCCATGTTCAAAGTTCCGAGAACTGTCAAAACTTACAAAGACGTATTTTCTTAAGCTATACTTGGCAAACCGCGTTCGTCACTAGCAAAAGCGGCAAACTTGAAAGTGTATGCGTGAAAAAACTGTTTTTCATTACAAATAACTTAACCTCGCACATTATGATGAATTATATTTTATTTTATGGATTTTTAGAACTAATCCTTTTATCTATTTCTAATGTCTAATGATATACGAATAAATTTAACAATAACTCTTCAATAATTGTTTTTGTGAGTAGCAACACTATTACGATCGTTATCTATTTACTTTCCGATATCTATGATCTTCCGCCAGATGTACTATACACGTGCGTCAGTGAGAGACAAAACATACGTAACTGCACAAGACTGTGACAAGGACAAACAACAATAGCGCCTTCGCTGTTACTCCTACTGAAAGATACATAAGACTATCCCGTTCTGTCGCCTAGTGACAGTAGCGCCACCATTCGTTTTTACAAACGGACCTCCGCGTGCTTACGCAATGCGACGAAATTCAAAAACACGTTCTAAATGCCCCTACAATACTCGAAACACAACCTACGCAATTTGATCGGGTTCATTTATTTACCTATGAATGAATTTTAGTGAACTCAGTAAGTTTCCAATAAATTACGTGAATAATGCAAAATTGAAATGAAAACCCTTATATATTATCATCTAAGTTTTTATTTTTATGAAGAATGATTTGAATGATAAAACGTATTTTTACAGTGTGAAAAACTAAATAATCAATCTATTGATTGATCCAAACCATAAGCTATTCTAGACTGAATGTTCTACAACTTCTACATTTGGCGATCTGAAATTTTGTCTATGGCAATTTTACCAACTGTCAATCTCCTAAATTCCGTTGTAGGTTGTATTTTTTTCTGCAAAAAAATGCTTTAACAAATATCCAGGCAAAATTACATCACTAAGCTAAATTTAAAGATAGTACGTTAAAAAGAAAGTCTCCGAGAGCGTCCATAATGATTTCCATTTATCGAAGAACCTACAAGATGAAGAAAATGGACTTCAGACCTTCACACGAATTTTCTTCTACTTATTTCATACTAACTAAATGGTCAGGGAACCTAATGCCCGTACTTCTGGTCCAGCGTACTTATCTACTTATTTATTTTACGTGCCTAAGTATCGACAATGCGAGTGTGACAGTGTCAGTGAAATAAATCCAAAGTTGGGAATCGTTTGTACAAACAAGGTAAGATTATGTTCTTGCTTCTTCTTTAGACAAGTTACTGCCATCAAGACCCTGTTAAATACACTTGCAAATCTGCAACCAGGAAAGAATTGTTCGCAATTTGACCTACCTATCATTAAATTTGTTTTTCTGACTAACTATATCTGTAAATGACTAGCTGTAGTTTCTTTACTTTCAACATTCTACCTTATAATACTGACGACTAGTGAATTGTATTTCCTTCTTTATACTCTTTATTCAGTAACATAAACGCATTTCTTCTTTATAAATTAAAGAGAACAAAGTAAAATCTGTATTTAAAAAAATGACGTGTTGATTTTCGTTTTACACTGTCTAACCTAAAACATACTGTTTGACCTCCACTACACTATTTATATTACAATAAGATTTAATAGCTATGTTTGATGTTTCAGTAAGCTGACAACTACATTAAAATGATTCTCCGGTGCTTGATATATGAAAACTGTTACCGAAGAGAAATAAGTAGAAATTATGGCGTGGAAAACTCCATTTGCTGATTTTGAAGAATGTTTCCTGACCCTTAACAGTAAGTATAACTACCCTGTTACCATATAAATAACCTTAGGCTTGCCCTTACTGTACTGTGAATTTTAAACATTGTCGTTCTAAGAGATGGTTCGGCTAAAATTATTTTTCCTGAAATAAAAGTGTTTCGAGCTTGGAAATACAATATATTACAAATATCATAACTATATCATAACGTCAGCTAAAATAAGCCGGTTTCTTTGCATGTTAATGGCAATTGATGATAAATATGTATTTCTCTCTTGAAAATGACCCCGTAGATGTTGGTAACTTAAACAAAAATATGTGAACATAAACCTGGACCTACCATAATTATTCCTATTGTTGCAATAAACCTTACTGTTATGTATAAATAATGAGTGCAGGTTTTGACATTTGTGTACAAAGTGTGATAGCTATGAAAAAGCAGAACCTGTGAACCCAGACCAGTACATGTATAACGAGCATGTGAGATGTACAATAAAGAGTATTGTATTGTATTGTACATGTGCTTGGACCCCTAAACTGAGAGTTATATTACTTACTATGTATGTTTAATTTTTCAGCAAACAAAACCAACTTGATGGCTGTCCGCTACCGCTAGTAGACATTGACAAATTCTCACTGTTGCCCACAAAGGCCCCTCCGAGTGCTTCGACACTACCCTAGTAAGTATAAAAGCAATTTCTAGACTTAATCCTACTTAGAAAATAAATAAGTTGAAATTTTTCCATTTGTTCTACAAAAAAAAACTTAAAATTTTTATTTTTTCTGTTTTCTTAACTGTGAAGACCCTACCTGTAGTAAATAATAAACACTGTTAATGAGACTTATAAATAGATTTTCTTAAATATACCCTACATTAGCCAACTTTTCCATAAATCCTGTTTCAGTGTTACCCGGAGGCTGACTTTGTCCCGGAGTGTCTATATACCTGCCTTTACTGTACATCCGCTGACTGCTTCCATTTATGACAGGTATTTCATCTCATTACATAAATACATAACTCATTATAAACTAACCAACTCATGATTTATGTTGGACACTAATATTTCAAATGCTTGAGCGGAGAGTTCCTGATGAAAGAGTGATGAGTTGAAAACTGTGCTTAGCCTACATGCCCTATTCTAAATCTGTTGACTTAATCTAGCTTATTTGTTACCTAACTATAGAAATATGTCCCGCAAGGCAACTATTCTCAAACTTTTTTCTTGAATTTTTGAAAAATATGATGTACTGCCTACTTTTGTATTTTAAATTCTCCTTCCATGGATGTATTTATGCCTATTTTTACTATATTATTATTTTGACGATAATATTGTTGAAATTCTGGAGAGCACATGTAGTGCTGTACTTAACACCTGTAATAATACTATGGATTGCGACAAATAAATGATTATGATTATGTACCTGACAAACCCAGACTGGTCTTGTTGAAGTACCCACTTATTTCAATACACTACACATGCATTAAAAATAATATCGCGCCCCCGCGAATGGATGTCTTAAGAAAAATGTTGACGTATTGCCCAGCTAAAACTGACTCTAAAGAGAAGAAAATCTAATGCTACTTATGCTACTTGTTTTACCTGAATTTACTAATGTATTTGCCTAACTTATTTCAGCCTACCAAGACACTGCTGATACATGAAGACTCCTGCTTGCTGGCTTCATCTCAAGAATGTTGCTGCAAAAATGGCTGCTGTCTACACATAGAGAACTACAGAAAAAATTGAACCCCCCGTTTTTCTTCACGTTAGGTAGTTTAACCAACTGTATACTATTATTTGTCCACAATCAAACACGGTTTAGAAGTAATGTCAGTAAAACAGTCCTGTAATCCTAGGCAACGATGATGATGATGATATACCTTTGTATAGTACAAATATGCTTATGTATGCCCACTGCTAACCCAGGTGCTTAGCACACAACATATCCTTATCAATTTTAATGAAATTTATTGTGTAGCTTCAAAAATGAGTGAGGAGGCCACACAAAGTAGCTCGCTGAGGCTTTAAACTATAATGATAAAACAATAAATAGTCATTACACATACTTTAGCTCTTATCTAGGTAAATATTGTGACGTTTAGGGTTCCGTATCGAAGAGTACGTAGATACATTTTCTAACATGTGTATGTTCCACTAAATTTCTACTAGTTTGCAAAACCTTGTCGACTTTTAAAGTGGGAAATTAGAAAGTCGCAGAATACGCCCCCTGGACCTTAGTATTATTCCGTGTAAATGAACTGTTACACGCCCCCATAAGTTTCGACTAAAGCATGACTTCTTACACAACTAGATACTTATTTTAGATAATATTCTTAAGTCTATTAGCAACGGCGTGCTACCCAATCTATAGTAACCCTGCCTACGAATGCTGCAGGCCAGGCGCTACCACGAATCATGGACATTATTTGTTTATTTTTTTTAAGTATGCATTAATTCCTACAGCTATACACTACGACGCGTGGTATCTAATACAGTACAACCTTTCCCTGAATGTGAAGGACTGCCCTGAATATATTTATTTATTTATCTCATTATTGTTATTGGTACCTGCGACGAAAATAATTCCTTAACGAATCTAAAGCGCGAGTGAAATACATCTGATCGTTTTCGGTGAAAATAACCGCAATAAATGCTACTGTTGCTATACATGTACCTACTTTAACTTAGTTACTTTATTTTTTAGGTATCAATGACACAAGAAGATGGATTTATAGTTGTGATAACACACATTATATGGGAATATGAAAAGGAATTCCTAACACCGCGAGAACGAGTGAAAATGTAGTACCAAGCTCGTCAAGAGATGGCGCCACCTCCGAGATAGAACGCGCCAACGACATGTCGACGTAGAATCATGGCGTCGGAGATACAAATACTGATCGGCTTAGAATTTTTAGGAGAATATTATGCCCGTTGGCTGCATAAGTGGATACCCCATACCCCTGCCTAGGCTTGTGCGTAACTACTGTAGCCTTTTACATAGTGTTGTAATAAATAAGAAACTGAAATTACGTTGTTTTCGACTTCGGATAGTAACCTTACTTACTACAATAGAATAATAATAAAATATTAGACCATTATATTTTATAAACTACTCGAGTTTTATTTTCTATGTGTACATATTAACTATGGAATGATAAACTTAATGTTTCATGACTTTTATTTAAGACCTTCCTATGTGTAAATAATAACTTTTGAATAATAAAATTAATGTATCACGACTATTACTTAAGACGCCAAAGAACTACCCAAAAATAAGCATACTCACTCCGTTTTCATGGCAACAAAAGCCATAAAGGCTACTTATACGTAAATATTTCTAGAAAAACCGTAGTAATCCAGGTAAACTACATCCTGCGTCACTTGCACCAAAAATGTACCCTCCCCGAATAAATATACCCCCTTAATAACTAAATAAATCCCCTTAATAACTACCCCTAAAATTTGGCCTCGTGATCGTCTAGCTAACAGTTAGGACCCCTCGAAGTGGACCGCGGAAACCTAGATCCTTTAATGAGTGATGCTAATTTTGGGAGACTGGTTTTAATCGTTATAATGACCTATCTAGATTTTATTGAAAGAATATCTAAAATACTAAAATAATTTATTACGTAACTAAGGAATAATTGTAACCATTTTATTTTATTATGAAAATAGACAATTCTACGAGTTTTATAGCGTAATGTAAGTGTCATTAGAAGAACCAAAACTAGAATGATATTGAAGTATGCCGCATATATGATAAAATAAATATAAAAAAATATTTGTTGATAAAATCCTGCTACGCCTATTAAGCTTTCGGGATAACGTCGGAGCAGCACTCTTGAGTTAAGCTCATTTACACCCTAGCATTTCAAGGTTAATTAAAATTAACTATCATCTTCTAAACGATGTGTGATTAATCACACGTGCTGCTTCCAAACGGCCGATGCAGGTCGGAAAGCTCTTAGTCCGATTACAAAATCAATCGAATCACCTAGCCTACCATTTTAGCCGGAAGGGCTATGACCAACACTTCCGCAACCTAAGCGCACCTAAATGATGATGGAAAGAAGTGTCAAAGTATCCATCAGTCATCAAAGTTAATCTTTTTTACATTCAAAAGCTAAGGATACGAATCCTTTAATAATCCAATTTCCCAGAGCTAAGAGTATAAGCAGTAATCTGATTTTTAGAGGTATAAACGAAGTACTAAGTTTATTTGCTAAAAATTAAGCTTATAAGACTAAGAATATCAAGATGAGTAAGTATATTTAGCTCGAAATACCCTCTAGATTACTTCTGCCTGCCAGAGGTTCCCTAAAACAAACCATTCTTCGATTTTCTATCTCAGAAAAGTCTGTGTTCCTAAACCCTGCTTGATATTAAAGAATTTGATTTGTATATACCTTAGAACCTTGATTACAATACCCAGTACTTCATTTCTACTCCAGAAGACCAGAATTGTGATAGATAAAATTAAAATAATACCTTTTACCCAAATAAGTAGGAGATTTAGATTATTAACCACCTTATACCGCATGATTTAAAATAATGATACCATATTTCAAGTCCTTAAAAGAGAAATATATACCAACCTAAAAGAAACCCTATATTTAGTGTATGATTCTACCCTATACCTACACATGGGCCCTAATCTAGTATATTCAAAGCACAGATCGCACTTACCATTGACCTAATGCTTTGTAATATACACGAGTGTGTGATCCTACGATAATCTGTAATCATTCGGCAGGCGAAACCGAGAAGGCAACCTACAGGCCGGTGTGATTGTGTCCCTCCATGGCGATTTGCACAAAGGCAGGGTGGCAACATGGATAACACAGGTCCCTATAGTGTCTATGAATGGTATAAATAAATATATTTAATATACAAGGTCTCCAAATACTGTAGGTTTCAAATGAGCAGAGGTTACCCTCAATGGCGCGCACGTGACGCCCTCATTCTAGTCTAGCAGTTGGGCATTGGAGGCCAGGAAGGGAGAGATATTTTCACTATCTATGTTGTTAAAAAGATAGTGCCAAGTTAACCCTTATCTTGGTAACAAAACGACTCCTAACCGTTCCCCTTTAACACCGCAAGGTGGAGAGCGATTAGTCGGACAAACTGTCAGTCCAAGCAATGATCTGGCTTTAAAAATAGCAAAAAGGTATGAGAATATCTAAGTTTACTTTTACAAAAAGAACCCCACGCAAAATATGAAATTCCCTCAAACAACTGCCATTCTGAATCCATGCTTTGTAACGGTCTTTTACCCCCAAAGCTGAACCCAGAAACACAGTATAGAAAACCGTATTAAGTACCCCCAAAGCCAGAGACACTGTTAGCCCAAGATCGGAGAATGAATAAAGTCCTCTAGCAACGCCCGCTCAGCCTTATATAATATCCAAATGGCGACAAACGTTTCTAAGTTTCAAGTAAAAATGTCATATATCCCTGTTTGTTTACTATCTGAAAATGCTTATTCCCTGCATATTAATACACATAATCGTTTAATGCTAGCAAGATTGAGGCTAATAACGCAGTCATAAAAATAGCGACATGATCCTCTTAGAAGTAAAGATCTTAAATCCTTGTTTGTTTACTAAGCTATATGCCCTAGTCATTAAAGCTCATAATCTGCCAAACCCAACGGAACCATTCCCGAACAATAAGATCATAAAAATGGCGACTGAACCCATACGAGAAAGATTTTAATTCCTATTTTATTTACTTAACCCTTATGTCCTACATATTAACGCTCATGACCGATTAATGCTGATGAAGTAATTTTTCAACGATACCTACGCACACATTCTCAATAATAAACAACCAAAAGTATGTTTGAGCTAACATTTTTCCCTTTATGATTCCAAATAATGCGTCCGTACCGAAATATTTTCATGTTTATTATTATAATAATGTATTAAACATATAATAGAAGTTAATTATTTAATTATTGTAACTTGTTATCTACCTCACGCTTTTTGAATTTTGCGGTTTAAAACGACACCTAGACGTCACCACGCCAACACCCGTCAATGTCAACGACCTCTCTTACTGTCAAATGTTTTCGTAAACAAATCCTTGTCGTTATTTTTGTTTTCACTAAGTCAATTAGCAATTAATTTAACTGTGGATACATGTGATAAGGACTAGACTATGAAATCAAGTGCTTTTAGTTACCTTTGTTTAGAAATTCAATCAAAATCGTGAACGTAAACACACGACCGGCAAGAAAACTCCCGGAAGCTTTCCTTCAGCGTTAAAATGTAAGTTTTATATTGATAAATGAGCTTAATACTATGTAATAGGCATATGGCCAGTCACAACTTGCATTCAGGTATTGCCCTGTATATTAAAATGTAACCATAAATAAAAACTAGATACCCAACTATAACCTAAAGACCTATACTATGGCCCAAAATTAACTCTAATATCTTCGTTCAAGTGAAACTTTCACGTTCGCAATAAGGCAACACATTTTTATAAAACTCAGACAAAACCAAAAACAACGTTAGTACTACACTTACCCACATACGTATACTTAATTATACAGATTAAAACTATCAGTGATTGGTATTGATACTTAATTACGTTCCTATAGGTATTGAACTTGAACTTGTGTACAATGTACAATATACCTACCTATACTGACGACGATCATAATGTAAATTCATATAGATGAGCGTAAGAATAATTCTATTGTTTTTTTTTTAGATTTTATTTATATAACTGTAATTTATCATTATGAAATAAATAAACTAAACTAAACTATACAAGAACACTTGTTTTGTTGTATAACCAATGTTGTTTTGGTGTGTTAGAGAACGCGTTTAGTTCATCTTTTTTCAACGCTTAAAACTAATAAAAAAAGGGATAAGGAAAAATCTAGTCACTATTTACCACTAAACCGGCGTTTGGATTTATTGAAGCAGACATATCCATTTTTACCATATATGCTAGCATGCCTATTCCGATTTCGAGATAATCACAAGAACTTGAGACGATATAGAGATCAACTAGATCTACATTAGATATCGACTAGATGTGACTTGGATATCTAAGTCATAACTTGTCGAAATCGTTCAAGAGGACCTCCAGAATCGCGCAAACGTCAAATTTGACATATCTATCTTACAAATATCTTTAAATTATCCATATCGTAACTTGTTGAAGTCTAGTAGAAATCTAATTCATTTTCCGAATCGAGCCGTAGGTCGTTTATACCGTCTGTTTAGTTTTTGTAGACATACTTAAGTAATATGTTATTTAAACCGACACGAGATACGAATTGCCTATTCGTAGAAGTATCTTACAACGTTGTACATATAGCCCTTTTAAATCGACATAAGTACGAAAGTGCCAATTACAGGTAATTGGCACTGGTGAGGACCAGTGATGTAAAGTAGATATATTATGTACTAGAGATATAGAAATAATGTTTCTTTTTTAGATTTTACGCTGATTTTTAATCAGCAAAGCGCATTACATTTTAAAACGTAGGGGATCTATATTAATTCCCATAACATAATACTCCTAATTCCAATTTGCATAACATATATTACACATAACTTTGAAATCGCATAACATTATTCCGCATAACTGAGTACACATAATGATAATGTGATAACGTAAATTGTCATAACGATGACTTGGGATAAATGTAATAAGCATAACGTTACATTGCATAATTATTAAATGGTATAACACAGGTTAGTACCTGATAGAGTCCATAATATTTCTTCCCGCTCGGCGTGACGACGAAGGCCCTTGTATCCCTGTTGCTCACTTTCTCAATTAGGCACGCCCCTGTCAATTAAATGCCAACCATAAAATATACAAACAATATAAAGGGCTTGGGACTTTGCGAGTTCTGAGTCCGTGAAACCTCCTAACTACAGGGTGTGTTTGTTATATTTATATCTGACCATAATATACTATTGTTATCAAATTTCCATTAGTGACAGAAAATTCGCATTTGTTCTTAACTTGATCTTTACCTAATATATATTTTAACACGAATCCTTGAATGTACTAGTATTTAAGTATAAATTGTATAATTAACATACATCGTAACTTTTACAGCATTTTTGGTGCAGCGGAGTGGTGTTAACGGAATCGGTATAAACAATTTCAATCCTAATGATTAATTAGCATTAATTACGTTAATGTTAACCTTAATTTACCATTTCAGTTGGAATTGTCTTAAAGTATCTAAACCCATTCCGTTAACACCACTCCGCTGCACCAAAAATGCTGTGAAAGTTACGATGTCTGATAATTATTTATAGTTCGTAGGTTTCAAACAGAGCCCGAGCTAATCCTATTGTCTATTGTTAAGTAAAACCGCTCGTCTCGTGCCACGTGCCACCACCACCTGCATAAAAACCTGCGTACTTCGGTTACTGAGTGCCGGCGAGTCGATCGCTACAGAACCAGTCTAAAATGTGTCATCGAGATGCGTAACAACGGCGCGTTATCGGAGAGCGCAACTACACTGGTTTTTTGAGCGTTAGACTAGCCTGCGCTCAGGTGCCAAATAGAATAAGTATGACCCTTTTTTGCAGGTAAGTAGCACGTGCGGTTTTACTTAACAATAGACAATAGGATTAGCCGCCGGGCTCAGTTACGAAGCTACAAACTATACCATTGTATGAATCAAATTAGAATAAGTTTTCGCTCAGGTTCTTAGAACATTTAATCCGTCACTCAATTTATCAAGAAAAGTCACAGTGATATCGTCGCTTTCCCGCTACTGCAAAGCTACACCGTACGGATATGATGGTCGTTCTTGTCTACGTGACAGCGTGATAAAACGGTGTCCGTCACTTTCTATCTCACGGTGTTAAAAAGTGACAGTTATTTTATCACGTGGATAAAGATGGATAAAGCCATCCATAATAAGCTGGCAGTACGGATTTGATGGTCGTGCTTGTCTACGTGACAGCGTGGTAAGACGGTGTCCGTCACTTTCTATCCCACGGTGTTAAACAGTGACAGTTATTTTATCACGTCGATAAAGAAAGATGGATAATGTTATCTATAATACGCCAGCAGCAACGATGTTACAGTCTCCATCCGAATGACACCTTTTTATTTGACAGTAGTACTTAATACGAATAGGTATTGTCAATAATTATGACACTACTAGTACAATACGATTGCTCCGTGGGAAGATCCGGGTTGAATCAAGGAAAATCCATTGTTAATAAGATAGGCGCGCAACACACGCAAGAATAAACCGCCACCCTCCGTGACAAAACGCGGTTAAATAAGGGTAACGTTCCATTTCTGACCCAGCTGCACTACTAGTACGGAACGCGGCGCTGTTATTGTCAATTTCCTTTGTTGAGTGTAGACTGTAACTTTAGTGATGAGGGGTTCGTTGGGTGAAGCGTAGAAACTCGCCGCTGGAACGCGCTGGCCGCTGTGCTGTCTCGAAGTCCGCTATACCTCCATTTACCGGTATATGTGTTGTGTGAAATAAAAACACATATATTTGAGTTTATTTACTGGAGAGTGTTCAGGCAAGTGATTGAGTTAAGCTCTCTGAGTTCTCTGAATAAGCTTTTTTTTTTTTAAATCATTACTTATACTGTTTGGCCGCGCCTGGGGCCAGCTACAGTTTGCGGTGTGAGTGGGATCAGTGTTGCGGCCTGAAGGGCCGCGACACTGCCAAGTATGAAAGGAGCAAGAAAGAGACAGAAGAAGTAAAAAGATGATAGAAGAGAGTAGAGGAGTGTAGTTTACAGTACATATTAGCAAATAATGACGCTATACAATTCTAGTTTTGAAATTTATGAAATTTATTGTGAGGATGAATTAATTTATATAAAAATAGTTCCTTAACCTAGGGCAGAGGGCCCGGTGTGGCATTGATTAGTGGTCTACGTTTGTTTTCCCAGTGAGGGCGCAGGGGAGTAGTATGAAGCTGGCTTTCTTTTGCCATTTCTGGGAGGAGCCGTACGCTGCCTGGCCAGGGTCCTAATTAATTCTTGTTGTTTGATTTGAGCCAGCGTTATTTCGTCGTCAGGATCTAACAAGACATGCCTCGGCCTACGTACACGTTTCCTGGGAGGAATCTCAGGGGTGTACAGTGAATAAGCTACAAACGGCTCGGGTTTATATAGGAATGGCCGGCCGTGTGTATCTTTGAACTAGTGGGTATTATATGCAGAGTCAGTTTTATTTATTTCTGCCGATCTCGTTAATTATAAGCACGTATGAAAGGAGCATGGATCCTAGACTTATAACTAGATACATAACATTCCACACAATTCATTTAAGGTGGTTCGATTTTCATACAAAATTCAATCAAAGCTCATTAAGTAACTACACACTATTAGTACATAAATATTTCCGCATTTATCTTCCTTCGAATATTCGTTTGCGCGAAATTAACAGGAAAACAATGTTTCATACAGAAATCATGCATAAATCATAGTTAAATTTTCATCAATTTTACGTATGTGTGTGTCACAAATGTCGTGTACAGATACATTTGCGACGTTGCCATACCATTTCCGACGTTGCCGGGCTGACCACGGCGCGAATTTGGAGTGCCGTCATGTTTAGTGCAATTTTGTTGACACTGACGTTTGACAGGTACTTAATTGACCTAAGCGAGAATAAGTACCCGAAGTTCGTCAGCTTAGCTAAGAACTATCATGGAGTGTTATGCAAACAGTCGCTTTTTTGCTTACAAACGGAAGATTCCCGGTTCGATCCCCAGTCAATTGTATGCTGGAACATAACTTTTTGTATTTTTATTACATCTAAATTTCGTATTGTTTTTTTATTTTTATTTAATTTTTCTTATTATCATAAATCGATTGATTAAGTATGGTATGGGCTACACGTATTCGTTTATTTTTGACAAAGAAAATTAGAAATTATACTCTACCTAATCTCTCTTATTTTTACAATCAGGACATCCTCACTGCAATAAAAAAGAGATATATAAAATTTCCTGTGGATAAAATAATGGATTTTGTCTATGAATGAAAAACACAATTATTACTATAGTTTGTTTTTTTTAGCATTAGAAATAAGGTAAACAATCTTGACGTGTCTTTTAATTGAAAAACACATTTTAAAAATAAGTTACGGCAAATATGTAACAATTATAAATCAAATACGATCATTTATATTCTTCTGCTTTCATAAGTAATAGTTTTTTGATTTTTAAAAAGCGTTTAAATCTGTGTGCCTAGCCAAGATGCCAGTCGTTCGCTCCGTAGCGAACGTTAGGGTAATACCTGTCTCTATCACTCTGCCATATTAATGCGACAGACACGGCTGCGCTTCGGTCGCTACGGAGCGTAAACCATTGGCACCTTGGCTAGGCACCCTGGTCATCTGGAAAGCGAAACACATACGGAACGCGTTTCTATTACTCAATACAGTGGCCAGTTGCAGATTCGGCGGTAAACTTAACTATACCTAAATCTGGGTGCCTAGCCAAGATGCCAGTCGTTCGCTCCGTAGCGAACGTTAGGGTAATACCTCTCTCTATCACTCTGTCATATTAATGCGACAGACACGGTTGCGCTTCGTTCGCTACGGAGCGTACACCATTGGCATCTTGGCTAGGCACCCTGGTCATCTGGAAAGCGAAACACATACGGAACGCTTTTCTATTACTCAATACAGTGGCCAGCTGCAGATTCGGCGGTAATCTTAACTATACCTAAATCTGGGTGCCTAGCCATGATGCCAGTCGTTCGCTCCGTAGCGAACGTTAGGGTAATACCTCTCTCTATCACTCTGCCATATTAATGCGATAGACACGGCTGCGCTTCAGTCGCTACGGAGCGTAAACCATTGGCACCTTGGCTAGGCACCCTGGTCATCTGGAAAGCGAAACACATACGGAACGCGTTTCTATTACTCAATAAAGTGGCCAGCTGCAGATTCGGTTTTAAAGTTAACTATACCTAAACCTGGGTGCCTAGCCACGATGCAGGCTAGTAGAGTTCTCTTTCACCTTAAGCAGAACCGGGAGATCCAAACCTACCTACTTTTCATCTAATAATCTCAAGAATCAGTGCATGATTCAAACTTTACCGGTTGCCGTGGTAAGACCTAGGATTTACCATATCGGTGTTGGTAAAAGCCCGAAGTAAACTAGTAAGATTTAACATTTCGGGCTTTTACCGATCGGCATCGGTAAAACCTAGGTTTTACCGGTAAATTCTAGGTTTTGCCGTACTTCGGGCTTTTACAGTAACATATATATAATAATTGCTCGTTTAAAGGTAAGATAACACAAAGGAGAAACAAAAAGAAATTACCTACTCGCACCAGTCTTGAACCCCAATCCTCTTGCACGTAGTTATTTCCACGAACATACCGTTACGCTATTGCAATGCAACATACTTACGTTGTGTGAAATTGTCTACTACAAGGATCACGGAAACACTGTTTGCATGTGTGAGTAATACTAGGAAAAAGCGTGACAGCAACACTCCGTCGAATTAAAAAGGTGGTTTTTGCACAATGAAGTATTCAATGTTTACTTTAATTGTTCAATATTTATTTAAAGAGTGCGCGAAACATACTTTTAAGTATACAAATACCATGACCATTTCACAAAAAAATAAAACCTCAAATTTTGCAAAAGTGGTGCCATCTAGCGAGAGTTAAGTTTTGAGTAACCTAGGCGAACCACCTTAACATAATATACGCACACAAAGTAAAACATAATATACACAAAAGTAAAAATAGCAAACTTAAACGTAAAGATTAACCTAAAACATGCATCAAGCCTAGCTATTTACGACATCCATAGTAAAATGAATGGTAGTGCTGCTGTCGCTGGTATATTAGAAGGGGACAGCATGATTCGACCCTGAGCCGCTGTCAAACTTCGGTTGTGTAGGAAGTTTCTCTTCTGTACTCTACGGTAGTACTATTATTTTATTGGCTGCGGTTCATGGCGTAATATCGGCCCGTGTGTCGCGGCCGCATTTCGTGAATCGTGATAAGGAAAAACTGTTTGTTGATAATATTAAAAGGATACAATATTTTGTACCTTTAAATTTGTAATTAACTAATTTAAAATTTGCGCAGGGACCATGCTAATCTTCTCTATATCGTTCCAATTTTAATATATGTACTGCCGAAGCAAACTAGTACTATTTGACAACTACACAGTACTATTTACACATACAAACTAGTACTATTTGACAACTATTTGACAGTACCAAGCCATATGCCTTACCGAAACATGGGTCAAAAAGGACCAAATGGATCTAATTAATTTACCCGGATATCACCTTGTATCCAGTTTTTGTCGCACCGATTACAAAGGTGGAGGCACATCAATCTTACTAAGAGAAGGTATCCAGTACAATGACAGACCTGATATCACAGAACTATCCATAGAGACTATCATAGAATGTTGTGGAGTAGAAATAAAACCCGATATATTGTTAGTGACCGTTTATAGGCCAGACCGTTGCATAGACATATTTTTTGAAGTATTAGACAAACTTGTATGTATATTGAGAGCAAAAAGCCACAAGCATATTATTATTACAGGTGATTTTAACCTTAACAAATTCCAGAATTCTACACAGTATCAAAGACTTATTAATACTATGCTTGAACTTAATCTTCACCAAGTTGTAGATGTACCAACCAGAGTAACCAATAATTCAGCAACCTGTATCGACTTAATCTTTACTAACCATAAGAACTTTCAAGTAAATGTTGAAGATAAGGGCCTCTCTGACCATAAATCCTTAATTTATCACTTTAAAAAGAATATTTCTTCGGTAAATAACATATACACTCTCAAAAGAAATTTTAATAACACTAATGTACTTAGCTTTAAAGCTGCTCTCAAAAATATAGAATGGGATAAGATACTGGTAAAACAGAACAATGTAAATATGAACTACAATTTATTTCATTCTAATTTAATAACATTACTTAACAGGTTCATTCCACAAACAAACTCAAAGATAAAAACAAACCATAAAAAGCCTTGGCTTACAAAAGGCCTGAAAAAATCGTGCCTACACAAAAGAATACTAAGATCCCTAGTAAATCAGAGTAAAAATGATGTCCTAAAAAAACACTACAAGTCCTATGCAAATATACTCCAAAAATGCATCAAAAAATCAAAGAGAGATAGCTATACACAAGTAATGAACAAATCAAAAAATAAAACTAAAACCATGTGGCAAGTCATAAAAAACATAACTGGAAAAAATACCAATAAACATTATAAAAACATAGAACTTAAAATACAAAACAATATAATTGAAAATCCCCAAACAATTGTTAGCAAATTTAACGAATATTTTATCTCCGTGGGCCAAAACGATGGTACAGCGCCTCGCGGGCGCCCTTCTCCCACTCCCTCAGTGAACTCAATGTTCCTTCAGCCTGCCACTGAACAAGAAGTACAAAAAATTATACAGAATCTCCCCAACAAATATACTTGTGGTTTTGATGAGATTCCCCCAATCTTAATAAAGAAGTGTAATGACGAGTTAACAGGACCGATTACGCTACTAATTAACCAATCCTTCCAGGAATGTAGTTTTCCAGACAAACTTAAAATCGCAGTCATCAAACCAATTTTAAAAAAGGGCGGAACACAACATAACCTTGCCGATTATAGACCAATTGCCCTCTTACCCTCGTTCTCAAAAATATTTGAAAGATGCATGGCCGACCGGATTTACAAATTTCTAGAAAAATATAACCTACTCGAAGATAACCAATTTGCCTTCCGCCAAAAACGATCGACCACCCAAGCAGTCTACACATTTATTCAAGCAACACTAGAAAACATCAAAATTAAAAACTATGCCATTGGCCTATTGTTGGATATGTCTAAAGCATACGATAGAGTTTCCCATCCAATACTGCTATCCAAACTTTATGAAATAGGAATTCGCGGCAATGCCTACAGCTGGCTAAAATCATATCTCCACAATAGACAGCAGTACGTACAAATAGAACACCACTTTAAAGACTCCAAAAAACTAGTAAAACTACAGTCAAATTTGCAAACCATCAACAACTCTATTCCTCAGGGCAGCGTCATAGGATGTCTATTATTTCTGATATATATAAATGACCTACCTAAAATAACAAACCATAAGTGTATTATTTTTGCCGATGACATCTCCCTCCTCTTTAGACACGACAACAACTCCGACGATTACTCGCATATTAAAGAAGCTTTCACCAATGTCACAAACTGGTTACAAGAACACAACTTATTAATAAATACAGCAAAAACAAAAATAATACAATTTAGACCCTATCAAAAAAGACCTACCGATCTGTCACCACTTCTCAGAGATTTAAACATAGAAGAAGAATCAGAATGCACCCTACTAGGAATAACTCTTGACTCTCACCTTGACTGGAAGAAACATATATCCAAAATAAAATCCAAATTTTCTTCCTTCCTCTATGCTTTATACGTTTTAAAGTCAAACACCCATACTGACTGCGCCTTATCTACATACCAATCTTACGCTCAAGCCTGGTTACGCTATGGCATTATCCTCTGGGGCCATAGTACTGATACACACGATCTCCTTATAGCTCAAAAAAAATGTGTACGTATATTAGCAAACATACAACAAACAGACAGTTGCAAATCATATTTCACAAGCCTTAAAATCTTAACACTACCGTCCCTTTACATATTAGAGATATCCATTTTTGTTAGGAAAAATACCGAACTATTTGAATACTGTAAAAGCACACGCCGAAAAAATAAACTTATACCTCCGGAACCAATCTTAGAAATGTACAAAAAAGGCCCGTACTTCAGAGCAATACAGATTTACAACAAATTGCCCAACACAATAAGAAATATAGAGAAATTAAACCCCTTCATATCAAATCTAAAATCACTTCTTATAAGGAAAGCATACTATTCCATACAAGAATTTATGGAAGATAGCTCTACTTAGTTTGTAATAAGTTAAATAGTAATAAGTTAATTATAAGTAGGTATAAAATACATCCTAACTTTGATCTCCCTCGTAGGTTTAAGTATAAATAAAATGTAGCCAAGCCGCAAAAACCTAACTGTGGCTAAAAAAATCTACGTTCCTGCCTAATGGCAATGTGTAAAAACAAAAAATAATAACATTATATTACTATACAAAATAGTCCTATCTAGCTATAAGAATACTTGCTATACCCTTTATAGGGTGCCAT
Organism: Cydia fagiglandana; assembly: GCF_963556715.1. NCBI lineage: Eukaryota > Metazoa > Arthropoda > Insecta > Lepidoptera > Tortricidae > Cydia > Cydia fagiglandana. The sequence continues at coordinate 25,266,520 of NC_085933.1, read as the reverse complement.
GTGATTCTATTTTTATTGTACCACCTATGTACCATGGTTTGCAAATAAACGATTTCTTTCTATTTCTACATATTTTAAAATGATAAAGGATTCGCTAATTTGTTTTTGCGATTTAGTTTGAGATAGGTACAACCTTCGTTTAGGATTAATTACTTTTAGATTCTACAATTAATTAATAAAATTATTGACAGTGATAGACATTTTTGTAGGTAGGCGGTTATTTGTGTAGGTATGTATTTTGTAACTGATGTTTAGTTCTGATTCGAAAAATTGGTTCAAGAGATACCAGACCAGACGTACTAGAGTTTTATGAAGATTTTGATTGAAAATATATTTGTTTATTTATTTATTTTAAACTTTATTGCACAGTAAAAAATATACAGTGACAAAAGGCGGACTTAATGCTACACGGCATTTGTTTTGATTTAATGCAAATTATTTTACTTCCAAAATACCTAGTGGAAATCACATTTTCAGTTTCTGCATTCTTAACGTACGTACTTTAAATCTTCGATCGCGGACCTTTTTTTAATCTATTTTTCAACTAACACCGGTTTTATTGTTTCCTCATAATATTCTACTCACATTGTCCAAGGAAATGATCGTTTGGGATTCCCACTCTACTCAATTCACGAACAAGTTTGCATCGTGTATCAAACCTCTTTGCCCACACACTGGCATAACACAACACTATTAAACATAAAACGTGTGATATCCTCATGACTTGAATTGATACTGGCATATAAACAAATAAATATAAAAATCAAAGTCTACACGTGCAAGATTGATAACATAATAACAAAGGATTACAGACTCTTTTGATATTTTAGTAAGGTTCAAAATGAAACGAATAGAAATAGTAAGTAGAGTCAAACTTTTTGCGGCCGTTACGCGTTCGGAGTTTAAATGTCAATGTCATGCGTTGTATAATAATTAGGTACGGAGTGCCGGCTTCATTGTGGTACAGGTATGGACTTTGTGCGTAGGTTTAGGTACTCCTTATGTACCTACTAATAAAAAAAATAAGAGGTAAATTTCAGATTCCTCTTGACTACTACTTGGTACCTATTTCCTACTTTTACTTGATCTGAACGATAAAATTTTGACATGTTTACTAATGAAATATGCACTAAGTAATTATTAAGAAGAATCGTGATATTGTACTTAGTTTAATGATACTTAGTTGATTTTTTATAAATAGTTACATAGTACCTATTTGCTTCTTATCAAAAAAAAACATAACCACTTATTTAAGTATAATTTTGTTATTTATAGCCGCACTTAATGTTATCAATGCTAAGTAATTAAGATAGTGTTTCCTCAGATTACTTCTCATGTTAAAAAGTCATAATGGTCATTAAAAAACCAGTAAAAAATTGGAACTTATTGCTTGACAATAAGGTAAACAATTGAATGAATTGTCCAATGGGTGTTACGGTGTTATGCGCAGTAGGCTAGATTAGCAATAATGTCAATACAACTACCGTTTGTGCACCTTTGGCATTTCAGTAGACAAAATAATATAAATTATCGATTTCTAGTTTGTATTTAATTAATTTGTGATAGCATAGTGTTCCAATGCTAGAGAGAAATAAGTCTTCGTCTAGGATATCCTACCATACTTTCACACTCTGTTTAGTGTCTGGGTCACCGCCAAAAAAATATAAATAAGACTATTTATATTACAGACGTAATGTTGAGTTATATTTGGAATTTCATAATATATTAATAGCAAATATTAATAGTTGTTTTAATAAATTGTGTGAAATTGGGATTGTGTGAAAGAGGATATGAGAAAGAAAGGAGTGAGTGCTGAGGACACGAAAGACAGAGGAGAATGGAAGAGAAAAACATGTTGTGCCGACCCCACATGACGTGGGATAAGGGCAGGGGAAAGAAGAATTTGTTTTAATAAAAAACCTTAAATTGTAAACTTTTAAATTGGAGTTTAAACATGAGTGAATTTATCTTTTATTAATTACTTACACGATACCTATGCTTCACTGACACACATCTGAATCGTAGTAACTTTTCTTCTTGTATTTTTGTTTGTTGTTTCGTGATGCTTGACTTTCCGCAAAAAAAAACAGTTACTCCTTCAAAATTTAATTTTCCAAATCCAAAAAAGTACCAGAAAAACTTTTCACAGGAAGACCCAAGCTAATAGGTTCCCTTTCGATATATCCAACGATACTTACAATTTCCAAGAAAGGTTTTCTCAATCCTTTTCTGTTTCATCAACTCGGCCGCCAACTTGCACCGCGTGAACACTTTACCGTTGCACACACTAAACACAACCAGCAACACACAAGTGTGTGTTTTTATGTGCATTGTGCACTAACGAGGAAAATGAGTGGACGCTACTTATATAATGGCGCGAAGTGATCTGGAAAATTGATGTATATTGATAACATTTGTAATACGAGTATAAGCTAGATACACTTTGAAGACGTAAGTAGGTATGTTCTTAGTTATAGTATTAATTGCTTATCAATGATTGTAGAACATAAGAATAACTATAGAAGTCTAACTTGAGCTCAAAATTGTGCCTCGACCGGCTCAAATGTACTGCGCGACATGTCGACAACGTCAAATATTGTAATGCCGCGCAATAGGATTGGCATATAGAATTTAATTTTAGCCAATCAAAACTTTTTGATCTATCACAGCTTTTGTTTTAATAGCGGGAAACGGTGTATTGGATAAGCTAAGCTGCGAGTGGGGTATATTTATGAAGAAGGGATAACTTTCAGGGATATAATGTCAGATATTTAAGTTTGTATCAGTCACATGATCCGTTTTTAGAAGTCAGAAATATACTGAGAGCTTCGTCTGTAGGCAAATTTATCTCTTGCAAGGTAAAAATAAAGTCCGTGGAACAAAGTTCACCGTTGTGCATCTACCTATTATAGGCAACAGTAAGGTGACGGTCGTTAAGGTGACAGTCCATTTCCAACGACAGCTGCATTACTGTTCATTTTACTATAGAAATTGACAATAACAGCGACGCGTTCAGTACTAGTAGTGCAGCTGCGGTTAGAAATATAATGTTACCAGGGTGTGAACTGCAGCTGTGTTTCTATTGCGACATTACTGCTGCCCGACTGTTGCGGACTTGTCGCGGGAGCTGTCACTGTCAATTTCCTTGATAAAATTTAAGTGATGGATCGGATCATCACTAATTTTATCAAGGTAATTGACAGATTTGACAATCGAATGGCGCCTTATTAAGGAAGGGTTAAAAGAAATTAAGAAAAAATCGACAGTTAATGTCCCCTGCATTGAAAATTTATACAAGAGGGAGATTTCTAAATTTTCATATCTAAGTTAAAAATACTTTAAATATCTCTAAAATAACTCAAATCATGATCTAAGCAATAAAAATGTTTAATTTTAAGGAAAGGAAAGGAAGGGAAAATCATTTTAATCGCACAAAAATAGCATGTAGATAATATTTAATTAAAGCCACAAATATTATTTACCAGGAAAAATATGCTACTAGCTACCAGACCAGAAAAAGTAAAAAAATCCATGGAAATCGGATCGCAAAATTTGCAAGGATGTCACGCCCGCGCTGCAAGATAGAGCCCAGTTAAACCAACTGCCGAGGATTCTGATTCCTTGGCGAGAGTTGGACTCGGAGTAATTTGTGAAGATGTGGACTTGATATCCGTTCGTAGCACAGGTATGGTTGATGATGATGATTATAAGTATGAACAACAATATACACGAACAAAAGTAGTCAAGTAGCTAAGAAAGCGGCCAAGATAAAGTGGGACTAGGCTGGTCTGCCGAATGCCGAGTGAGCTGTTGGCTAAGATTTCCACAGAGTGGCAGCCCAGCTCAAAAAGAGGATTTGGCAGACCACGTCGGCGATGGCGAGACGAGTTAGACTCCTTTTTAAAGGAATGGCCAGAAACTTCACAGGATCGGGAAAACTGCAAAAAGTGGGGAAAGACCTTAGCCCAAGATGAGACATTATAAGCTACCAATAATAATAAAGATTTTATTCATGGCAACAACGAAAAAAATAATAAAAAAGCTAACTGGCGTCTGTCTCTTGGTTTGGCTTCAAGCGATCGCTCAACGGTTAAATGGACGGGATCTTTAAAAGTATAAGTTCGCCTTTGTGTTAGTTTGTATTTGCGAGGCTAAGTATTACTGTGTATGTATTTTTAGTTTATTTAATTTACACCAGGAATTCTTCTTCGTTTTTATTAATACACTCTTATTATTATTGTGGTGTTGTGGGCCTTTGAGTGTCGCATCGACCAGCATCGATCTATTGTGACGGCCCTTTAAAGTTCATTACTAATGCCCGTTGCATCCAGAAAGTTCCAGATTCTTTGGGCCGTAATGTTTATACACTCTTAGCACAATGTCATACTTTGTCTTTTCATATTTTTACCTTGGTCTTGGTTATCATGTGGCACCTTCCACTAAAACTTTACTTAGTACGTTTATTATGTGGGACTATACATAGTTATAGATATATATAGTTTTTACAGGATTGTAACCACTATTCCCTGAAAATAAGGAAAGTTTACTGTACCCGAAAATAATTTAAATTTCAAATTAATTTTGATACAAACTTCCGGTAGATATTCCACAATGTAGTCCGCTCCACTTTTCAAATTAACGCTAAGCAAAGAATGTGAAATTTGGAGATAGTAACAAAGTTTCATAGGGTTGTCAACTTTTATTTACAAAATTAATAAAACTCGTTTAAAATGCGTTATTCAGTACTAAATATTACCTTTTCAACTTATGTTAGTATTAACAATAATTAGATATATTAATTATTGTTAATACCAACACGTGTGGTGGTAGTTAGAATTCGTGTTGTCCATTCCCAATTTTTTCATACACTTTTGTCGGATTGTTACTTAATACAAGTCTCTGTTTTGACGTTTTACTGCGAGATCAGTCATTCGCAAACAAGACTTAATAAAAATGTATGTAACCTGCATCAAAACGCCAGGAATAAAGTTAACAAAATAAATAAAGATTCAATATGTTAGGTACCTATAGGTATTTAGCACGGTATGAAATCCGTATTTTTGTACGTGTCTATTTTCAGTCCAAAATTTTGACTACAGACGAAAAATAAATAAAATTGTAAAAATAAACGGTTCTTGCGAAATAATACAAGCAGAAGGATTATTATGTGAAACAATGTCGTTTTTCATATATAATATTATTCCAACATAACGTATCTAATATCTATGTAAATCATTTAAAATTATGGCAATAATCACGATGTCAACCGTAAAAAAATAATTATAAAGCTTTCTCAACTCGATCAGGTATTAAATATATTTTCACCCTATGCCAGTGGCAACCCTGCATGAAGTGGCTATCCGTACGATAAGTTTTAAGCCCCGTCCTGTCGGTGCCTCGTCACAGTTTAAGCTACGTTGCCATCCCTGATCGCCTATGATCTACATATATTATAGTCCTATAGCGTAGTGAAGCTTTTCAGTACTTGATGATAAACAAGTACCTAACCGTCATAAATATTTTTTGATATACGCTTTTATTGCTAATTGTACTTTACATGTCTATCAAGTACGTTAGGTATGTATTTTGATTTTTTTTAGCTATAGTTATTACAATTCTAGTTAATTTAGTTTTATGTTCATTTTATAACACTTTCATTTTTGTTTGTAGGTATTAAGTTTGTATACACTAATAAAGTTTATTGTCAGTTTTATTATTACGTAAATCTAGTCAAATGATAGAAAACCGGCCATGTGCGAGTCGGACTCGCGTTCCAAGCGTTTTTTATAACACTAACATTATAATATGTATTTAAACGCTTAGTAAACCATGTAAAGCAAACATCAACTTAAAAAAAGCTTAAATAAAAAATCAAGAAAAATGTATGTACTAGCACGGCAGAAATGTTTAAATAATTCATCACATATTAAGGATTTAGATGTGTATTAATTAACATAAAAGAACAAATACAAAAATTATTTAGTAACGCTTCATTTTAGTTTCTGTTAACAACGTAAAGCAATTGAAAATCCAGCAAAAAGAGCCAGCCTTTTACCTTCAAGTTACTGGCACTTAGTGCAAATCATTTCACAACAAAACATTTTCTGAAACAAGAAGAAGAGTCTATAAATAAAATATCGTCGTGTTTTCCCTCAAGTGACATTTTCGGAGCGTTCGAGAGTATGGAGGGTAGAGGCAAGGAGAACAATCGCCTGTCCGTTAAAATGCCTAAAATACGTGGCGCCAAAATATCTAGAATATTAGACCAATTGGAGGTATCTCTATTTGGCCCTATCAGCCATATTCGAACAATGAGATAGGTACGTCAAATATTAGATATTGAAACGATATGGATCGGATATGTCAGTGTCAAACAAGTGTCAAGTGTGGGTTTTTGATTGAAGAAACGTCACTTTTGACACTTGTTTGACACTGACATATATTATTAGATCCATATCGTTTCAATATCTAGTATTTCACGTATCTCATTGTTCGAATACGGCTCTAAGGTTGACTGGTGGAGAATACCATTGTTGTATATATTTTGTGCAATTAAGTGTAAATAAATAGATAAATCAATATTTGATAAAATATTGACAGCTCACTTCACTCCGTCAATATCGGATAGGTTCTTAGCTGCTCTAACGCTACTCTGGAGAGATTTGGAACTATTATTTAAAAAGCTGACAGCTGGACACTTTTGCAAATATTCTCCCATAAAAGAGTCTTCTCCTTACCTCTACCCTCCACAGATCGAGAGGTTCGAAAACAAAAGCAATTCGTTCCCCTCGCACGGCGACGGAAAGCAGAAAAAACTGGATGGTGTAGCAAGCCCTAAATCATTTTCTCGCATGTTGAATATTAATAATGTGGGCTACATCGGGAAAAGAGGGGAGCGATATGTGGCTGTATATCGGTAGGCTATTTTCAGATATGGGATATATTTCTACCTAAGTTTATTTTAAATGTATTAAATATCTTAAAAACGCGTCACTCGCGTATTTTAACCCGACCCGTTGTATTGTGACCCGTTCTTAAGATATTTAATATGTCTGTGTCTCACGGTAGTTTTGTTATTTAAAATGTAATTTATTAATCATAGAATGAAAATAAATTAGGTAGCTAAAAATATACATATAATTCATTTCGACACTTGTTGGATTTTTTTAAGCTGCTCTTTTATGGCTTGAAATCTAAATATGTTGTCGTTTAAGCTGTAATGTGTTTATCTTCTACCGTTTCTTAATTCGAGAGAGATGTCACTTTATTAACAAGTCCAGGTTAAACATTTAAAAAAAGCAACATTTTTTTTCCCTTAAAGTTCATCAACAAAATCCTTACCTAAATAAATGCACATTATCTGATGGATTTAAATAAAGCTTCTCCATGAGGTGGTGGTACTGGTGCTCGACGTGGTCCCAGTACATGTCATCTTGAAACTTAAGTCATTGTTAATAGAGGGTATATATTTGGCATTAACATGTCGAGCTACCACCAATACCACTACCACCACTAATGGTAACATTCCATTTCTAACCGCAGCTGCACTACCGGTACTGAACGCGTCGCTGTCATTGTCAATTTCCATAGTAAAATTGACCGTAGTGCAGCTGTCGTTGGAAAAGGAATGTTACCCTAACACTAGTACCACCACCTTATACTCTTCATTCTCATTTGTTATAATCCTAGTCGTTCCCGGATTCTACTACGTGCATGCGCCGAATAGTTTCGACTGATTTCAGAATAGCGAACACTCGAAGAACCCAAATGATTTATCGTGTTTGCCTGCGCTTGTCTCTGGCTGATATCGAGATTTCTTCCTCAAAACATACATATAGAAATATATTGTATTTGTATAGACTCGGAATTGTGTCGAAGACAACAATGGTGTGAATGTTTTGGCAAAACATAAAGCGTGATATTGTTATTTTGCGTCTAATGATTATGTATTGTGGTGAGTGATATAAGGGATTTATTCGTGTTATTTGAAGTCATTTTTTTGCTTACGGTATCTAGTTATTACATACCTTAGAAATGATACTATGAGACTTATTTTACTGTAGTGAATGGGTAATTTTGTATAATGGGCATTTCTAGTTAACGTCGTACCCCCAAATTCTGTGTTAGAATTGGGAGTTTTCATATTATTTCTATGTACTGTTGCGACATTATTATTGCTGCGGTGCTGAATTAGGCGCTGTCATTAGATTAGATTAGATTATTTATTTCATGAAATAAATTACAGTACAACTTTGCCTAAGCCAAAATGATAAGAATTTACATCACAATCGTCAAAAACTAAAAACTAACATGCAAGAATTCCATAAACCATTATATAATTAAATATTTCTTTTTCAAAAAGGATCGTCAATATCTTTGATAAAATGAGTTTCGTTCGCAGCCGCATTACTGCCGCAACTTTAAAGCCCGCTCCACACTCGCGTTCGCAGCTTCGGGCCGCGATTTGCGCACGAGTGTGAAGCGGGCTTAACATTAAATCCCCGTCACTCATTCTCGAGAAAAATAAATTATCTTTGCTCGTTATACAATCTACAATTAACCTAGCTATAACTTTAGCACTCAGTCTTAAGCACATTTCTATCCCCAAGCGGCACTTACAACCTTAGGTTAGATAGAATCGGACCTCGAAAGCCCTAACTCAATTGAGTAGTTTACTGCCGTGGCTGGCTCATTCACAACTTAGTGCTCAGACTAAATAAGATTGAGCTAGATAAATACTAGCTTTTAATTGTGATATTGCGGTTTACTCAAGGGAACCAAGCAATTTATTGTGTGGGAAAACCCTTTTCGTACTTTGTAGGTACAGTCTTTCATATTTTTTATCTCGCTCAATTTTATAATAATAGGAAAAAATTTAAATTGTTTTATGAAAATATAATACAGACATAATTAGGAACAGCCGATAATTAGGCATTAAACTCGTGTGATGATATTATAAAACTCACTTCGTTTGTATCATAAACCCACACTCAAGTTTTAATGCCTTTCATTATGTAGCAGTCACATAAAATACTATTAACGAATTATATAGCAAAGGTTATAGGCACAAGTTGTGAATTGTGGTCTCCATATGCCGTATATGAAGCTTAGCATTTCTACCCGGGTGAAGGAACACATAGCTGATGTCAATCACCGTCGAGCAAAATCTGCAGTCTGGTAGCATGTCATGGCCAAAGCCAATCAATCACTCAATAAATTTTGGTAAACCTCTGGTTCTCGCCAAGGAGAAGCGATATATTCCCAAAATGCTGCATGAAGCCATTGTGATTATGATAAAATATAACACTTTAAACTCTCGCATTTCTAAACACATCAAATTACACAAACGGGTCTACCGCCATATAACTTCATAGTTTTTACCTTAAATTCTGACGTTTTAGCTGAGTTGCACCAGCTGTGCACGGAAAGACTGACGTCCCAGCAAATGTCAACGGAGATATTAAATAAAACACCACTAAACTACCAGATTTCAGTTTACAAAAATGTTCGAATGTATGAAATTATATCGCGGTAGACCCGTTTGAGTAATTAAATATATGATTTGATGAATTAAATATATACAAAAATTAAAAAAGTACCCTTATTTAACCCTTAGATCTTTCTTCGGTAGATTGATTATCTAATGTATTTTAGGTATCAATTGTAAACAGGTGTAATAAGTATCCATAAATACTACAACAACCTATAGGTAAGATTGCGGTAGTTGTTGTTACATTGAAGTGGGTTCGTTTGTGCTGAAGTTTCTATATAGAGTGAAACCTTGTAAAATAGGACTTGGTTGATCGAAGGATGCTTCAAAAACCTCTAGTGTTAATATTGGCCCATCGTAGCAATGTAATGTAACGGCTTGACCACGCGACACCGCTATTTTGACTCGTACTACTACTGTTGCCGTCGAAAATAATATGTTTACAATGTTCGCCTTATTACTAATGACAGAAAACAAGGTTACAAATCGTAGTAGTCGGTATATACACGATGAGTTTTAATCGGTGATCAGGAACATTTTTTTCTAACTCAGTAATTGGTGTAGATACTGTAGATCGATCATAGAGGCTAAAAAGTGCATGCAAAACCCTTTGCAGGTACCCCCACGTACTTGGAAGAGTACAAATGAAATTCGGGTTTTGAATCCTTTTAGAAACAAAAGAAAGTTCCAAATATAAAAACATAAAAATTGCCCTGAGGTTAAATCCTTTAATCAGATTATTCTGTCTCTTATAAAGGTTCCATTTGTCTAGGCCCCACCGCTATCTCGATGCCCCTTAAGGCACAAGTGCAACTTCAGTACCACAATTATCCAACAAAGTGCGAACTCTAAGGAACCTCAAAATACACGTATTTATTTCCCGCAAACTTTGCCGTCCGCATTGAAACGTACAGTTTGGCTTCTTGGGAAACTAGTTTAGTACAATGAGATAGCAAATAGATGGAATTGTTTACGTTTTGCCAATAGTTTTCGTTGTTAAAGTAGAACGAGATAATATTTATTGAGTAGATAGACAAGTATTATTCATTGAATAAAATTTAATGTCACATTGCTTTCGAATTCTAGGCACAGAATAAATAATAGTACTAGGTACCTACAGAAGACTCACTCTCTAACAAAAGCGTCTGTTACGATTAGGACAGATATGGCCGCTAGGTGGCAACAGCGCCACGCGCGGCTTATGGCTAGCCACTAAAATTGGTGTGGAACGGATGTACTTTTAGCTACCTGTAGCAAAGCGACGAAATCGCGGTGTGAGTCACGCCTGCTCTAGGCCGATTATAATTTAACTATTTGTTATAATACGACCTTGACACGGCTTGCAGTGCATGTAGCGGCCCTATTCCAACGTCTAATATTTCGACTTAGATACGATATGGATTAGTGTCAAAAGTGTCGTTTCTGCAAAAAAAACGTCATTTTTGACACTGACATATTATCTAATCCATATCTTATCTATGTAGTCGTATTATTTGACGTATCTTAAAGTTAGAATCGGGCCGCAGTGCAACTCACGCGCACTAATAATTGCGAGCGAAATGTTTAATGAGACGACTCTATGACGCGCGCGCGCAAAATACGTATGGCAAATGTTAGAACTAAAAGTAAAAAGCCCTCTGCACGACCACAACTTAAAAAAACCGGGAAAGTGCGAGTCGGACTCGCGCATGAAAGGTTCCGTACCATAATGCAAAAAATGGCAAAAAAAAGACGGTCAGACGGCCACCCATCCAAGTACTGACCCAGCCCGACGTTGCTTAACTTCGGTCAAAAATCACGTTTTTTGTATGGGAGCCCCACTTAAATCTTTATTTTATTCTGTTTTTAGTATTTGTTGTTATAGCGGCAACAGAAATACATCATCTGTGAAAATTTCAACTGTCTAGCTATCACGGTTCGTGAGATACAGCCTGGTGACAGACGGACGGACGGACAGCGAAGTCTTAGTAATAGGGTCCCGTTTTACCCTTTGGGTACGGAACCCTAAAAACTGAATAAATCTGATTAAAGCTGAAAAAGGCATGGCAGTTGTAATAAACGGCGCAACCGTGCTGTGTTGAGATAAAATGCAGCCGAAGGCTGTGCTTTTTTCTCCATAAATAACTTGAAAAAGGAAATAAACTAGCAAACACTATCCATTTAAATAATTAGAGTACGGAATGAACGTTGATTTTAAGTAAATGCTACTCTTAATAGTACCTATTAAAGTACAGGAAAAAATAAATGAAAATGCGATTTCAGTTAGTTTCAATTGAGTTCAGCGAATTTATTAAATGAGGAATGTGATTAAGTATAAAATAAATATACATATAGCATACAGTTACCTGTGAATACTGCCATATTCGAACTTCAAGATATTCACAAGAGACGACACGTACTAGATCCATTCTAGATACGTTATAGTTTAGATATCACGCACTAAGCTCAAAACATGTTTTTGCTACGTTGCGTTATGTAAATATGTGACATACACCACTAACCTAGATTATTATTAGTCATTATTGTCAAGTAATTGAAATTAGAATTATACAGGATGATTCATGAGACGTGAGCAAGACTAATCCTGCACACTCAGTAACTGATAATTGATCAATCACCGTCGTATTTAGGAGAAACAACAACACTTTTTCCTATTTTGTAACTTTTTGGTGAGGGCAAATTTAATTCTCAACAATCATGGTTACCCTAATTAATAAACATAAAACCTCTTTAACCGTAATGGCGTTTTGATTACGAAGAAAATAAACTGTCAAACTTGAGTGAGATAAGAGTTTTCAAAAGTAACCAGACCGTGATGACAGTAATGACATTCAATTTGACACAGAATATCGGTAGTTTAGTATTCTAATTTTAGGGTGACCATGCATGTCGTAAAAAAATTAATAACTTTTTTTTTCAACACGACTAGAAAATTAACGTTAATCTCACTAATACTGATACGAAACAGTTGCTTATAATTAACGATATGCGCAGTGTTAGTCCTGCTCACGTCTCCTGAATCACCCTGTATAGTTTGTTTTTATATTAAGCACATAATAACATTGATTAGCAATAATTTTATAATGTAAACTTATCTAATTGATGTCTACCTAAATGCACACTTGTAAGTTTTTCCTTTTGGTAATTAATATTTTTCTACCTGAGATACAGGATTTTCCTAGTTCAGGTACCTAGAAGTCATTGAAAAAACGTACTTTATAAGATATTCTCGACCTAATGTTAAATGTATGACTATGTTTTCTAAATAAATATATTATATATTATTATTATATTCTCTTTATTTATTTATCGTCTTAGGTTAGGTATTTTTATAATATGAATATAAAAGTAAAACATAAAAACACTTACAAAACAATAAAAATACATATAAACACATTATAAAAAACCTAACCTAGGGTGCCGCCAGCAGCGGGGCAAGGCCCAAGCTACCGGTGGTCAGGGCTGCAGAGAGAGGAACCGACGTACTATCCGCGCCGTGTCCAAGATCACCGCCTTCTGCATCTGTCCCTTGATCCAACCACCTAGCGAGAGTCTCTCGAGATGTTGGTCGAGACTCTTCGCTATTAAACCGTATTATTATATTATTATTATTATCAACTAGTTCTCTTTTGCAGCGCAATTCGGGCAACCAATGTCACTTTTACGTTAGATAGAGTAAGATATCTATTAGATGTGAATTGGATCTCTAAGTCATCATCATCATCATCATCATCTCAGCCATAAGACGTCCACTGCTGAACATAGGCCTCCCCCCTTGGACCTCCATTCGTACCGGTTGGAAGCCACCCGCATCCAGCGTCTTCCGGCGGCTTTAACAAGGTCGTCCGTCCATCTTGTGGGTGGACGTCCTACGCTGCGTTTGCTAGTCCGTGGTCTCCACTCGAGCACTTTTCGACCCCATCGGCCATCTTCTCTGCGCGCAATGTGGCCTGCCCATTGCCACTTCAGCTTGCTAATCCGGTGAGCTATATCGGTGACTTTAGTTCGTCTACGGATCTCCTCATTCTCTAAGTCATATCCTGTGGAAATCGTTCAAGAGTATCTCCAGAACCGCGCAAATGTAAAATTTGACAGGTTAGATCTTAAACATATCGTTATCATATCTCGGTGATGTCTAAAAGATATCTAATAGATGTCTATTTCAAAATCCGAATCGGGCCCATAGTCAATACAACGTGATCCATTTTCACTGCCCTAAAGAGTATTTATTCCAGTGAACCCGGGGCAAATCCAGTACACTTCAGTAGCAGCGACATCATGTCAGAAAAACTTTTAATTAGCACTATTGTACCTGACTGGCTTGTTAACAAGCTTAAGTGACTGGCTGAACATTTGTGAATGTCATTGTGGGCTGAAATTTTTATCTCTAGATATTATTAGCCTTTTGAAAATATGAAAAAAGAAAAAGTGAGTGACAATAATTGAGAAAGGTATGTTGAGATGATTTGGACATGTGGAAAGAATGAGTGAAAGAAGGCTGACAAAGAGAGTGTATGAGGGAGAAGTGGAAGTGGGAGTTGGAAGGGGTAGACCTCGGCGGACTTTCTCTGATCAGATTGGGAAAATCCTGAAGAAAGGCCAGGTCAAGAGCACCCTAAGCCGGCGAGCGTGTATGAGGAATGTTATGAATGTGAAGGAAACGAAAGAGGTACATATGTCAGGATCGTAGCAAGTGGAAATCCGTGGTCTCTGCCTTCCAATAGGCGTGATTAGTTATATGTATGTATGTATGAAAAAAGAAAACACTGTGGTGTTTAATTATGTCTTTCTGTGTATTTACCTGCCCCAAATTGGAAAAGTCCTGTCGTAGAAGTAATGTCGCAACCGTAATATAACTCCAGTTGCCATCCGAATGACACCTTTAACGATCATTATGAAGGGGTTCATAATCGCGGGTTACAGGTCATTTTAGTGATCCAAAAGACTCGAGCCCTGTGAGCCTTTTTTTAGGGCTCGCCTCATCTCTTGATGCCTATAAGACTAAAAGCCTGTTTTATTTCATTAGTAAAATAGGCTTTTAGCCTTTTAGGCGTCAAGAGATGAGGCGAGCCCTAAAAAAAGAGCTAACAGTGCTCGAGTCTTTTGGATCACTAGGACATTTCAAACGTGCATCTGATATCAAAACTATATTTGAATCATATCTGTCATTCGCGTGTTCCTTTCGCTCAGACTTGTATTAGCGCGAGCGTGACGCCCGCGCGAATGACAACTAAATGATATGATTTCAATATTAATCCAATATTGACCTGTTAGCTGTTGATTTTGACCATAATACGTAATATTTTATACGGGTGTGTATGTATTTATTTTACGTACAAAATAATAGGTACTTATATACGCGAACGTGCATTTTGTGCATTGATGTGATTACTAGCAAAATTACACCTGGAATTAAGCAATTAAATGCTTACCGTAATTGAAACCTCAAAACACTATTAACAGAAAATCAGTTCCGTTTCACGCCATGAATCTGCGCTGCACACATGTTGGTTGTATCTGTGCCCGAGCAATCGCCTCAGCAAAGTCCGTCATCATCCAGTTCAGGATCTGACGTCGATAAGTAACCAAAGTAAAGCTGACAGTGAGATGGCAACTGCAGCTGCCCTTGTTGTGACATAAATTACTGTTAGAGCCTTGACTCTGTAATTTTCCTTGATAAATTGTGTGATGTACGATTATAACAATCAATCTGTCATTAATTTTATTAAGGAAATTGACAGTGTAATATTCATGGATTGAGTGCATCAAGCACACACCACACACTGAATATAATACATATATAGAAATGTACGAGAAAAAGCACATCCCCTCCAATAGTTACACTAAATACACCACAGATTTGCGTGTGTCTTTTATCTATTATAAAACAAATAGTAGGTACACCAGCGTTGCGAAAGTATCTCGTCTGTGAGATATACTACCAGTCCCTCTTTAATTAATACTGTAAGAAAACAAGTAATAATATATTTCGTGTGAGACACTGTCCAGCCGTCGTAATATGGATGACTTTATCCACGTGATAAAATCACTTTTTAACACCGCGGGATAGACAGAGACCGATAACGTATTATTACGCTGTCACATAGACAAGAACGACCATCACATCCGTACAGGCGCTCATAATTATGTTAAGCTCGCTGGTAATCCTTGTAACCATTTTCAAAGAAAATATTTCGAGTCGAGTGACTTGAAAGCAGTGAGAACAACCCCGGCTGCAGCTGCATTCCGGACGCATGTGCACACAATTATGCAGCCACTTTGCAATCAAAATGGCTTAGACTTGCAGCTAAGAACAGTTCTAAGAAACAGTCCTATTAGGGGCCGGGGCACTGAATGAGGTTAATACCGTTTTGTGCAGCTTTGAGAGTCTATTTAACTCGTCAAAGTAAAATAAATCTAATTTCCTTGTTAAGCAATCTTTATGCATTATGTGCATAATACTGAGTAGTCTGCGTGATGATATTTTTATGAAAATAAAGACAATATTTCCGCCCATTTTTAAAGCTGATTGCCGCATAAAGGTTGCTTTCGGATAGTGACTGCAACAGATTTAAGGTAACGCTTTGAATTTGATACCAGCAGTAATTTATTACTCTCGACAGCATTACTGCAGCAAATGTCAAAATCGATGTTCCTGCCCGGAATTTTGCTATTTGCGACAGCAGTGCAGTTATCAGTACTGCATTACTGCCGCAATAAGGATAACATTCTATTCCTGTAGTGCTGCTGTCGTTGGAAATGGGCTGTCATGTCACCTTAATAGTGATGTGGTCTGAATCCAAACTATAGGTACTTTTATTCATACCTAACATTCGAAAGGCAACTGCAGTCACTGTCAATTTTCTTGATAAAATTAGTGAAGTTCGCTACCGCATCACTGGTGCCGCATTATTACGTTCAACGTTCTTTATCAGATATTTAGATCTTTATTGGTAAAATAAGCACAGTGACACCACTGCAACAACACTACAACAATGATATAATAAATAATTATACAACATTCTTCTGCATATTCCAGGTGAATGTCCGTAACTAACCAGTTTCTAATAAATAAATTTTAGTATCAGAGACATTTTAAGTTTAATAAATAAGCGGTCATTTTAAAGTAGCTAAGCTTAGCGTACCGTCTGTTCTAAATAAGGCCTATATTAAATCTAATTCCGCTCGAAGGGTAAATATTTGACGCTTCGACATCGTCGGACGGCTGCGGGATTGTCTCAGCATTGGAAATGAAAATCATTTTATTTATTTACCCTACTTTCCCATCGCTGTGCCCAATTCGGAAAATCTCTCAAGTATTTGTCCTGAATTCAGGTTGAGTCGAGGAGATTTATCGAGGAATATAATTTAAAAGATATTTCTGCCATTTTATAAGAAACGATACTAAAAAAGGTATCTAAGTTAGAAACAACGAGGTCGTATAACAGGACCTTTTTAAAAGACATACTACTGGTCAAGCCGATTAGAAATCTGAAATTGTTTACCTACAAAATAATTATCATTTACAGGCGTACTCTAATTTTTATAACAGGATATGAATTGAATCTGAAATAGTTATGGATCTGATCTGCCAGAGTCAAAAGTGACATTACTTTAATCAAAAACGTCAATTTCGACACTGACCAATCACATCCATTATCTAATTTATATCATGTTATTAAAATTAGAATACCTACCATTGGTCACCATTTTTATTTTGCTACTCATAAATACCTTTTCTCAAACATGCAATGAAATATTGATGTTATGTTCCTTATAATATAGGCTGCGAAGTATGACGTTTCAGGTGCGGCTAGGACAAAAGGTCTTTAATGGAATTTCATACACATCTTGCAGGCCTAGGCCGGCAAAGTCCTCTTTTTTAATTTTCATTTCACATATATTTGTGACACAGCATCGTGGCATTCATCCATTAAAAAAAACTAGAGGCAGTATTTGCTTTATGGTTCGTAATGACACTCAGCCACTACGCCTATAAAAAAAAAAAACAAAAAACAATGTTTGCTATAATTTGCAGTTTTATTTGTATAAAATCAACATAAACTTAATAATACATTCTATAATTTTATAATTTTAAATTATAAATTTAACTACACAAATAAAAACATTTAAAATATTTCATCTAAATGTTAGCGGTAAAAAGGTCTACTCAAACACACGTAGTTATTTTTTTTAAATTGATATGTAGGTAAAGTTGAAAAATATTCATTCTGTTTTATTGGATTTATGGTGCGTTGTTGATTTTTTGACTTTAATATGAGTTCCAACGAAATAATGAAATTAATATTAATTGTAATCGTAGGTGTTGGAACTGGCAGCGTAAGCAGAATTGATTTTAAATAAGTTGCTGCCTCTGCCGCCAAGTCAAAGACGAAGTATGTATATGGTTGCTTATGGCAATTTTATTATTTGAGAAACTAAGAAAAATGGCTTACAGTTTATTAGAAACAGTTTTGTGACATATTTTAAATGAATGTAACTACAAATTCGTCAACACTGTGGAAATTATACTTATTTACTCCATGCATAAATCAACGATGTATGTGAAACATGATATCAACATGAAAGACTATGTAAACCTTTGTGACGAAAACGACAGTGAGACGGATACAAGGCGAAAAAATCAAAGATACATGAAAATATACGGGTAGTAAAAATACACGACTCGTGTAAAACATACGCGTGATAATGATATAGGTACGTGTTGGTTATATTTTGGGTGTAGTTTACTTTTAGTTTTTTCTATAAATAAAACTTGGGTTTCGTGGATTTTTTATTTTATTTATTTCATTGCATGTTTGAGAAAAGCACTATACATACCTCGGCGGGAAATGGGGTTGCCCGCGCTCAGACCTATCCGGCCTCGCTTCGCTCGGCCGTCTATATGTCTTCGGCCGGCAACCCCTTTCGTCCCGGCCTCTGTAGTAATGTACTATTAATACCTATACTATATATCCATAATACGTAAGTAACTATATACAGTAGTCTTAATAATCGCTTCCTTTATGTAGACGGTACAAGGAAATTTTCTTAGAGATTTTGCTTTATGATTACGAGCATTAGAAATATCTACGCAGAAAGTAAATTTTATGAAACACGATCTAATAGAAATATATATTCCCAGAAAGGGTATCTAGCAGATAAGTAGATTAAAATAGACGCTAGGAAAATAAAATGCCCGATTCGCACTTTAAGATACGTCAATTAATAGACCTAGAAACGATATTGAATATATGTGTCGGTGTCAAAAGTTAATGTTTTTGTTTGAAGAAACGTCACGTTTGACACTGGCATATCTAATCCATATCGTTTATAGATCTATTAATTGACATGTCTTAAAATTGGAATCGGGCAGATAATGTTTTTTTTTTTCAATTTTTATACGATCATTTTAATGCCTAATTACGTAGGTAATACTGAAAGTTTCTATAATACCTAAGCTACCTTAGAAATCCCGCATGACAACTCTATGCTTATTTTTTAAGGCACAATAACATTTATTTGAGTGGTATATAATGTATTTTAGCAATGGCAGCAGTTTGAAAACTGTATTTAGAGCGTTATTATAATTTAACCCAAGAACACAGACAATTTTATACAGATGAAGTGCATAATTATTTTCCGTCGTATTTTCACGGAAGCGTACGAATGTGTCTTGCTATTTCAGTCACTCTCGGTACAAAAAGTACTGACATAAACTGAAGTAGCATGACAAATTCGAACATTTTCGAGAAAACACGATGGCAAAACAATTATTTATGCACTACATTTGTACATTCTAGACCTTTGAAACTCCCAGTAAAGAAAGCTTTTTCCTTATCGCCTGAATCCTGCGTAATTGCGATAGCGACACTATTTCATTTGCCCCCAGTTTAATTCCCTCCATTGTAACTCAAAGAGATGTTCACAGTCGTTTGTTGGCAAATCTAATTAAAATGTTTTTTTGGAAACTGTTTAGATTAGACCGTGCTCGTTTAATTGTGGAATTGAGATCTGGTCGTTAACGGCTGTTAAAACGAATTGAGTTAGCATAAAAGGACTAGGAGATTTTAGAGGTTTTTAAATGTGTTTTTGGAATTAAGGCTTAGATAGAACGCACTGCGATTTTTTTTTGCGTTTTGTTAAAAATTTTGCAAGTGCGTGCGCTTATGAAGCATGTCATAAATTTATTTAAGTACTTATTCAAATGTAAGTTACTGACAACCACAGACAAAACATCCTCCAGACTGAGCATAGTCGCGCTACCCCCTCTGCCATGCATACGGTAATTTTACTCCATGTTCGAGTCGAAAGTGTCTTTGTGTGACGTCCGTGTCTATGAACGGACCAATCACGGCACGGGACTTCGCTCACCTCGTCCCGCGCACCCCCGCATTTTTGGCATCATCAATTGCATGAAATAATTGCTCTAAACTCGGTCTATAGTTCGTTTTTTTAGCATTAGAAAGAACTTGCAAGAAGATAAGAGATCTTGACACGTCTTTTAATTGAAAAATGCTTTTTAAAAATCAAAAACTATTACTTATTAAAGCAGAAGAATATAAATGATCGTATTAGATTCATAATTGTTACATATTTGCCGTAACTTATTTTTAAAATGTGTTTTTCAATTAAAAGACACATCAAGATTGTTTACCTTATTTCTAATGCTAAAAAAACGAGGTATAGAGGATTCCTAGTCTATGCTGACAACTTAAAAAATCCCAAAATAACTTTAAAAGGTGATATAACTTATACAGTATGTATTTGTGTAAATCCAATACGGGCAATAAATTAAACCAGATATGGAATTATGCCATGTAATCATTAATTAAGGAGTTTTTTTTAAATTACAATTAATTATGACCCCGTAATTAATTTTTGAAAATCGACAGCAATGCAAATACTTATTACTTTATTACGAGACATAACATGACATGACATTACGAGATACGACCTTTTTAAAGTAACTGCCAACAAACGTTACAGGTACTTTTAAAAAGCTCCTATTAGTCATATGCCTTATGGGAATATAGTTCAGAGCCGGAAACCGCTACCAACTTTTAGTATGTTGTTGGGCATGGCATTGGGTCTCCAAAACTGCCGGGAGACGGCGGCGCCGGCCATCTACTTCAGCGGAATGACGTCGTCAAAATGACTCCCGCTTCGTTGCGAATATTGCATACTGAACCCAAATTATGCATAGCACATACACGTGTGGGGTATTAAATGAAAGCCAATTAAATATACTATATTTTATTTATACAAAGTGTATCAACATATGCAACAGTTTAAGAGAAATTTACAAAATAATAAAAATCACGTAAAAAAATATTCGATTATTTGGGTTTTACAACCAAACCAAAAGTCGGACGATAAAGCAATGTACTACAACATTAAAGATGACTTCTCAAGCCATACACTGATATCAATAAAATCAAAATTGGACCAAATATGTGGAAATTATGCATCAAAATGTAGATATTCGCCCATACAAAGGCATAAAAGTTAAAAAAATCAAAATTGGTCATTTTCAGGATAATCCGCATAAGCTTCTAGTATGTTATTAGCAATATGACCTGGAGTCTAAAACTGCCGGGAGACCATCTCTGTTGTTCCTCAGTTACAAATAATGACGTCATATAAATAATCACTGCCGAATTTCGTAAAATGTAAATTATAGCTATACCACGAGTCTCACATACACGTGAGTTACATGTAACGAAAGGTTATTAAATGTATTATGATTCACCTAAACATTGTTTGTAAAAAAAATGTACGGTTTCAGAGCTAGAAACAACGAAATACCACTTTTTATGGAAAAAGTAGATATGTATCAATTTTATAGCTAAACTAAAACCGTGAAAAAAATTTTGCGTATAACATTTGAAAAACTTGTTATTCAACTATATATCACAATTTAAATTTTACATTTCCGACAAAAACTGTGGAAGTTGTGGAAAAAAAACTAAAGCACCCCAACAATTCTACCTTAATGCGCTCATATTATGCAAAGAATAGTTCTATTTATCGAGTATTAAATGAATGAACTTACATAAAATACATGAAAACGACATTTTCAAATGGAACCTTAATTAAAAAAATAATAATTTAGTTGATAAGTAAGCAAAATACTGTTTCTTTAAGTACCTAATCTCCTCCTTTCAAAGTCGGTTAAAATGTGGCTTTTGTGACCTGGGCTACAAAGACAAATAAATTGACACCTCATTTATCAAAATCAGTTCAGTTGTTTCATGTAAAAAATATATAATTACATACGTAGATAGCAGTTCCTGCTGTAGTTGCGGTAAATATTAATATGAAATAGACTCTTATTGTCATGGCCTAACGCTACATTATTAGAGAAATGTAAAGTTACATGCCAGTAAGTAGGTACATGACTAATACAAAATGCCTTATCGAAGTAAATGCCCTATCAGTTCACTTAATGCGATACATAATTATATATTTAAGCCTCGATTAGCCTTGTACATACATACATCACTGGCTCAGTGACCCAAAGCAAAGAGGATCTTGGCCTCTGGCACAAAAGAGCGTCACTCTGCCCTATTCTGCGCCACTTCGCGCCAGTTGGGTATTCTTATAAAAGTGGAATCTTGAGTGGTGCAAGGGTTTCAAGGCTGAGCTGAGAAGGCTGGCAGAATTACAGGTCACCCCTCTGATCATTCGAAGCCTTCATAAGGCATCTTGCTAACTCATCGAGGCGACGCCCGCTAGGCCTGCTAACATCTACGGCCTGAGAGTTTCAACGTTAGATGCCAAGCCACGCCAGGCCATAATAGTAAAGGTCTAATTATTGAATTTTTATTTTTTGTCCGACTACGGCAGAATTTGCTATCTA
This sequence comes from Cydia fagiglandana, assembly GCF_963556715.1. Lineage (NCBI taxonomy): Eukaryota > Metazoa > Arthropoda > Insecta > Lepidoptera > Tortricidae > Cydia > Cydia fagiglandana. Next base: position 25,244,168 of record NC_085933.1, on the reverse strand, counting down.
TGCGTGCATGTGTAGGTACCGTTTGCATGAAACTACTGAACTGATTTTGATAAATGAGGTGTCAATTTATTTGTCTTTGTAGCCCAGGTCACAAAAGCTACATTTTAACCGACTTTGAAAGGAGGAGATTAGGTACTTAAAGAAACAGTATTTTGCTTACTTATCAACTAAATTATTATTTTTTTAATTATGGTTCCATTCGAAAATGTCGTTTTCATGTATTTTATGTAATGTTCATTCATTTAATACTCGATAATTAGAACTATTCTTTGCATAATATGAGCGCATTAAGGTAGAATTGTTGGGGCGCTTTAGTTTTTTTTCCACAACTTCCACAGTTTTTGTCGGAAATATAAAATTTAAATTGTGATATATAGTTGAATAACAAGTTTTTCAAATATTATACGCAAAATTTTTTTGACGGTTTTAGTTTAGCTATAAAATTGATACATATCTACTTTTTCCATAAAAAGTGGTATTTCGTTGTTTCTAGCTCTGAAACCGTACATTTTTTTTACAAACAATGTTTAGGTGAATCATAATACATTTAATAACCTTTCGTTATATGTAACTCACGTGTATGTGAGACTCGTGGTATAGCTATAATTTACATTTTACGAAATTCGGCAGTGATTATTTATATGACGTCATTATTTGTAACTGAGGAACAACAGCGATGGTCTCCCGGCAGTTTTAGACTCCAGGTCATATTGCTAATAACATACTAGAAGCTTATGCGGATTATCCTGAAAATGACCAATTTTGATTTTTTTAACTTTTATGCATTTGTATGGGCGAATATCTACATTTTGATGCATAATTTCCACATATTTGGTCCAATTTTGATTTTATTGATATCAGTGTATGGCTTGAGAAGTCATCTTTAATGTTGTAGTACATTTCTTTATCGTCCGACTTTTGGTTTGGTTGTAAAACCCAAATAATGGAATATTTTTTTACGTAATTTTTATTATTTTGTAAATTTCTCTTAAACTGTTGCATATTTTGATACACTTTGTATAAATAAAATATAGTATATTTAATTGGCTTTCATTTAATACCCCACACGTGTATGTGCTATGCATAATTTGGGTTCAGTATGCAATATTCGCAACGAAGCGGGAGTCATTTTGATGACGTCATTCCGCTGAAGTAGATGGCCGGCGCCGCCGTCTCCCGGCAGTTTTGGAGACCCAATGCCATGCCTAACAACATACTAAAAGTTGGTAGCGGTTTCCGGCTCTGAACTATCTCTGCGACCGTTTCCCATAAGGCATGGCACTATATATTTTGGGTTGCTTTACATTGCGGTCCGAATTATTTTGTATGGTTAATATTTTCATTGTATTTATAAGCAAAATTTATCTCAATTGGTAGACATCTTAGGTCCTATGCTAACCATCGTTTAAATATTCGCCCGTAATGGTTTTAGATGCTCTTACATGAAGACATGTAAGAGCGAATTTACATGAAGATATATTATGTAAGAGCAAATTTAGCAATTCCGCTTTCAAGTGGCCGAAGCTCAGAGGTCAACTGAGTAGTAAGGGTCCGAAACGCCCAACATTGTAACCTAAACCCAAAACGTCATATACGGTAGAACATTCGTGCTCCAATATGACTTATTTAGAATAGAAAGAATAGAAATAATTTTATTCGTAAGCACAAACACAAAATAAAAACTTATACTAAACAGAGAAACATAAAAAAGAGAAAGTGCCACGAAATGGTCTCACCTCAGCATGTTGCTGGCGACTTCCAGCGCTGATTGCTTCTAACTTATTTGAATAAGTTAGAAGCAATTTACACTGTTCGCACTTTTAGGTCCCTAATAATAGTGACACAATTAGAACTTAAAAGGATTTCGTTTTAATTGGAGTTTGGGGCGAATTCGCACTGTAATTGTGAAATAAAGTATCCATCTAAACAATTTTGTTGTTCAGCGCTTTCTCAATAGGGTATTTGACTGTATTTAAAATTAATTATTTTACACAACGCAAGAAATAAAGTACTTACAAGAAGATTAATAGAGAAATGTAGACAGCAGTTATTTTTAGACACAATTTCTATTTTAAAACCCGTCTATAACTATTAAGAGTAGGTAATTTGATCGTGACGTCATATGCTAGTGTTTCATATAAATTCCACATTAGCAAAATCGTTTTGACAGTTCGAAAAAAGAAACTGATTTGACAAGTAATCAGATACCCTATTTGCGTTGTAAGCAGGGACCGAATATCGGTATATTTTTCATACAAATAAATAGGTACCCTATTCAATTTCGGTACCATGGTTGTTTATGTATATTTATGCCCTTAATTTAGCTAATGTGATCACACATTATGCTTATCTAAATACTATTCTATAATATCAAAGAAATATTGTGAAAGGTATGAGATATTTAGATTTTTAGTTATACCGGTAACGGTCCCTGGTTGTAAGTACATTTTAGTAATGTCGTGAGTATCACATTTACAAAGTTTTCACTAATTACCTATTAAAGCACATATTTGTAAGACTAACGGCTTAAGTTCGTCCATATTTAATACAAATCCTCTGCCAAATTACCCGACATTTATCCAAAAAACATGGCAACATAAAACAAACATGCTTTAAGAGCGCATTCAGACTAACAGATTTTCTGCGCGTGTTCTTAAATGTCTTTATAACGAAATTAAAGATATGATGACGCGCAATGTTGCGGAATTTCACTGGAACTATTTTTTCATATACTAAATACTGAACTGTCACCCTATGTACTCGTAATGAGAATAACAGCGCCCTCTTGACAATTAACAGATATTACTAGGCAGGCTAATAATTGAATGTCTTTATGGAATTTTAAAAATTTTTGCTGTCCGTTTTGTTACGGTCATAGAAGCTTATATTGAAAACCGTAACGAAACGGACCAAAAATTTTGGGGACGCGTTTTTTCTCAGTAAAGATAGAAAAAGCTCGTGAATCTGAGTAGAAATAATACAAAAAATCCGAATTCAACACAAAAAGAAAATTGGTACAACTTTAAATAGAAATGCACATATGCGACAAGCGGCTTACGCGCAGAAAGAAACAGTCTGAAATCGCCCTAAGACTTCAGAATCAAGCGTATTCATAAATTAGACAAACGGCGTACTTTGAACACTACACAGTGTGAATAAAGTCCTTAACAGTCGGAATTAATTCAGGCACAAATAAAAAAAGAATAATGCGCGTTGACAAGTTTGCATTTTTATTGCGAGCGATGCGGCACGGCGTAGCGCACCGTGCTACTGCGCACAAGACATAGTGCATCTGGATGTGCGTTTACGTGAAGGTGGACTTCAATACAAGAGAAATTAGCCTCCTTGGACCCAGACGAAAAAGCTTTTTACTGAATTTGGTTTGTATAAAAAAAAATTAAAATATACTAGCGATCCGCCCAGGCTTTGCCCGTGCGAAGTTAACAAATACATAAAATCCTTCCTCAGGAATCACTCTATTGATAGGTGAAAACCGTATGAAAATTCGTTCTGTAGTTTTTGAGTTTATCGCGAACATAGAAACACACCAACCGACAGACGCGGCGGGGGACTTTATGTATTGGGTTTTTAGGTAACTAGGTACTTACTTTTTACGATTTCATATTTAAATGACTACTAAGTAGGTAATCCACTGAGCAACCGGATTACCTACTTAGTATTTCGAACTGCCCGCTTCTTCCTGTTTATCAACTTGACAAGACCAAGCAAACGCGGGTCGAACTTATCCAGTCTTCTACCACTGAGACCACGGGGCATTGACATAATTATACCTTTCTAAAGACGGGCCTTACGGGCACTAAGAATGGTGCTAGTTTAGCGGTGTCACTCACGAATTCGAGCCAATCGTGCAGTCTCAAGTTGCGACCAATCTCGTGCGTGATGCGAACTCATTAACCAATCACGTTGTGGCGTTAGACTGCACGATTGGCTCGAATTCATGTGCGTGACACCGCTGTACTGTCACCATTCTTAATGCCCGCAAGGCGAGTCTTTAGATTTAGATATAGGTACGTCAATGCCGCGGAGACAGTCCCGTTTTCGAAAAGTCGGAGGTAGTTTTAAAACTTTGTTAAACCTATAGTGATTAAGTCACATTATTAAATTGTTTATACGACAACGGTTTCACTCACTTGAATTTTTAGTCGCTATTGGCGACATGCAGTCGCCGCGAGCACTCGAGCCTGAGGAAGGACCCCCGACGGGCCCGAAACATGTCGCAAATAGCGACTAAAAATTCAAGTGAGTGAAACCGTTGTCGTATAAACAAATTAAGTCACGTTTTCGTAAATTATTATTATAAGTCTCATCTAGCCACGCAGATCAATGTACAAAGTCATCAAGTGGAAATAATTAGGGCGCCCACAAAAATAATTTGTGACCCGTGACGGAAGCGCGGTCCTACCGCCGGCTCCGCAGGATCCAGAAACAATGTACGTTCTAGAAATTACTAGAAACCAACGCAAAGTTTGGCTTAAATGTACTTTTATTTACTTTACCCATAGTCTATTTATTCAGCATTTACACTAGTATTTTTCAAACAGCTTGGTTACGGTTACAGATGTGATTTTAATAAAATTTTGCGTTTTAAGGTACTTAATAAATTATATGGAGATGTCATCTACGCATCCAATCAATTTCAATCGCTTATAAAAAGACTCCAATAGAAACGTAAATAAAACTACTTAAGTATACAAATTTTATGCGCTTTCTTTGTTATTCATGAAATGGGGA